>NC_029785.2:62297782-62330089 GCF_000816755.2 Arachis ipaensis
TTTATAATATACTTAACTTATATACTTAGCACACAAATTAGCAAAATCTTTATTTTTTTATTTGGTGTCTAATAAAAAAAAAGATAAAGAAAACCCAGACCTCTCTTCACTTAGCCTAAATCACAGAATATTACCAGCATATTGCTTTGACCCCTCTTTGGCCAACCAATCAGCCACACGATTTACCTCTCTTAGAACCACCTTGAACTCGACCTCTCATTACTGTAGAAGAAGTTCATATTCATAGATTTTCAATAATACATCTCCATCAACCATTTGATTCAGATGGACTTAGTTACCATAAAAATTTTAAAATTTTACCATTATGTAATAGATATTAAATGTAAATTGCATTAAATTATGCATATTGTGGTATCATTTTCTTCATCCCTTTTTCTGTGATATTTTCTATGCACTTTATAAAACAAAACGAAATAATTTTTCCATATAATTTTCTAACAGTTTAGATTATCTTATTTTTAATTAAAAAGAAAAATCACTGATTTTAACTCCTACGTCTGACTTAACTATTATTATATCATCAGGACATCACTAATTTCAAAAGCATATTTCTCTTATTTATTAGAGAAATATTATATAAAAATCTAATTCTTTAAAACTATAATTTCAGCTAAACTACAAATAAAGAAAATATGTATTTTGAGTTTATCAAGTAAAATTTATAATACATTTCTCTTGTTTTTATATCGTTGTCATATATAATTGTTAAAATTAACTATGAATTTTTTTTAAAATAAATAACAAAATAATTATTTTTTAAAATAAATTTTTTCATCTTTATTTTTTGAAATTCGTTTTTTTTTTTTAAATTGGAACAAGTTTACCCATTGTATCGACGAATTTGCAGATTTTATTTAAGTTCGTCCAATGCATAGCAAACTTCATTAAAACTAACAAGTTCGTCCATTGGTACGATGAACTTGCTCCTATTTCCGTACAATTTGGATCGTATTGATATATTTTTAATATTTATAACTAATTCACAGAATTAAAATTTAAATAGATGTAATATAAATTAATAATTTAATTTAATCTGATAAAAATAAACGTAGTCGTATTATTGTACTCATATGATTAATTATGTTTATTTGATTTTGAAAAAATTTACTATTTAAAGTTATTTTTTTAAATCAAATAAATATAATTAATCATATGAGTATAATGATATGACTATGTTTATTTTTATCAGATTAAATTAAATCATTAATTTAATTTAGGTTTAATTACTCTGTTGGTCCCTATAGTTTCACGAAATTTTCAATTAGGTCCCTATACTTTTTTTCCTTTTAATTGGGTCCTTATACGTTAATTTTTTTTTCAATTTAGTCCCTATCGTAACAAAAACGTTTAAAATAACGGAATATTCTGTTAAATAAACGAATATTCTCATATTTAAAAAAAAACTAATCAAAGATACCATTATATTTTCAAAATTCCCAAAAAACCCTTTATTATTTTGTCCCACTCCCACACTCACCCCGTCCTAACCCAATACCCCTAACTTCTTGAGCTCCCGCTGGATCCACCATAAGGTCCCCTCTTGCGGCATCTCCTCTGCTCGGCGTCCCTCCCATGCTCGTCGCCACTAGAAGAAGGCCATTCATCCACTACCAGCAACAGTCGACGGAAAAAAGATGAATCAAGGTTGGAAGTGTTGGCGACAAATCTTGGAGCTTCGATGCCGTAACAAAAATCACTTGAGCTGTGGTTCTTTCTCCTTCAAATATCTCAGCATTCCGAACTCTCCACAAGACCCACACAGCGTTGCAATCAACGTCAGCTTTCTCTCTCCTTCTTGCCCCAAACCCATCAATGCGCACACCGCCAGCCATAGATCGGCAAAATTTTCAAATTGCTGCTGCTAGTTAATGGAGTCGAAGCCTGATTCAGCAGGGCCGCAATTAAGCAAACAGTTTCCGAAGAAATTCTGCATCTTGAACTTAGGTAGGGGCGAAATAACCTTATTTTTCCTTACTCAGAATCTATATACACTTTTTATTTTAGAAATTTTCCTTTAGATTTGTTATCAATAATACTAAGTTGTTTTTTGATGTTGCTGCACCATTGACCTGTAATTTGGAGGTCTTAGCATGTACCCCCCTAAAAAAAGCTTCATACTTGCTGATGGAAACATGCATTGGACAGATACTTTTGTTTTATCTTTTTTTTTTAAATTTTAATTCTAAGCTTTCATTTTGGGATTTGGACTGTGAATGCAAGCCTGAGAAATTAAGAGCTAACTAATAGTTTGAAAAAATGATAACATTTTGAGAATGGGGTCAGTCGGGATAAAGCTAAGAAAATTTCACCATTGCGGCATAGCACAGTATATTAGATTTTTCTTTTTTGTCTTTTGTGATGTTTGTTTCATCGTCATTGCAGTACTTCAATCAAATTCTGACAGTTGTGCTTGAGGTGCTGGATGATTCAGATTCCTCAATCAGAGAGCTTGCTCTTTCAATGGTTGTTGAAATGCTTAAAACCCAGGTTCTTACCCCCTTTTATGCACTCCACTTTGTTTCATTGTGCCCTTGCCTATATTGGTAAATGCAACCATACATATTTCTTTTATGGGCTTTTTGGAATATAATAAGAGGTTGTTATATCTTTCTGTTTATTCTTTCCAGCATTGTGATGTTCTTGTTTGTCTTCTTGTTAATTCTTCTCCTAATTTCAGCAAATTTCATCCTGTTTTCAGGTCTCAAATGAAGCAGAGCACTGCCTGAATATTGTTTTATCCCAGCATGATCCATTCAGATGTTTAAGTGTATGTATTTCTTGAATTTTTCACTTGTTGGCTCTTCTTGCTTGTAAATGTATTTCAGGTATTTCAGACTTGGGTTACTCTTTGGTTGTCGACGGCCTACGTCACTTGGCATCAGTTGCAATGGCAAAGATCATATCCAAGGGAGATGGAATATCTGTTTATGCTAGAGCAAGCAGCCTTTAGGGATTTCTTTCTGATGGTTCTTGTTACCATAAGGAAAATTCATTTCTTCAATATACTTGATTTTGAGTTTTTGTCAGCCAAATTTATTCTCTTGTTTGAGGAATTATATAGAACTCAATTTTTGTAAACAATTTTAGTTATTATTCTATCAATGATTCTTGTTACCATATGCCATATGCAAGTTCTTTCATTATGTTGGTCATAATAAATACTTGAGTGATGAAAATTGAATTTTATATTATACTTATTACTACTATTTCTCTATTTTATTTTATCCATTACTTTTTTTTGTATCTTCTTAAGACAAGGTATTTTGAAAGTCAAAAAAATAAAGAGACAGTATTTTTGGTACAATTTGTATATAAATAAGAAAAAAATGATAGTCATAAAATAAAAGGGATTATAGAAATATTTTTTATGTCACAATTTGTATATAAATAAGAAAAAAATGATAGTGATAAAATAAAAGGGATTATAGGAATATCTTTTATTGAATATTTATAATTTTTCTAAATTTTCAATTAGGTCCCTATATTTTTTTTCTTTTCAATTAGGTCCCTAGGGGTATACAAGTAATTTCACAATTCACTAACATTTTTTTAACGTTTAACGTTAACAAGGACTAAATTGAAAAAAAAATTAACGTATAGGGACCCAATTGAAAGGAAAAAAAGTATAGGGACCTAATTGAAAATTTTGCGAAACTATAGGGACCAACAGAGTAATTAAACCTTTAATTTATATCTGTTATGAGGGTTACCTGAAATGTTGGATTTGAACGTAAGGTCTAGACTCTTTCTGAGGCAGTGTCCGACTTGTTCTTACGCTGAGGTACCGTCGTCCGAGTTCCTCTTGAGGAGGTGGAAGGTGGTACCTGCAAGAGACTCCGATGCTTAAGTCAGTAAGGGCTTTAGGCAGGTTTTAGTAGGTTAGAACATGTATATATCTGAGGGATATCTACGTATTTATAGTAGAGTTGTTAACCACTTTTGTTGGAGTAGTTCCACCTTTATTGATGGATAATCGTTCCCTTTATCTTAGAAATTTGTTAGAATCTATATTTCGGGGAAGATAGAGATAGTTGGAGAGATTCGCGGAGGCAGTTACTTGCTTGGACAAGTAGGGCTGGGCTTCCTTTGTTGTGCCCGACTTCTTTAAAGAGGTCGAGTATGCGGTAGAGGCTGCCCTTTTAGATGGGCCTTTTATCCTTGTTGGGCCCGACCTTTATGAGTTTGGACCATGGTATGAACAGTGCCCCTACTTGAGTCCAAGCTTTACATGAGGTCGGGTTCAAGCATTTTGTGGCTTCAGTTATGACGTCGGGTACACTGCCTTCAAGAGGTTGAGTACTTGATGTGTTTCTGAAATTTTGAACATTGCCTCTTTAAATGAGGGGTGAACGTTTCGTGGCAGTTCCCTTGATATTCGTGCACGTCTTTAATAGGGGGATGAAAGGACTATTTTGCCCTTTCTTTCTTATAAAATGCTCCACGTTCTTCTTCTTCTTCTTTTCTCCATTTCTGAAAAAGCTTTTGTTGCTCTCTTTTTCACAAAAAAACTTTCAATTTCTTCTATCTGTTTCTTGCTTTCCAACCACTCTCAGCTCCAAGATTTCTCCATCTTGTTCCTTCTAAAGTTTTTGTTTTTATTGTGTGGAGAGGAACGTTCATGCTTACTGCTGTTTTGACATGCCCCTTTCCTTATTCGAATTCTTCATCAAGGTTGATTTTCTTGACTTTTGGCTTCTTTTCTCATAACTGTTTGTTAGTCTTTTTGAATCTGTTTGAGGTGACCTTTTGGATAATAGTAGGGTTTTAGCTTTTCTTGTGTCTTTGAAAATTTTTTGGAAAAATGGTTGACTGCTGTTGCTTTGTTTATATAAAAAACTCTCTTTTGTTTTGAGATTGTCTGGTGTTACTGTTGCGGGTGTTTGGTTGTGTTTCTGAAATTGTTTGGAAAAACTTGTTGTCGTTTGCGTTTGCGACTTGTTGAATGGATTTGTTTTGCCCCCAATGGCATCGCTGCTATTTGTTGTAGGAGGGATACCATTTCGGCACTTTCTTGTTTTGAAGAAGATGATTTCAAATTGATTTTGTCTTTCTAGTTTGTTTTTCCTGATTTCTTTTGCTGGTGTCCGAGCTTTGTACTGACGATTTCTTTGTTGTATTTGTACGTGTAGATTTTATATCTCGATCAGTCATAAAAGATATGTCGACAAAAGTCCCCATCTCTTTTTGTAAGGAGTATTGTGAGGTGTTCCATAAACATCATAGATTATGTTAGAATAGAGAGAATGAGAGAAATTACGAGATAGTGGTACCCGATCCCGAGGAGAGGGTGTGTTTTCCTTCTTTAAATACCTCAGGACGCCTGATGCGTGAGCATCTTTTCTATATTTCTCTTAGTATTTTAGACATGGAATTATTAAGTTTTAATGAGAATTTAGTGTTTTAGACCTGTTTGTATGCTACTTTGATGCGCATTTTGGTTTTATTAATTTTAGAAAAGATTTGGGTGAGTTTGACAGAGTTCTTGCAGAAGAAGAAGGACGAATTTGGATGCTGTCAAACTTGCGCTAAATGCCGCTACCTAGAGTTTAGCGCCAAACACTTCGTACTTAGTGTAAGCTTTCTGTTGAGCTGGCGCTAAATGCCACAACTTGGTGTTTGGTGCCATCTGTCTCATAACCAGTGCCCAGAACCACACGCTGGTGGCGATAAACACCAACCCTGGCGTTTAGTGCCACTAGCATGCTGGCATTTAGTGCTAGGAAGACAACAACTCACACAATTCTCTCTGCCTCAGTGGCACTAAACTCCGAACCTGGCGTTCAGCACCTGTAGCGCGCTTTTGGGATCCAAAGAAGGGCTCGTTGGATTTAGTTTTTTTTATTATTTTATTTTTTTATTATTATTAAAACAAAACACAATATTTTAGGTTTTAGTAATTATTATTTTATTTTATTTTCAAATCAAGTAGGTTAGATATAAAAGGAGAAACAATTCAGCCATTCGGGCTCTATTTTTCTTCTTGTTCCTCATTCCGCACTGTACACAATTTTAGAACCCTAGTTTTCTCTGAGCCTTGAACAACTAAACCTCCTTTGTTAAGGTTAGGAGCTCTGTTTATTTTGATGGATTAATACTATTTTCATTCTACTTTTAATTAATTTATTTATTCAAATTCAAGGATTGCTTTTGTTCTTCATCCTAGGAATTAGATTATATTGGAAGATAACTATTTTTCTACTTGAATTCTTGTTGAATCTTGAGAAAGTTAACTCACTTGAATAACAGCTTGAAAGAATATCCTCATAATTTTCTAATTACATGGACTTAACGTGATATGTGACATATAATCATCTTATCTTTGGGTATTTAGGGTTTATGTGGCTAATAAACTAGAATTAGACTTAAACCTTTAATCTAAATTAAGTGACCAAGGAATTAGTGGTTGATTAGGTTAGAGGAGATTAAATCACTAAGGAATTAGGGTTTAATCAATTAAAGTTTGCTATGAATTGAATCTTACATGATTAAAGTAGTTGGTAAGAATTGTTAATCCAAAAAAGTAAATATCTCCAAAGCCTTAACTGTTTTCTCATATTATTCTCACAATTCGTTTACTAATTGCTTTCTTAATTTCTCTGATTACTGTTTAATGCAATTGAACTTAAAGCGCTCTTGTTTGCTTGTCTGACTAAGTTAATCACTCAATTGTTGTTGCTTGGTCCATCAATCCTCATGGGATCGACCCTCACTCACCTGAGGTATTACTTGGTATGACCCAATGCACTTGCCGGTTAGTTTGTGGTTTTTGAAATCCGCACCAACGCCCCTTTTTTCTATGCATATGATTATTTTTTCTGAAAACTGGATGTCAAGCTTCCTTTATCTGATTTTGAAACAAATGTCCTTTGGGTTTATAATGTTGCTCCCTCCCAACTTCCCCCAAACTCTTGGGCTTTTTTAAAGATTTATCAGCTCTTATGTCGAGAATTCGATGTCCGACCTTCGGTTAAGGTCTTTTTTCATCTTTTTGTTTTGACCAAACTTGGGTCTTCGAAAGGAAAAATTTCTTGGCTTTCTTTTTGTTCCATTCAAGGTAAAAAGGTTTTTTTTTTCCATTTTTGATGAGTGCTTCCACAATTTTAAGAACTATTTTTTCAAAATCCAAGCTATAGAGGAGGTCCGTCTTTTCTTTTTGGACTAGAATGACGAACCTTGCTTCCCTTTATACTAGCAAGAAAAACCCGTTATAACCAAGTATAGCATAGATACCTTAGATGAACTTGAGAATGGTATGGTAGACGTGTTGGAAGAGTGCCAGGGCCGAGCTCCTCACTTAGATACAAAGAGATTCTTAGAGGATCCCGGTCTACTCCGATCTGAGCTAGGTAGCTTTCTTTCCTTAGCTTTATGACCTTGGTTGTATCATTTATGATTAATTTGCTTTTTTGTTTATTTTGTAGAGAAAATGGCTCCCAAGTCCGCAGCAATGAAACAGCTCTGCTAAACTTGGAAAACTGTTGTAGCTCTTGGTATTCAGGAAAAAGAGATCAGGGGTGCTTCTGCCCGACCTCCGCCGAAGAAGTCAGAATCAAGTTCTTATGCTCAGAAGCAGATTATTCCCACTCCGTCAAGTCAGTTGGTCTCTCCAGACCCGCCTCCAGAGAGCTCGGTTACCCCTCCTTCTCCTTCGTCTTCAGAACCTCCTTCTAAGAAACAAAAGACTGCGAAAGAGGCAAGCATTTACGATAAAGGGTTTGATGGGATTGCCTGGAGTGAGAGAAATATTATTTCTCATAGTCGCATCAGCATGGATGATGTGGCTATTCAAAACCATCTTAACCTTATGGCCTGCAATGGTATTTGGATAGCGGGAGTGTGTGCGTCTTTAGCTAAGGAGTTGAAAAAAGCTCCCCTCAGTGTCACTCGAAGCTCACTTGAGGCTGTCCGAGCTGAAGTGGAGAGGCTTAAGGAGATAAAAAAGGAGTTGGAGTGGGAGAAAGACGAGCTGACGTCCGACTTAGAGAGAGCTTGGTCTCGGGTAAAGAAGGCAGAAGAAGCTGCGACCATGGTGGAGGGGATAAAGTAAAAAGTGGAGGAAAGTTATACTCGGATTTACGAGGAGAAAATTGACCTTTAGGAGGATTTAAGAAATGCCAGAGAGGAATATGCTTCTCTTCAAGGGTCCATGGTCGAGGGGATAGACGAAATGTTTAACGATATGAAGGCTCAAAAGTCCTTGCCCCCGGGGTCGATCTTTCCTTTTTTAGTCAAGACAACATAGTAGTTGATAGAAAGATCGTCCTGGCCCCTGAGGACAGAGAAGAGGATCCTTTGCCCGAATCGAAGTCCTCAGGAGCGTAAGGCGGTCCAGCATCTCAAACCCCCGAGGTCCAGCCCGAGGTCGTTAATGCTGAACTCCCTCCTTCAGCTCCTGGTGCTATCCCAGCCGTGCCGATCTCTATTTATCCTCCGACCCCTCCTGCCCGTGGTTAAGACGTCATGACAGGGGAGGACCTTAACCCTCTTCATGGCCCCTCTTTGTAGCTTTTCATAGTTTTTCCTTTTGTTGCTGAATAGCCTGACTTGTGGGTTTTGATGGACACTTTTAATATGTAATAGTTAGTGATTTTTTGAACACTTTACCTTATATCCTTTGTTGTTTTGACAACTCTTTGCAGTCGTATTCAAACAACTTTGAAATCTATAGAGCCTTTTGTGCTCCTTATATAATAGAGCTAGACCTTTTTAGAATTTAGCTTTTATACAGTTGCTTAGTTTGGTATCATACCTTAGCAACTTTTTGATGCTGTTCTTTTTGCTTAATCTAAGCAATGAGTTTATTTACATGGATTTCCTTTTCAAGATCCGATTTCGTATAGTCAGACTTTGTTAAGTTACTTCTACACTTCGCTTTTGTTCCGCCTTATGGTTGAGGTCAGTTTTCACGAGTTGTTTATATAACTTCTTACATTAATTTGTACCTCGTTTCTTTATCTTGCCAACCGTTCTAGGTTGGGGAAAGATTTTCGCGGTTTGTGGAGTTTAAATTAATGCATTTTTTTAGGAAACTTTTAAAGAAAAATAGGACTTTTATTGATAAATGAAAAATTTCATTACATAAGCCTACTTACTAAGGGTTTGAGTACCCTTAGCCCTTGCTTTGGTGCCTCATTAAAATCCCCTTTTAGAAAAAAAATCCTTTTTAGGGAAAAATCTTTAAGGTTGGAAAAAAGAGTACATCAGGAAAAAAGGCTTACTTCCTAACTGTAGTATTTCTTTAAGTTATATGCGTGCCACGACCTCGGGAGTTTCCGTTGTAAATCCTGTGAAATTAGCGAATAATTAATCAATAAATTAATTTTAATAAAATAAATTAGAAATATGAATTTTATGGTTTAATAAGATAGAGCTAATTAAAACAAGAATTTTGACACTAATTTTAATGAATTTGGCCCAAAATTGGGCCGAACGGATCGAACCGGACCCATATTGGGCCCAAGGCCCAACCCACTTTCCCTTAACACAATGAGCTGAAGCTCATTTCTTCCCCAAACCAAGGAAACACGTTCCTGGGGGGAGAGCAACGGAGGAGAGCTTCCAACCCTAACATCCAATTCAATCCTCCATAACTTCTCGCTCCGAGCTCCGATCGCTGCACCGTCTGCGGCCACGCGACTACGATGTTGAGCTCTACAAAACTCAGTCAATAATTAGGTAGGAAAACCACTTCTATATTCTAATTTCTTCCTTCCAAATTTTGAAATTTATGAGCAATTATGTTGAAAATTGTTTAATTATGGTGTTTAGGCTCGAATTAGCTTGAGAGAAATGCTTAATCTTGTTTTATTGGTGCTTGAGTAAGGTGAGAATTCTAGAACCCTAGTGGAATTCTTGAATTATTGTGTTTGGGTATTAAGTGGTTATATTTGATGTGGTAATATGGATTAGGTAGTATATATATGTATTTTGGAGCTTGATTGTGAACATTGGAGGCTTGGTGGAGCTTTGGGTGTCTTTGCCTTGGAGATTTTGGATTCTTGGGGATGAGTTTTGAACCTTTTGGTGGTACCGCTGGGTATTCGAGGAAATCAGCCAAGGTATTATTTAGGTTTCTCGTATTTAATATATAATGTTTTGTGAAAACTTAGGCTAGATGACCATAGGATAGGTTGGAATGCGTGAGTATGTTGAATGCTTAGTGCTTTTGATGATCTTGTTGTTATTGATTGAGTTTTTGGCTGGATCATTATTGTTTTTGGTGATACTAGGTTGTTAGGTGAGGAGTTGATGATGATGATAAGAATGGATAGGAATGGATGGTGGTATATTGATGATTTTTGTTGACATTATTGGGAAATTTATGCATATGGTTGCTAAATTTTGAAGAGTGGTTGTATATGGTAACATGTGATGGATGTGGTGTTGTAATTGGTGTTGGGGTGCTGAATATATGTATAGAAGGTTAAGATTGGGTTTGGTTTTTAATGAAACTTGAGGTTTGAGGTTTTTGTGTATTTTTAGCCAAACTTCGGCGAGTCATAACTTGGTTTTCGAATCCCCAAATTGTAACAAATTTATTTCATATGAAAATGGGTCTGTGAAGTTTACGCCGTTCAAAGAACGGATGAAAAATGTTTTAAAACAAAAAGTTATGCGCATTGGAAGTTTGGTATGTAAAATTAAAATTTTGCAAACTTAGCTATTTTTGATCAAGTTGCAGTGTATGCATACGCATACCCCTCATTCACGAAGGGTCATTTCTGTTTAGTGTACATGCGTACGTGGACAAGGCTATGCGTACACGAAATGGGCTAAATTGCACTCCCACGCGTACGCGTGGCCCCTGTTCCAGCAAACATGAATTTTGTGTTTTGAATCTTAATTTCAAACCTCCAAACCTCTAAACCTCTATTTTCATTCCTTTGGCCCTAGATCTTGTTAGTAAGCCTGGTAATAAGATGAAGCTAGGGGAAAGAAGGTATCTTAAGGATGAAGTAAGGTTGGAAAAGGGATGAATTAGGTATGGGAGGATAGGAGGCATAAATATATGTATATATATATATATATATATTACTCTACTTAAATTATGGAACTGGCTAAAGAAAGGAATAAATGTTACATCTGAGTACTCTTTCTTGAAAGTGCAATCTCAAGAGATGGTGGAAGGTGAGGATCCCCTTCCTTGTTCCTCCTGGTATTGTAAAATCGCCCCCAGCGAGATGGTGGGAGGTTAGGATCCCCTCCTTTGTTCCTCCTGGACATATGAGAACGTACCTCCTGGGTAGATGCAAGGGTTGTAGTTTTTTCCCACTTGCTCCAGGTTGGTTAGTATAAAGGCTCTCCGGATAGACGCAAGGGTCGTGGTTTTGCCCCACTTACTCCGGGTTATGATAAGTTATGTGTAAAAGTAAAATTATATGATGTACAAGTGATATTATGGCCATAATGAATGATTATGAAATGTTTATGAATGAATATAAAATGATTATCTGAGATATGAGTTTCCCTGGATAAAGTACTGTGACTTGCTACCACGTGTTCCAGGTTAAGACTCGTTACTCTGTTGACCATACAACGAAAGAGGTGACTGGGCACTTATAAATTCTCTGGAAGGTTAACCCCATTGAGAAATTTTATATATATGAGAAAAAGCTATGCATAGAAACTTGGGGATGCGCGTCGGGGGACAGTCCAGGGTTTAGCAGCCAGACTTATCGGGTTGACTTGATAACCGACAGATGAAACCCATCAGCCATAGAACAGGCATGCATCATATGTATATTGTTTGAATTGCTTGCTTGTGCATTAATTGGGATTGCCTAAGTGATTATAATATGCTATTTGTTATATTTGCTATCTGTATTACTTGTATTCTACCTGTGTTTGCCATTGTCTACTTGTTTGTCTTTGTAATTTCACTGGAGATGGAGGAACGGAGGAAAGGATGAGAGATTTAGGGTTCTAGTTAAGTTTTAGTTAGATTTAAGAAATTGGTTAAGTTTAAAAAGTCTTAGAGGACCACCCTGATTCATGGTTTCTATTTTAGTTCTTTTAGTTTTATAATCTTAGTAACGATACTCTAGGATTGCCTATGGCTTTCCCGAGACCTTATATCTTATGTATGTGACACTTTTACCATGCTGAGAACCCCGGTTCTCATCCCATACGATATTGTTGTTTTTCAAATGCAGGTCGAGATGCACCTCGCTAGGCGTTTGGAGTTTAGCAGCGGAGTTGATTTTTGGGGCTTTATTTTTTATGTATAGTTTATATATGATCATATGTATAGAACTCTCCTGATAACTTATTTTATTTTACACCTCTTAGAGGTTTATGGAGAACCAGGATTTATTATATATGTATTTCGGGTTTTAGGGTTAAGTATATATGTATGTAAATATTCTCCGGCCAGCCTTAGCTTCGCAGGCTGAGTTAGGAGCTTGTTATTTTGTACTCTTGACCCTCTACTCTTGCTTTCTGTATTTTTATGTTTATGAACCTTAGCTTTCTTCATATGCAAGTAATCTTTTTTCTAAGCGTTGTGCTTTTAATTTTATGATTTTGCTTTACCTATTCTTCAAGGCTCCTAGTATACTACGTTCTTTCAATTATTATATATATATATATATTATTTTAGAGGTCGTAGCACCTCGCCACCTCTGTTTTACATCCTAGGTGTAAAGCTCTGTGTGGTAGGGTGTTATACCCGTCCTCGCAGGTCGGACACTTTGTAGTAACCTTTCCCTAAGACCTCAACAATCTCGTAGGGTCCTTTCCAATTTGCTGCTAGCTTCCCTTCACCCGACTTCTGAGCTCCGATGTCGCTTCGAATCAATATAAGGTCGTTTATGGTGAAGCTTCTTTTCATCACCTTCTAATACCTTCGGGCCATCCTTTGCTTTAGTGCCTCCTCTCTGATCCGAGCTCGTTCTCGGACTTCTAGGAGGAGGTTGAGCTCCTTTCTTTGTGCCCGAGTATTGGCCCCTTCATTATAGAATATGACCCGAGGTTATTCTTCAATGATTTCTGTGGGAATCATGGCTTCAATTTCATAAGCAAGTCGAAAAGAGGACTCCGCCGTTGTGGAATGAGGGGTTGTCCAATATGCCCATAAGACTTAAGAGAGCTTATCTGCCCATGCTCCCTTTGCTTCTTGTAGTCAGTGTTTTAGCCCGACCAATATGGCTTTGTTTGCTGCCTCATCTTGTCCATTGGCCTGATGATGCTCCACCGACGTGAATTGGTGCTTTATTTTTAAATCATCCACCAAATTTCTGAAAGTTGAGTAAGTAAACTGGGTTTCATTATCCGTGGTGATGGAGTGGGGAACTGCAAATTTTGTGATAATGTTTGGTGCGCAAAATTAGAACTAACACAACTGAACCGGCAAGTGCACCGGTTCGTCCAATTAATACCTCAGGTGAGTGAGGGTTGATCCCACGAGGATTGTTGGATTGAGCAAGCAATGATTATCTTGCAAATCTTAGTCAGACGAATAGAAGAGATAGCTATTGTTGTTGTAGGCACATAAACAAAACAATAAAAAAAATAATACTGAATTGGTGTAGAAACAATGGTGGGAAATTAGTTAAGGCCTTGGAGATGCTTATTTTTCTGGATCAACACTTCTTATTGATTACTTTAACAATGAGTGATTCATTCAATGGCAAGGTTGTAAGTGACTAACCTTGGGGCTAGTGGTCATTAATCTCTTCTGATCCAGATCACATGCCAGTGCTAATGGTCATCCAATCTGAACGACGGTGAAGCTCACGCAATTCAATCTCTGGTGATCCTACTCAAAACACCACAGACAAGGTCAGATATTCCCGATCAAAGAATAATGCTCTGTATTCTAGCCTTAACGCCACAGAGACCTCAATTACCCATGGCTAACGAGATTTCATGTCACGTATCCCAATTAGCCCAGATACTCTCTTGGAACCTGTGATATATTCTCAAGCTGTAGCTCAATACTATCCGGCTAAGGCTTCGCAGGAGCTCATGTAGAATAAGGGGTCATATTCTCGTTCCACCCTAGATTCATAAAGATGAAGAACGAAAATACATCATAGAATGGAATAAAACATGTATTAAAGTAGAAAAGTAATTATATTAATCCATAGGAATGGGTAGAGCTTCTATCCTTAACTTATGAGGTTTAGCTGCTGATGCCAGGGCATCTTGGCTAGTTTCACAAGCCATTTTTAGTTTGTTTTGGAGTAGTTTCATGCATTTCTTAGACAATAAGTAAGCTTTTGGATGAGAAATTCATGCTTGTCTTGATTCAATTAAACATTGTTAATTTTGTGCATTTTCATGAGATTTATGCAAAGAATTGTTTGATGCTATGAATGATGCATTATCTTGTGATTAAGGCAATACTTTGATGCATTTTGTTTAGTTGATGATAGATAAGAAGATGCTAAGAAAATGGAAGGCAAAGAAGCAACAAGAAAGCCATGAAAGGAAGCAAAGGGAAGCAATGTTGGAGCCAAAGTTGGTGCTCCAACGTTGCTAGAAATGTTACTCCTCACAGCCTGAAGGGGTATACTTCAAACAAGAATAACTTGAGCTAAAAAACTCCAAATAAAGTGATTCTAAAAGCATTGGAAAGCAGAAATCCATAGTTTTCCAAGAATATATGGCACTACATGGTGGACACTAAAATTGAGGGAGAAAACTGCCCCAAAAAGTGCATAAACGAATATGGTACCAACCTGTAGTAAGGCCAGTTGACCTCTGCAACTTCGATGGAGTATAACTCGAGTTGCAGATGTCCATTTAAGGTGATTTTAGTTGGGTTGGAAAGATGACATTCAGATCTTTCCAACCATATATAATAGTCTATAGTGGGCATGAAATTAGCAATGTTGACAAGAGGACAAAGTAACATCTCAAGGCTTGATGTTCAACATTCAGATTTGGAATTTGAGAATTTAGCATCCACGTGCACGCGTGGATGTGCGAACGTTGGAGGTCCAACGTTGCCTCAAACACTACCTCAAACATCCGTGATAATATTTTAGAAATGGGAGTTGGGAATTTTACATCGATGCGTACGCGTCAGTGGACATACTTTTTCAGCCCAACCACGCGCACGCGTGAAATGGCAAATTTGACCATTCACGTGTACGCGTAGGTCACGCGTACGCATGACTGCAAGAACGTTGGCACTCCAACGTTGAGTTAAATGTTGATGACAGCAAGAAGAACTGAATTTTCAAAGCGGCGTTTGATTCAACGTTTGCCCTCAAACGTGATCACCAACGTTAAGGCCAATTCAATTCCAAATTGCACCTATACAGAATACGAAAGTTAGTTGCCAATGGCCATCACTAAGAATCATTCCTCATAGCTTCAATCAAGGCCAAGTCCCACATCCAAGTACAAGATCCAATTGAAGATGGGTATAAGTAGAGGATTGTTGAAGATTGAAGATGAGCTTTCGGGAGGCCCTACGGGGGCTCTGGGAGTTCAGCACTCTGTTTATTTTTCATCTGCACTTTTTCCTTTTGTTTATGTACTTTCTTTTTCTTTTACTTTCTAGCTAGGCTTTAATTTTTCTCCACTCTTCTTCTCTGTAAATTGAATTGAGCTATGACTAACTAACCCCATTTTATTGGGTTAGGGAGCTCTATTGTAATTCAATGGATCAATATTAGTTTTTATTCTTCTTCTTCTTTCTTTTTTTCTCTTGATTTTGCTAGAAAGCTTTCCTTCTTCATCCAATTGGATAGTTGTCTTAGGAAAGAAGCTATTCATAATTGGATCTCCTCTGAACCTTGGAAGAGAAATGAGGAGATCATGCTAGAAATGCTTTCTCACATTGGATTAGATTGAGATTTGGATGGATATAGTGACATGTAATGCTACCAATACTTTGATCTATGAATTTGTGTGGTATAATCAGTGACCAAACTCCATCTCTTCCCATGAGCACTTAAATCAAGGAATTTGGCAATTGTTCATGCTTAGAGAGATTAGTTTGCCAAGGAATTGGGGTCTAATCACCTAAGATTGCCAAGGAGATCAATGAATGCATTGATTGAGGAAGAGATGAAAATGATTTGATCCGAAGAATTCAATATCTCCTGAAACCCAGTGAATCCCCATCTCTGATCGACCCATTATATTTTTGCTCTTTAATTTCATGTTAATCCCCATCCCCATTTAATTTCTTGCAATTTAAGCTTTTGTCATTTAATTTCTAGCAATTTAATTTCTGTTCATTTACTTTCTTGCAATTTAAGTTTTCCGCCAATTTACTTTCTGTGATTCTCAACCAAATTTGATTTCGCTCAACTAGCATAATTCTCCAATTAACATTGATCAATCTACCAATCCCTGTGGGATTTGACTTCACTCTACAGTGAGTTTTTACTTGACGACAATTTGGTGCACTTGCCGGTAGGAAAATTGTTGAAAGGCAAATTTTTGTGAATTAAGTTTATGGCGCCGTTGCCGGGGATTGGTTTTGTATTGATAATTATTAAATTGGAGGATAACTAGATTGAGCAATTTTTATTTTCTTTTGTTAATAGTTTTTGTTTCAGTTTGTTACTGCTATTTTCTGCACTTTGAGTTATTTTTCTTTGATCCATTTACTTTTTAGCACACTAACCACTAGCTGTTTGTGATATTGCCTCACTATGGAAATTCCAATGTCTTTTGGTGATTATTGTTTGAGACAGAGCATCTTGCAAGAAAGAAGAGAGCATCCATCATATTCTGGTCAATCGAATTTCCTGGGAAGCTTTCCACCACCACAGGATGATTCATATTATTATGCTCATGGTGGGTAGGAGCATTAAGAAGCTGAAATGGGGTACTTCTCAGAGCCACAAAATAGTCCATATTTAAGTGGAATTGATCACTACTCAAGTTGTGGCTGGGAAGATCAAAATCAAAGAGATTTCACTTATCCATACCCCATTCATCAAGAGCCATCACCTTTTAATTGTCCAACCTTGCCTCCTAGTTTTATATGTCCAAGTTCTTCATCACCTGAGTATGCATCAGCGCAAAATTCCTTCCCAGACCCATAGAATTCATTCCACCATTCACAAAATTCATTCCACTACACACAAGATTCTTTTCACAGTCCACAAAACTCAGTCCATTACCCACAAGAGCCATACCACTTTCAAAACACATAACTACAAAGCAACCAATTCCATTCACAAGCCCACCCTAACCAACCATCACAACTTACACAACCCCCTTTAGATCGACTTGCTAGGATAGAACTCCTCTTTGAAGAAATGCTAAAGATAAAGGAAGAGAATAAAATAGCAGCAAGGGAGTTCATTCAATGGTCCAGAGCAAAGAGGAAAGAACAAGACAGTACCTCCAAAAACATGGAAGCAAATGCAAATTACTTTGAAGGAGAGCTTAGCAAGAAAGATGAGAACCAAATGGAGGTCACAGGAGAGGAATCAGAAGAACAAAAAAAGAGGCATTCCTACCAAGTGAGATTCCTATGAAGAAGGAGGAGGTTATAAAAATATACAAGCCCAAAGCTCCATACCTACAGAGGATACTAGGAGTGACAAAGGAACATGAAAACTCACTCCCAAAAAACTCAATGTAACATCATGTAGAAGAAGGGGAGGAAGTCAATCAAGGGAGTTCACACTCCAATGAAATAGAGAGTTGTATAAAGGGTAAGTTCTGTGAACCACCAATTCAAAAAGCTCTTGATGAAGAGGAAGCTCCAATCATCCAACAATATCCAAATGCTGAGATCAAAGATGTGAAGGCAATAGAAACAAGCACCATAAAGAGGATTGTGACCGAGCTACCATTGACCATATCAAGGAAGAAGAGAAGGTCAAAAGACAAACCAACTCCTAATCCAACAAGCAAGTTCACTCACGCCAATCACAAAAGAAAGCTTGCTGGAAGGAGGCACTCACAACAAGGGGCATCAACTGGCTCCTTTTCCCACTCGAGGTCATTTCTCTTAACAATCTGGAAGAAGAGGAAGAAATTCATGACCAAAATGTCAAGCTAATGACAATTAAAAGAGCGCTTGTTGGGAGGCAACCCAACTAGAGGGCAAGAAACTAAGTTTGGTGTTCACACACTAACTTAAGTCCAGAAAATCACAAGCATACATGTATGATAACCATCTTTCAAGTGCTTGGGGAATAAGCAACTTCCAATAACTTTGTAGAAATTCAATCAATCTCTTAGAATGACTATACACCATCATCCAAGGAGACAAAGAAGGATGCAAAAGCTATGGATGATGATGACAAGGAAGAAACAAGAAGACACCAAGAGGTTGTATTGTACTTAACTGTCTCTGATTTGTAGTGCTTAAATTGGAAGTATAATTTAATCCTGTTCTCATGAACATTCATATTCTGCTTGTTTCTCTTTATTGACGTTTTGGGGATGCTAGTCTAAGTGCCTATTTCATTGTCATCTTACTTGAATTGTATGCTTTGCACTTGAGATCAATAAAAGAGTTTATGAGAATTTGCTATGAAAGACAAGAGTGAAATCTAATGTGCAGAATTAAGTTCTAGTGTTGTGGTGATAATTGCTAGCTAAGTTGATTCATCAATAAGGTACAGGGCTAAGATATCTCTTGAATTATGAGCTTGAAGTGCATTCTATGAGATTTAAATGAATTAATAAAGATCCTAAAAAGAGAAAAAGAGAATGAAAAAGAAAGAAAAGAGCACAAATTAAAGCTGGGCACCAATAGTTTGAACCTTAAGGCATCTCTCTGTGGTGTTTCTGTGCAAGGATCTGCTTGGATGAGTAAGTTCTTAGGAGTGCTTCATCACTTGATAACTTGGGTTAACTAACCCGGGATTATCAACTGAAAGTCCACTATCAAGAGCCACTTTGTCACAAAATATTTAGCAACCCAAAGAGGTGCTGGACACCAAGGTCTAAGGAATGAATAACAAATCATATGCCTGTGGTGTGTATGTGCTGAGGAGAGACTTGGGTGATTAAGTCCTTAGGGGTGTTTCAACACCTAGCACCTTGAACCAACTGGTTCGGGAGTGTTGGCTGAAAACCTATCCTAAAGAGTTGTCTCAACACAGAACACTTAGCTACAGAAAGCAATAAGCTCTAAAGAAGGAAAGAAAAAAAAAACAGAGAAGCTAAGGATAAAAAATAAGAGTCTCATAGAAGGCAATAGAGTAGGAGTTCAAGAGCATATGAGAGCCTAGAAACCAGCATGAACATGAACCTAAGTTGCCATGCATGAAACTCCATGAGCCAAGGATTTGAATTCTCTGAATAAGGACTTGTATCTCTTGTATTTTCATGTTTTATCACTTGCTTGAGGACAAGCAAGATTTAAGTTTGGTGTTGTGATGCCAGGGCATCTTGGCTAGTTTCACAAGCCATTTTTAGTTTGTTTTAGAGTAGTTTCATGTATTTCTTAGGCAATAAGTAAGTATTTGGATGAGAAATTTATGCTTGTCTTGATTCAATTAAACATTGTTAATTTTTTGCATTTTCATGAGATTTATGCAAAGAATTGTTTGATGCTATGAATGATGCATTATCTTGTGATTAAGGCAATACTTTGATGCATTTTGTTTGGTTGATGATAGGTAAGAAGAAGCTAAGAAAAGAGAACGCAAAAAAGCAACAAGAAAGCCATGAAAGGAATCAAATGGAAGCAATGTTGGAGCCAAAGTTGGTGCTCCAACATTGCTGGAAATCTTTCTCCTCACAGCCTGAAGGGGTATACTTCAAACAAGAATAACTTGAGCTACAGAGCTTCAAATATGGTGATTTCAAAAGCATTAGAAAGTAGGAATCCAGAGCTTTCCAAGCATATATGGAACTACATGGTGGACACTAAAATTAATGGAGAAACCTGCCCCGAAAAGTGCATAAACGAACATGGTACCAACCTATAGTAAGGCCAGTTGACCTCTGCAACTTCGATGGAGAATAACTCGAGTTGCAAATGTCCATTTGAGATGATTCCAGTTGGGCTGGAAAGATGACATTCAGATCTTTCCAACCATATATAATAGTTTATAGTGGGCATGAAATTAGCAATGTTGACAAGAGAACAAAGTAACATCTCAAGGCTTGATGTTCAACATTCAGATTTGGAATTTGAGAATTTAGTATCCACGCGCACGCGTAGGTGATGCGCACGCGTGGATGTGCGAACGTTGGAGGTCCAACGTTGCCTCAAATGCTTCCTCCAACATTCGTTATAATATTTCAGAAATGGGAGTTGGAAATTTTACATCGACGCGTACGTGATGAGCGGATAATTTATACGCTTTTTGGCATTGTTTTTACATAGTTTTCAGTATGATTTAGTTAGTTTTTAGTATAATTTTATTAGTTTTTAAATAAAAATCACATTTCTGGACTTTACTATGAGTTTGTGTGTTTTTCTATGATTTCAGGTATTTTCTGGCTGAAATTGAGGGACTTGAGCAAAAATCAGATTCAGAGGTTGAAAATGGACTGCAGATGCTGTTGGATTCTGACCTCCCTGCACACAAAGTAGATTTTCTGGAGCTACAGAACTCCAAATGGCGCGCTCTCAATTGCGTTGGAAAATAGACATCTAGGGCTTTCTAGCAATATATAATAGTCCATACTTTGCCCGAATTTAGATGACGCAAACTGGCGTTCAACTCCAAGAGAAGCCTCTACACGTGTAAAGCTCAATGCTCAGCCCAAGCACACACCAAGTGGGCCCCAGAAGTGAATTTCTGCATCAATTACTGATTTCTGTAAACCCTAGTAACGAGTCTGATATAAATAGGACCTTTTACTATTGTATTAGACATCTTTGATCAGTTTTATGCTACTTAGACCTTTATGGGGGCTGGCCATTCGGCCATGCTTGGACCATTATCACTTATGTATTTTCAACGGTAGAGTTTCTACACACCATAGATTAAGGTGTGGAGCTCTGCTATTCCTCTTGAATTAATGCAAAGTACTATTGTTTTTCTATTCAATTCAAGCTTATTCCTATTCTAAGATATTCATTCGCACCCAAGAACATGATGAATGTGATGATTATGTAACGCTCATCACCATTCTCACCTATGAACGCGTGCCTGACACCCACTTCCGTTCTACATGAAGATGAGATAGAATGAGTATCTCTTAGGTATCTAATACAGGGGACCGAGTCCGAGATATTAGAATCTTTGTGGTATAAGTTAGAATCCATGGACGGCCATTCCTGAGATCCGGAAAGTCTAAACCTTGTCTGTGGTATTCCGAGTAGGATCTGGGAAGGGATGGATGTGATGAGCTTCAAACTCGCGAGTGCTGGGTGTAGTGACAGATGCAAAAGGAGCACTGAATCCTATTCCAGTATGATCGAGAACCGACAGATGATTAGCCATGCAGTGACAGCGCATTGGACCATTTTCACTGATAGGACGTGATGTAGCCATTGACAACGGTGATGCCCAACATACAGCTTGCCATGGAAAAGAGTATGAAGAATTGGATGAAGACAGCAGGAAAGCAGAGGTTCAGGAGGAACAAAAGCATCTCTATACGCTTATCTGAAACTCTCACCAATGAATTACATAAGTATCTCTATCTTTATTTTACGTTTTATTTATCATTTAATTATCAAATCTCTAAAACCATTTGAATCCGCCTGACTGAGATTTACAAGGTGACCATAGCTTGCTTCAGGCCGACAATCTCCGTGGGATCGACCCTTACTCACGCAAGGTTTATTACTTGGACGACCCAGTGCACTTGCTGGTTAGTTGTGCGAAGTTGTGACAAAGTGTGATTCACGTTTGAGAGCACCAAGTCTTTGACGCCATTGTGGATGATCAAAATTTTGTGCACCAGTACGTGTCAATGACGCGTACGCGTGGACATACTTTTCATCCCAACCACACGCACGTGTACGGCACGCGCTCGCGTGAAATGGAAAATTTGACCATTCACGCGTACGCATAAGTTACGCGTACGTGCGACTGCGAGAACGTTGGCACTCCAACGTTGAGTCAAACATCGATGACAGTAAGAAGAACTGAATTTTCAAAGCGGCGTTTGATTCAACGTTTGTCCTCAAACGTGATCACCAACCTTAAGGCCAATTCAATTCCAAATTTGCACCTATACAGAATATGAAAGTTAGTTTCCAATGCCCATCACTAAGAATCATTCCTCTTGGATTCGATCAAGGCCAAGGCCCACATCCAAGTACTAGATCCAATTGAAGATGGGTATAAATAGAGAATTATTGAAGATTGAAGAGGAGCTTTCGGGAGGCCCTGCGGGAGCTCTGGGAGTTCAGCACTCTGTTTATTTTTCTTCTGCACTTTTCCCTTTTGTTTATGTACTTTCTTTTTCTTTTAATTTCTAGCTAGGCTTTAATTTTCCTCCACTCTTCTTCTCTGTAAATTGAATTGAGCTATGACTAACTAACCCCATTTTATTGGGTTAGGGAGCTCTATTGTAATTCAATGGATCAATAATAGTTTTCATTCTTCTTCTTCTTTCTTTTCTCTTGATTTTGATAGAAAGCTTTCATTTTTCATCCAATTGGATAGTTGTCTTGGGAAAGAAGCTATTCATAATTGGATCTCCTTTGAACCTTGGAAGAGGAATGAGGAGATCATGCTAGAAATGCTTTCTCACATTGGATTAGATTGGGGTTTGGATGGATATAGTGATATGTAATCCTACCAATACTTTGATCTATGAATTTGTGTGGTATAATCAGTGACCAAACTCCATCTCTTCCCATGAGCACTTAAATCAAGGAATTGGGCAATTGTTCATGCTTAGAGAGATTAGATTGCGAAGGAATTGGGGTCTAATCACCTAAGATTGCCAAGGAGATCAATGAATGCATTGATTGAGAAAGAGATGAAAATGATTTGATCCGGAGAATTCAATATCTCTTGAAACTCAGTGAATCCCCATCTCTGATCTACCCATTCTATTTACTTTTTGCTCTTTAATTTCATGTTAATCCCCATCCCCATTTAATTTCTTGCAATTTAAACTTCTGTCATTTAATTTCCAGCAATTTAATTTCTGTTCATTTACTTTCTTGCAATTTAAGTTTCCCGCCAATTTACTTTCTGCGATTCTCAACCAAATCTGATTTCGCTCAACTAGCACAATTCTCCAATTAACATTGATTAATCTACTAATCCCTGTGGGATTTGACCTCACTCTACAGTGAGTTTTTACTTGACGATAATTCGGTGCACTTGCCGGTAGGAAAATTATTGAGAGGCAAATTTTTGTGAATCAGCTGCTCATAATTTACAGAAAAACAAAGAAAAAATGTATGATAGGTTCAAAGATCCTCAACAAGGTTGATCTTCCTTCTATTTATACCAATAACTAGACCTAAAAAGATATTAATAATAATTAAAAATTACAAAAATGAGATAGACTAAGCTAAAAAGTGTGAAAATCCACTTCTGGGCCCACATGGTGAGTGTTTGGGTTGAGCTTGGCGTCCAACTTAGATGAGTGGGAGTTGAACGCCCACTAAGAGGTATCCACGCTGCCTTGTGCTCCCTTGGTGGCGTTGAACGCCAGTTTTGGGCGTTCAATGCTGGCCTTGATCCTTCTTGGGCGTGAACCCCAAAAAAGGGATAAGTTGGGCATTCAACGCCTGTTTTGGGCAGTTATTTCCAAAGAAAAGTATAAACTATTATATATTTCTAGAAATCCCTAGAAATTAGCTTTCCAATGCCATTAAGAGCGCATCAATTGGACCTTTGTAGCTCAAGATATACTCGTTAGAATGCACGGAGGTCAGGATTTGACAACATCTGCTATCCTTTCTTTGCCTCTGAATCAAACTTTTGTCAAAACTTACCAATTTCACGCAAAAATCACCTAAAATCATAATAAAAATATAAAAACTCAAATTAGCATCCAAAAGGTGGATTTTGCACTAAAACCTACTAAAACTTGATAAAATGTAACTGAAAACACTAAGAAAATGGTACTAAAAAGTGTAACGACCCAATTTTCAATACGCCTAGGACATACCCGAAACTGAGTGCTACCAATTTGTCATCTTAATTATTATCTATTATTTATTATATGAGCTTGATTCGTTGTTAAAAGCGTAGTTAGTTAGTGAGGTACTTTTTTTTTTCTGAAAACATTTGGATTAATAAATATAATCATTTATAATCAATTCACAAATAAAAACAGATAAAACAGTTATAAACAATCACACATAAATACATCACAAGCAGCTAACAACATTCAGTGATCCAGCCTTTATTAGAGTATAGACTTTTAGTTAGAACACCCCTAGATATAGCTAGATAATAACTATATACATATACATACATACAACATCCCAGGTCCTAACCTGTTCAAGAGGTCCCTAAGCTGGCACCTAGGCTAGCCTAGACTCTATACTCGCCTAGTCCCTCTAAACTACTAAAGCGAGGGAAAGTGCGTTCTAAGTCTTCAAAACTCAATTCAGGTGGAACGTCACCAAAAGATGGAACATCATCTACTATTCCTCTGCACGATCAGACGTTGCCATATGACGTCTCTCTAGTACCTCATCAGGTAGTCACACAACAGGAGTCTCGTACACATGATTTAGGCTAAAGTGCGCATACGAACGGGGTGCAGACATTGGCTGGTCTCATAGTATATACATATAAACAGATAAAGAGATTCACCCTAGACTCAGAAGACTACCTAGAGCGGAATCCTCTTTGCGAAACGGTCATCAGTAGATTACGGAAGGGTACTCCTGCTTCCATCTGAACGGGGAAGGGAGAGAGAAGGGGTAAGAACTGGGGAGTTCTTAGTAGGGCCGGGGTTATTAGTTAAGTTCATTAATTTGTGTCGCTTAGCAGATATATAGCAGAATACCGAGAAGTAGTGAACAAAAGATACAGATAAATAAAGAAAAGAGAGAAAACAGAAAGGAAAACACAAACAAAAGAATACAAGAAAACAAAACACAGATACAATGAATAGAATACAAACAAAGAAAGCATACATTCATTCAACAATCATAACAGAGGAAATGCACAACCAAGTATGATGCATGTGTGTCCTATGCAGGCCATGAGCTCACGTGTCGGTTTACACCCTGCAGCCCGACATTACCCAGGAACTAGTCCTAGATATGGCTTATTCTCTGTAGGTGAACTTCGGCCTACAGAAATAGCACTCCCATAAGTGAACTTCGGCTTACAGGAATAGTTCAATCACAACATAACAACTTTCTATAGGTGAACTTCGGCCTATAGAAATGGCTACTCTGTAAGTGAACTTCGGCTTACAGAAATGACAACTCTCTGTAGGTGAACTTTGGCCTACAGGAGCAATACCCTGAGATACACAATTGATATTCACTGCAGGTGAACTTCAGCCTATAGGAATAACAACTCACTGTAGGTGAACTTGGGCCTACAGGACCTCTAGGGCCAATGAAAAAGCAGCAGATGAACATACAACAGAACATCATGCCACAAGGCTTAACTCTTTATTCTTATACTCTTCTCCTCTATTATTTTTGTTATATTACTCTTTTCTCATTGTCTCTTTACTCTGCTCTGATTACTCTGTTCTTTGTATCTCTCTACTCTGCTCTGATTTTTCTGTTTAACGTATATATTTAAAGCTTATGTAAATTTCGGTATGAATAGTTAGCATGTCCCAAGTATAGGTTCATTAAGTCTATACTGAAACAATTTTAACTTTTCATATAATACCTAACCCTAGTCGCGACTCAAGTACTAACTAAGTTGCCCTAGTTCGTTCACTAGTCTCTGTCTGTTTTTCTGTCGTTAAAACTTTACAGACTTTTCTTTGTCTTCAATGTTCTTCACCACACTCAAAGTGTTCTTCATGTTCTTCGTATATTCTTCAAATTCTTTCTCTGTTTTTACCTGTTTTTCAGTCTTTTCAGCAACCGATTTTTACCAAAATTCAAAATAAATTAGCAGCCACTAAAACCCAATCTTTTCTACATGATTTCAACACAAATTGAACCTCAATTTAAGCTTAGGTTTTCATTTTTCCAGCTGCCCCAAGAACATGAACTTTAAAGCTTGAATTTCATCAAATTTCATCAAAATTTCACCAAATTTTCACCAAGAATCAATCATATAAGCAACCAATTTTTAGCACAGCCAATTTATACAACATTCACACAACTCAAACACAAATAATCAAGATTAATTTCGTGACACCCTACCTGGTTTTGCTGCTCCTAATTCAGTTAGACTTTCAGGTGGTCCTTTAGCACTTTTTCCTCCTAAATCACATCAAGAACAACTTTAAATCCAAAAATCCTCAACTAACCAAATCTCCCTCAGCACGTTAGGAGGTGATTTATAACCTTAGACTTGCTGGAAAGTCACGTTTCTTGGCCCTCAAGTCAAGTTAAGCATGATTCCTAAGGAAGAACATCAAGAAAACACATGTTTAAGCATGTTTCCTTGAAAACCGAATTAAAAGGGGAAAGGAACAGCCATCTCACCTTATTTCCATCCTTGATAAGTTACATGGTTATGTAGAGGAAGAAGAGAGGATCATTTTGGTAAAATCAGAGTTTTGATTTGAGTTTTAGTTTAGAAGAAATCAAGCTTTGAAGATTAAGTGTTCATGAAAGTTTCTCTCTTTTCTCTCTTGTTATTTTCATCCAAAATGAAGAAATGAGATAGCCTTGGAGTGTCTTGGGGGTGTAAGGTGAGTTGTGATTGGTTGGCTTGGAGGTGGGTTAAAATAATATTAAAATATCTCAGGTGTATAACTACTAAAACTAGATGTATCGGAACACTTGTGAAAACATCTCTAAAAATTATTTTCTGAGCTACTAGAATAAATGACACTAGTAACATATTTATTATGAGAATAGAACATGTATAATGAGGCCTTAGCATTGCTAAAGTCATCAGAGAGTGCTGGTGCTAAGCTGCACCAGTAAACCGTAAATCCGGTTAAACCGATTTCCTGTTTTTAACTAAAACAGACCAGGTAACCTTATAATATCATTCAATCATCTTATAATACTAATATAATACTAATATTATCTCTCTTCTATCATGAATCGAGTCCGGTTCGTCAAACTGAGACTACTTACGAAAATCAGAATTAAAACTCCTAACTGGTACGGTTCAAAAACTAGGTTCTTCATGATTGCGTTATTGAGCTTGCCTCAGAAAAGGTTCTAGCTTAAGGATGACATAATGACAATGAGGATCGAGATACTTGTTGATATAGAAGAGGTGTTCTCTTTACTGATCTTCCAGAGAAATCCGTGCCTTTAGAAAAGTTCTCGCGTACTCGAAAATCATGGTTGTTACAAAAAGGGTATAAAATATCCACTCATCATAACACCAAACTTAAACTATTGCTTGTCCTCAAGCAACCAAAAACAAGATAGGACAATTAGAAGAGAAAAATACAATAGGTCTCAGAGTTGTCAATGAAGATCAGTTCCAAATATTGAATGGGACTATTAGCTCTTTACTTCTGAACAGCTTTGGCATCTCACATTCCCTTGAAGCTCATAAATATTGACATCCCTTGGAGTTAGAATCCAGATGATATTATTGATTCTCTTCTTTTAGCTTTTCTTGATTCTTGAACACAACTTCTTTTTGGTGCTTTGCACCTTTGAGCCTAGCCGTGACTCTAAGTGTTTTGTTTTCAAGTATTACCACCGGATACATAAACGCCACAGGCACTTAACAGGGGGAACCCTTTGGATTCCAATTTAGCTTTGCTTAAATTTCCAGAGAGTGGTGCCCAGAGTTCTTAAGCATACTCTTTAGCTTTGGATCACGACTTTAACTGCTCAGTCTCAAGCTTTTTACTTGACACCTTCACACTACAAGCATTTAGTTAGGGACAGTAACTCATTTGAGTTTTTTTGGCCAATTTTGACCCTCCTAACCATTGATGCTCAAAGCCTTAGACCCTTTTCTTGGTTTTCTTCTCGGATAAATTTTTTTTTTGCTGTTTCTTTTGCTTCAAGAATCAATAATTTGGATTTTTCTGAGAACTAATAATACTTCTCTAAATTCACTGTTCTTTCAAGAGCCAACACCCTCAATTTCAAGACAATTATGCACAGTTAATTCATACATTCAGAAAATAAATGCAAGGTCACCACTTTGTGAATTAGAAGGAATGAATTTTAATCAACTCAAGAATTCTTGTATTTTACTACTTCTAAAAAAACAAAATTTTATTCTAGTTCAATGGAATGATGAGTGAAACATCTTAAATTTAAATGACAAAAATAAAAATTAACTACTAGAAAAATGGTAAGTCCTACTAGTGATCATGCAATCTTAGAATTGAAAACCAGGAAATAAAGTATTGAAATAGGAACTGGATAGGGGGTGAAACTCAACCACCTTAATCATGGTGGTAACTGCTCTCTCCTGATGATACTTTCTGGCACTTTAGCTCTTCTAATTTTTGCCCCTGCTTCTCTTATTCTTCAGGCAGCTTATGGAGTATGTGAGATTGGCCCTTTTTCTCCTCTCTTAGTTGGTCCATGGTGGATTGCAACTGTTCAACGGATGCTGCCAATTGAGTCCAAATTCAATTGGAGGGATACTCTGTTCTTGAGGTAGCTCAGGCATCTTCCTTTTAATAGGGTTAACTGATTGCTGAATCTTGTCTGGTACTGGTCCCTTGGTATGCTACATGCTCTCTTTGGTGATTGGGCTGTCTACTGTGATGCATGTGTCTCTGTCAATCAGGACTCCTGCCTCACCACACAAGCGCGAGATGAGGTGTGAAAAAGCCATCTTGGCTTGAGTTGAGGTTTTGTTTGCGAATTTGTACATCTCACAGGGGATTAGTTGGTGGACTTCCACTTCATTGCCCATCATGATGCAATGGATCATCAAAGCTCGCCTCAAAGTAACTTCAGAACGGTTGCTAGTGGAGAGTATGGAACGCCCAATGAAGTCCAGTGGTGCGCGTGTACGCAAAACCCACACTATTTCCTACAACAACAGTAGTACCAGCAAGTGCACTGGGTCGTCCAAGTAATACCTGAGTGAGTCAGGGTCGATCTTACAAGGATTGTGGCTTGAAGCAAGCTTGTGGTTGTCTTGCACGTCTTAGTCGGGCAGAATCAGAAGGTTGTGGTTGGAACTTTGAATGATTATATGTCATAAATGCTTGGATAAAATAATAGGAATTATATGATGGGAATTGAGTTGAGAGTTGGAGTTGCTTTGTCTTTCTGAAGTAACTTTGGTACTATCATCTTCTTTGGTTGTGAATGATCTTCTTCTATGGCAGGCTGTGAGTAATCAAAGCCATTGCCTGTGGTCATCGATCTTCTCTACTATAGAATGAATGCCAGGGCCCTTGGTCATTCAATCCAATAGAGGGTGAAGCTCTAGCAAGTCATCCACTTGGCGATCCTACTCAAAACGCCACAAACAAGGTTGAATCTTTCGGACCAGAGAATGCTGCTTCCTTGGATCTAGCCTATACCACGAAGACCTTAATCTCCCCGGAGATCAGCTGAACTGGTGTCTCGAGAAGTCCCCAACGAAATCGTGGATCAACCGTCTGAGAGATGTATAAACGTAGCTATTGGGTCATGCTTGTCTTCTAGGTACTCACACGAACCCAAGTAGACGCGAGTGTTTGTTAGGCACGTTCATCTTAATATGATGAACAGAGCTAATTTGTCAGATAATCCTGTTCATCACGATGAAGATCGGATATACATCTTAGAAATAGATCAAACATGGATCGAAGAAGAAGAAATAGTACTTTTATTAATTCATAGGACTCAGCAGGGTTCCTCCCCTCAACCTAGGAGGTTTAGAAAGTCATACTGAAGGTAAAAACAATGGAAAAATGAAAATAATGAGAAAAGTGATGTAAGTTCCCAAATTACATAGATCAAATCCTTTAAATACTAAATAAATGACTAGTAAGGTAAAACAGTCTATTTAGTGCTAAAATCCACTTTTGAGGTCTACTTGGTGAGTGTTTGGGCTAAGATTTAATGAGATCCATGTGCTATGAGGCTCCTTGTGTGTGGAACACCAGCTAGGGGTTCCTCTTTGTCCTTTGGACGTTGGGCTCTGCTCTTTGGGCGCTGGACGCTTGGAATGGGGCAGGAAGTTGGCGTTGGAAGCCAATTTTGGGCCTTCTAATTCGAAGTAAAGTATGAACTATTATATTTCTGGATAGCTCTGGAAGTCAGCTTTCCATAGCCATTGAGAGCGCTCCATTTGGACTTTTGTAGCTCCAGAAAAGCTCTTCCTAATGCAGGCAGGTCAGATTTGGATAGCATTTGCAGTGCTTCCTCTGTCTTTGAATCAGACTTCTGCTCCAGCTCCTCAATTTTAGCCAGAAAATACTTGAAATTTCCCAAAAATACAAAAACTCATAATAGAATCCAAAAATGTGAATTTAACACTAAAACCTATAAAAACTTAATAAAAACTAAATAAAAACTACTAAAAACTATATGAAAGTGATGTCAAAAAGCGTATAAAATATCCACTCATCATCCAGCCATCCTCTAGCAACCAGCTGGAGATCCATTCTCCTCATTTGGTTTGGTTGACCTTTCTTGTCATTGATCCACTAAGTTCTGGACAGACATATGTCCTTTAGGACTTGATCTAGCCTCGGATTAACTTGTACTCTCCTATTAAAAGAGACAGGGTCATCCTTTTGCGGGGGTAATTTGAAAATCTCCCTTATCTTATCCAGATTAAAATGCATAGTTTTTCCTCGGATGATGGTGCGCTGGTGAGCAGAAATTGTGATTACACTTTGATTATGTAAAATTCATGGTTCACATGATGCCAATACCATGGTTCACAACTTCGCACAACTAACTAGCAAGTGCACTGGGTCGTCCAAGTAATACCTTACGTGAGTAAGGGTCGAATCCCGCGGAGATTGTTGGTATGAAGCAAGCTATGGTCACCTTGTAAATCTCAGTCAGGCGGATATAAAATAGTAATGTGGTTTTCGAAAATAATTATTAGAATAGGGATAGAAATACTTATGTAATTCATTGGTGGGAATTTCAGATAAGCGAATAGAGATGCTTTCGTTCCTCTGAACCTCTGCTTTCCTGCTATCTTCATCCAATCAGTCTTACTCCTTTCCACACCTTAATCTATGGAGTGTAGAAACTCTACCGTTGAAAATACATAAGTGAAAGGTCCAGGCATGGCCGAGATGGCCAGCCCCCAAAACGTGATCACAGGATCAGAATACAATCCAGGATCCAGAATTTCAAATACAATAGTGAAATGTCCTATTTATAATAAACTAGCTACTAGGGTTTACAGAAGTAGGTAATTGAGGCATAAATCCACTTCCGGGGCCCACTTGGTGTGTGCTTGGGCTGAGCTTTGAGTGTTGCACGTGTAGAGGTCCTTCTTGGAGTTGAACACCAGCTTTTGTGCCAGTTTGGGCGTTCAACTCTGGTTTTGGCTCCTTTTCTGGCGCTGGACGCCAGATTTGGGCAGAAAGCTGGCGTTGAACGCCAGTTTGCGTCGTCTATTCTTGGCCAAAGTATGGGCTATTATACATTGCTGGGAAGCCCTGGATGTCTACTTTCCAACGCAATTGGAAGCGCGCCATTTCGAGTTCTGTAGCCCCAGAAAATCCACTTTGAGTGCAGGGAGGTCAGAATCCAACAGCATCAGCAGTCCTTCTTCAACCTCTGAATCTGATTTTTGCTCAAGTCCCTCAATTTCAGCCAGAAAATACCTGAAATCACAGAAAAACACACAAACTCATAGTAAAGTCCAGAAATATGAATTTAACATAAAAACTAATGAAAACATCCCTAAAAGTAACTAGATCCTACTAAAAACATACTAAAAACAATGCCAAAAAGCGTATAAATTATCCGCTCATCATGCGCCATGTATGGAATCCCTGTCCCTCTTTCTTTTGTTTGTCTGTCATCCACTGGTTTGCATAAAACTCTCGGACTCTTACTATTCCAACATTGGTTGCAGGGTGGTTGGCCAGAACTTTCCAACCCCTTATTCAGATTTGCTCTTGGATTTTCGGGTATTCATCATCTTTTAATTCAAACTTGACTTCTAGAATCACTATCTTCTTGCATACTACATTATAGTAGTGTTCCTCATGAAGCTCGGAATAGAACCGGTAAGGTGTATAGGCAATTGTTGGTGGAGCACTTTCTTTCTTGTTTCTTGAGGTGAGTCTTCCACTCTTTGGAGCCATGGGATGTGAATATGTGAAAGAGCGAAGCGTTTCCACCTCAAACTTAAAAGGTTTGCTCATCCCGAGCAAAAAGAAAAAGTAGAGGGGAGCGTATGCCAAATGAAGGAGGGCGTGTGAGGGAGATAGAGGTTC
>NC_029785.2:62330095-62339430 GCF_000816755.2 Arachis ipaensis
AATTTAAAGGAAATAGGAAAAGATAACAAGTTTTAAATTTAAAAGATAGGATTAAAGATAAGAAAGATATGATTGAAGCTCTTTTAAATTATGAAATATTTGAAGAAGATTTGAAAAAGATTTGAAGAAGATTTAAAAAGATTTGAAAAAGATTTTGTGGAATAAAAGATATCCATAAAAAGATTTGAGATGATATATAAGATATGAAAAGGATTTGATTTGAAAAGATAAGACTAGAAAGGGGTTTGTTAAAAAGATTTGAATTAAATGGGTTTAATTGAGTTAATTACAAATTAAAATAAAAGAAAATATGATATGGAAAGATCTTTGATGAAAGGATAAGGTTTAGAAAAGATATGGTTTGAAAAAGTCAACCCCTTCTTCCTCATTTGCATATTCGAATTTGCCACCTCCCCCTCCTGGGCGTTCAACACCTAGGTCTGGCGTTGAACACCAAGGGGGTCTTCTCTCTCTTTTTTTTTGTAGGTGGGCGTTCAACGCCAAGAATGGGCGTTGAACGCCCATTGGAGGATCAGAAAATGGTCCTCCTCAGCTCCATAGGGGCGTTGAGCGCCCAGCCTTGTTCCATGTCTAGCGTTCAATGCCAGCCACTACCCCTTGGTGGGCGTTGGATGCCCAGAGTGCTTTTTCTCTGTTGTTCAACGCCAGTCCTGCTCTCCTGATTGGGCGTTGAACACCCAGCTTCCTCCTTGCCTGGCGTTCAACGGCAGCAAGGGACTCTCTCCAAGATGTTCTGTTTTCAATTCTAAATGTCTCTTTCTTTATTCTATGTGCTACACATGATCACAAATGTTAAAAAGCAATGTATAACTATGAAAATTAATAGAAAATAAACTAAAAATAAAATTAAATGAGAATGAACAAAAGAAAAAAAAAACAATAGTACTCTACTTATGGTTGGATTGCCTCCTAACAAGCGCTTCTTTACCGTCATTAGCATGACCTTACTGTTGTCATGTCAACAGTAGTGTAGAGCTTTCTTGCTCAATATGGTCCCCTAGGTAGTGCTTGACTCTCTATTTATTGACTGTGAATCTTTCATCAAAATGTCTGCTTTGAAGTTTCACCTGTCTATATGGTGATATCCTTGTGACCACAAAGGATCCTGTCCATCGGGACTTGAGCTTACCAGGGAAAAACTTTATCCTGGAATTGAAAAGTAGAACTTTCTGGCCAGGCTCAAAGACTCTGGATGCTATCTTTTTGTCATGCCAGTGCTTAGTCCTTTCCTTGTACATTTTGGCGTTTTCATAGGCATTACACCAGAATTCGTCCAATGCATTTAGTTAAAGCAGCCTCTTCTCCCCGGCCGCTCTGGCATTAAAATTGAGGAACCGTGTAGCCCAGTACGCCCTGTGTTTCAGTTTCACTAGTAAATGATATGCCTTGCCATATACCAGCTGGTAAGGTGACATTCCAATAGGGGTCTTGAAAGCTGTTCTATATGCCCAAAGAGCATCATCCAGCTTCTTCGCCCAGTCTTTCTTGGAAGTGCTCACTGTTCTCTCTAGTATTCTTTTAAGTTCCCTATTGAACACCTCAGCTTGTCCACTTGTTTGTTGATGGTAGAGTGTGGCCACTCTATGACGAACACCATATCTGTGCAGAATGGCATCGAGTTGTCTATTACAGAAATGACTACCTCCGTCACTAATCAATGTCCGTAGGACACCACATCTGCTGAAGATGTATTTTTAGAGGAATTTCATAACCACTCGGGTATCTGATGCAGAAGATTTATACCGGTTCAGAATTCCACAAAATAATTCCGTTGTTAGTATAGTCCAAACCAATAGTCAATTCTCGAATCAAATTAAATTTGGTTTGGTCACATGTACAAACCCCAATGAAAATTAACCGAAGTATTTAGACTCTGAGTCGTCTCACAAGGAATTACAATGAAGTGGTCAATTATTGGCTATGAACAACAAAGGGGGGGGGGTTTGATTTTATAAAAGAGCAAGAAAGTAAATGGGCAAGAAAAGTAATTCAAACAAGCAATTAAAGAAAGCAATTAATAAAGAGAGACATTCATGGAAAGGTTTGAGATCATAGGCTTTCTATCCTAGTCATTAATCATAACAATTCTTAACAAGAATTTATCTTATTTCGTTATCCCCAATGTTGGAAGAAGGTGTAAGTTATCTTCCATTAGAGAAAGTCAAAAAAGACTAGTTAATCTCAAGTCAAAAATCCTAATCAACTCACTAATTGAATTAGCAAGAGATTAGAGTCATTGAAAATGATATTAACTAACAACTCTAGATCACCAATCCTAATTGGGTATTAATGACTCAAGATTGCCCAATCACTCTTCCCAAGCCAAGAATGCTAAAAATCTACTCTATAGTCCAACCAAGCATTTTATCAAACACTTGGAAGGCATAAAAGGAAAGCATAGTAAAAATGCAAGAATAATAAATCTACCAACTACCAATTGCAAGAAAGTAAATCGATAACTCAATTCAACAATTATAAGACATCAAACATTAAAATTCATTAGAAGAAATCTAAATCCAACATAAGCATCCATGAACATAAAAGAGAGCATAAAAGGGAAATTAACAAGAAAACTAAGAGAATCAAAGTGTAGAAGCATGAAATTGTAGAAGAAACAAGATGAAAACAATAATCAAAACCTAGATCTAAGATGAAATTAAGCCTAAGAACCCTAATTCTAGAGAGAAGAGGGAGCTTCTCTCTCTAGAAATTAAGCTACATGATGCCAGAACTCCAAAAAATTGCTCCCCCTTGCCCAAGCTTAAATTCTGCATAAAATAGCATCAGAAATGAGTTGGATTGGGCCCAAAATGAGCTAGAAATCGCCCCCAACGAGTTGCTTAAAGTGGACCCACGCTGCTCCATCGGTGCGCACGTGTACAGTGCGTGTGCGCATCCCTAGACGTCAGACAACTATGGCAAATTTTATATCATTTTGAAGCCCCAGATGTTAGCTTTCCAACACGACTAGAACCGCCTCATTTGGACCTCTGTAGCTCAAGTTATGGTCGATTGAGTGCGAAGAGGTCAGGCTTGACAGCTTTGCGGTTCCTTCATTTCTTCATGAGTTCTCCCACTTTGCATGCTTTTCTCCTCACTTCTACCATCCAATACTTGCCTTATGAACCTGAAATCACTCAACAAACATATCAAGGCATCGAATGGAATTAAAGTGATTTGAATTTAGCTATTTTAAGGCATAAAAAGCATGCTTTCACATTTAAACACAAATTAAGGGAGAATTGCAAAACCATGCTATTTCATTGAATAAATGTGGGAAAAGGTGATAAAATCCCCCAAATTAAGCACAAGATAAACCACAAAATTGGGCTATATCAAATCTCTCCACACTTAAACTAAGCATGTTCTCATGCTAAGAATAAAGAAGGACAAGAAAAGGGGCATGAACATTTATTCAATGCAAATAAACTATGTGCACCTATCTATATGAATGCAACTAAATGCAAAATGGTTCTACCTACTTGGTTAAAAGTAAATCAATCTCCAAGAACACATATGAACAAGTAGGGATAAGATCATATGACGATTCATGAATCCTACCAATTTGAATATCAAAATAAAGCACAAATAGACTTGCAAGAAGAAAAGCTCATGAAAGCCGGGAATAAGGAATTGAGCATCGAACCCTCACCGGAAGTGTATTCGCTCTAGTCGCTCAAGTGTATAGGGTCGATCACTCAATTCTCTTCTAATCATGCTTTCCATGATTTGTTTTTCATCTAACAATCGACAATTATTCAATGCATGCATACATTCATCATGAGGACTTATTCATAGGTTGTAATGGGGCTAGGGTAAAGGTAGGGATGCATATGGTCAAGTGAGCTTGAAATTTGAATCTTTGATTAACCTAAGCTCTCACCTAACCTATATAACAACCTATACAATTCTAATACACAAGCTAGCTACCCATGATTCCCACTTTTTCACATACTCATGCATTCTTTTTAATTCACATTCCATATGCATTGATTTTTATTGAACTTTACTTTGGGGCATTTTTGTCCCCTTTTTATTTCTTTTTCTCTTTTTTTCTTTTTCTATATATATATATATATGTTCTTTTTCTTTTTCCTTATCATTTTTTTTCTTTCTAAAGTATATACAAACATATCAATGCATATGGTTTTACATATAGTGCATGAATATGTACCCAATTCCCAAAAATCTTCAACAAAATACAAAAACACATTTTTCTCTCAACCAATGTCCCAAGTTTCCCATACCCAAATGATACACACTCTCACTAGCCTAAGATAATCAAAGATCCAAATTAAGGACATTTATTGCTTTTCACTTAAGGGTAGTGATGTGCTAAAATTAAGAACGAAAGGGATTAAATAGGCTCAAGTTGGCTAACAATGGTTGATGAAAGGTAGGCTATTTGAGTAAGTGAGTTAAATGAAATGATGGCCTCAATCATATAAATGCATTCATACATAGAATAATGGACATATAGAATCAAACAAATCAAAGATTACAATCATAGAAAGAGAACAATGCACACAAGAATGGAAAATAAGTGGTTATAAGATGTAACCACACAATTGGACTCAAAACTCACATGCTTGTGTTCTTAGCTCAAAAACCATGTTCCAAAATACATTCTTCATGCAAGTTTGTCACAAAAATTTTTTTTCAAATTGGTAGGGTGCCCCAAAATAATTTTTCTTGGAAAAGAAATCATCACCCTAACCAAGTAGTCCTAACATAAAAAGAAGTGGTAAAATATGTACAAATTCTAACTATTATGCAACCTATCATGCAATGCAACAACTAACTAACAAAGGAAATTAAGAATTGGTGTTGAAAAAGGAAATTGTTAACCATGGAGATCGGTCAGACGACCTCTTCACACTTAGAAATTTGTACCGTCCTTGGTGTATGCAAAGAAGAGCAAGGTGGATGGGTTGCTACAACTTGTTGAGCTTCTTCAAAAGGGTTGTGTGGGCGGACTTGTTTGTTGCCCCATTTAGAAGCTTTTCCTTTTCCTCTTTTGGTGGCCAATCTAAAAGGAAAGAAAAAGAAAGTAAACTAAGCCTACAACAAAGACATCAAAGCAAGTAGAACATAGGCAGGGCTAATGCCAAATAAGGCTAAGGTTCTCACTACATGTTAGCTACGCATGTAGGTAAGAGAGCAATATAGGCAAAGGGCATATCAACTAATACTTGATGCAAGAACAAAGTTAAAGCATGAAGAGCACTCAAAAGCATCAAGTTTAACTAGAAAGAGTGGGTCATGAAAGGCATGCAAGTTCATATCAATACATAAAGAATATAAGAGCCATACAAGATTAAGCATTGATTTAAAAGTTTCATCACCCAAAATATCAAACAAGTCAAGAAGCGCCAAGATTAACCAAGAGATTCTCAACAATTGAGTAAGAGAATTCAACACCATTATTAAAATAAGAAGCTTAAAAAAGAAAGTACAAACAAGCTATAAAAACAAAATGAAAATGCAAAGAATAAAAGTATGTGAATGCAATGGACAAAAGAAAATGGAAGTTGAGAAAAAAAAACTCTTTTTTTTTTTCGACGCGGACGCGTCATGCATGCCCACGCGCCGATGCGCAGATTGGCAGAAGGGACAAGCGACGCGGACGCACACAGTACGCGTACGCGTGCTTGATGAAGTTGGTAACCGACATGGACGCGTCACGTACGCCTGCGCGTCAGTCGCGGGCACAGAATAGGCACAAAATTGGCATAACTCTCTGGTTTTTGTACAAGAGAGGTCAGAGTGCACAACCGACGTGCGCGCACAGTGCGCTTGCGTGTCGATGGCTAAGTTACAAGGGGCGCGTAGGCGTCACGCACGCTTGCGCGTGGGTGCCTGGAATGAAGTGGGCACAAGGTGGGCATAACTCTCGGATTTTCGTACCAGGAGTGTGAAATGCACCACCGGCGCGTGCGCACACAGCATGCTCGCGCGCGGATGCCCCCTCCCCCCCCTTTTTTTTCAAAAACAGGGAACTCTCCTAATCTACAAGCATTCTAAAACAATCACAAATCAAATTTAACAAAAAATCTTTTTAGTTTTTGAAAAATTTTCAAAATCAAACAAAACTTGTACTACAAGCAAAATGCAATTCAAAAATAACTATTCTAATCAAAGCATGAATCTAATAAGCCATCAGTCAAAGCAAGACATGCAAAAGTATGGAAAGAAGAAAACTACCTAACAATGGCAACTCAATACATTCATTGATGATATATACAAGAGAATAGAAAGAGTTTACCATGGTGGGGTATCTCCCACCTAGCACTTTTAGTTTAAGTCCTTAAGTTGGACATTTGGTGGGGTCCTTGCTAGGGTGGTTTATGCTTGAATTCATCCTTGAATCCCCACCATTGTTTGCATCTCCAATGTCCACCGGGATCCCAAATTAGGCGCACAAGGCCTTCAAGTAAGCTCAAGTAAATGACAAGGTCCCAAGAGTGTTGAATGTTGAAATGGATTCCAGGGTCCCAAACCTTGTTCTTGCACTCATCTTCTCGTTGACTACCATAGTTAAAATTGGGTGACAAGGCTTGTGAATTCTCAATTGAGAATCCAAACATTCTCCTAGACCCATGCAATTTGGTTCTACACCAACCATTGCTATTTAACTTTGAGCATGCAACCATTATAAACTTAGAGTGATGTTTCCAATCATTACACAACTCTTTCTTACTCCTAACTCCACAAAAGGCTCTAAGTTGACCATCATTTTCAATCAAACCATATTCAAGTGCGAAAGTGAAGCTTAGGGATAAGAATTTTACCCACTTGAATTTTTTGTTGGATGATGGTGACTTAGGAAGGGGGACCTCCCCACACTTAGCCAATGTGAGGTCTATGCCCTTGTGCTCCTTTTTGACTACCTCCACCTCTTGGCAAGCTTCTTCAACTTCAATACCTTGCCCACCAACTTCTTCTACATATTCTTCATTGGTGGAGCTTGCTTCTTGCTCAACCTCTTCCTCTTGGTAGCTTCTTTCCAATTCAATCTCTTCTTCATTGCTTACCAAGGGTATGGGAGGTGAGGTATCTTCTTCTTCACTCTTTATGTCAAGCACAATGGGGGAAGGATTCAATTGTACATAAGAATTCATTAATGATTGAATCCATCTCTTGATCAACCTCTTCAAAGTTTTCAATCATGATATGCTTTGGAGGTTGTACACCCTCCTCAACATCAACATCAAGCATCTTGGAAGAGGGCTCTCTAATGCTACATTTCCATGGACTTCCAACATCTCCTAGGTTTTCAACCACTCCTTTCGGCTCAATTGTCTTAACTTCCTCCCCTTGTGACAATTCTTGCTTCAACTCCTCTTCTTCACCTTGAAGCTCTAAACTCACTCCCTCACTAAGCTCCTTGGTTGCTTCTCCACATTCAACAATGGGAGTTCCTTGATCGCATAGGCTTAGGCGGGAGGAGACCATATTGCGAACGGTTTTCACTATGGTAGCTATCTTGGCTTCCAACTCCTTGAACTCCTTTTAGTTCTCCTTTTGCCTTCGAATGTAAGAACTAACATATTCTTGGAGAAAATCATCCATTGGAGGTGGTGTGAAAAAAGAAGGTTCATTGTTTGAGAGGAAAGTTTCATAATTGGAAGTTGATTCATCTTGGTAATTGTATATTGAGGTGGTGTATATTGAGGTAGTTCTTGAGAGTAATTGTGTTGGAATGGTGGTAGTTCCATGTGTGGTTCATATGGTTCATAAGGTGGTTGGTATGGTGGATAAGAATTAGCGTCATAATGAGGTGTTTGGTGGTAGGGGGCTTGTGATTAAGGTGGTTCAAAGTCATGTTGAGGGGGTGGTTCATAGGCATGTGGTGGTGGTTGTTGACAATCATAATAAGGGTCACCACATCCATTAGATTGATATGCATTAGGAGTGGAATTATACCTATAAGAGATCAGAGGGGGTTGTTGCCAATAAGGTTGATCAATCCCTTGAGGCTCCTCCCATCTTTGATTGTTCCATATTTGATGCATGTTGTTATTATAGTTCCCATTTTCTACAACATAATTTGAGCCAAACTCATAACCAAAGTGAGGATGAGAATTCATAATAGCAAAGAGAAACAAAAACTAATAAAAATAAGCAACAAAGTCCTAAAGCTAACAAAAACTAACAAATAAGCAAAAGGCAAACATATTCACAATATTCATAATAGCCAATAACGAAGCACCATTGCAACTCCCCGGCAACGGCGCCATTGATGCGCGGAAAACTTGTCTCGCAACAAATTTCCTTCGGCAAGTGTACTGAATTCGTCGTCAAGTAAAAACTCACAATAGAGTGAGGTCGAATCCCACAGAGATTGATTGATCAAGAAACTTTAATTAAAGGAATGTTCTAGTTGAGCGAACCAGAATTTGAGTTAGGAATTGCAGAAAATTAAATGGCGGGAAAGTAAATAGTGGAAACAGTAAATGCTGGAAATAAAGAGCTGAATGTAAATGGCGGAAAGTAAATTGCAGAATCTTAAATGGGGATGGGGCAATTGCTCATAAAAGTAAATGGCAGAAATTAAAGAGAATGGGTAAGATCAGAAATGGGGAGTTCATTGGGCTCAGGAGATGTTGCATTCTCTGGATCAAGTTCATTTTCATCTCTTCCTCAATCAATGCATTCATTGATCTCCTTGGCAATCTTAAGTGATCGAATTACAATTCCTTGTAATTCAATCTCTCAAATCTTGATCAATAGCCAATTCCTTGGTCAATTACTCATGAGAAGAGATGAAGTATGGTCACTGATTATACCACATGCATTTCCCAAATCAAGTATTGGAAGGATTATAGTCACATATCCATCCACACCCAATTTGGTCCAGCATGAGAAAGCATTTCTAGCATGATCCCTTCATTCCTCTCTCAAGTTTCAGAAGAGATCCAAGTATGAATAGCTTCTTTTCCAAGATAACTACCCAATTGGATGAAGATCGAAAGCTTTCTAGTAAAATCAAGAGAAAAGATAGAAGAAGGAGAATGAAAACTAAAATTGATCCATCAAATTACAACAGAGCTCCCTAACCCAATGAAAGGGGTTTAGTTGTTCATGGCTCTGGAAAATGAAAACAAAGATGGAGAATACATGCTGAAAGTAAACTAGAAGTGCAGAGAAAGTAAAATACAGAGAGTAGTTCTAGGCCAAAGGCTCCCTAAAGTTTCTGGCTCACTAAACTAATTCAAAGCTACTCCTATATATACTACTCTTCTGATCTTCTAATTGGCTCTTCAAGTCTTGGGTATGGGCCCTTGGATCCTGAGTTTGAAGCAGTTATCTTC
>NC_029785.2:62339648-62366604 GCF_000816755.2 Arachis ipaensis
TGCACAATGTATACTTGAATCAAGATGTAAGTGAATATCTACCTAAAAAGAGCTTATTTTCTAAGAAAATGCATGAAACTACCCTAAAAATAGTAAAGAAAAGGTCAGTGAAACTGGCCAAAATGCCCTAGCATCACAACACCAAACTTAAAGCTTGCTTGTCCCTAAGAAAGTACTGGAACAAGAGAATGATGAATGGAATGCCAAGAGAAATGAGTCATTCTTGTGGAAGTCATGTTTCTGGTTTTATGGTGGTTTCATGCCTAGCAACTTAGGTTTATTCCTTCACTGGCTTTCAGACCTTTATCATGTCCTAGAATACTCACTGTGATTGCATCCCATGAGACTTTTATTCATTGATCCTTTTGTTGTCATTTCAGGGCTTATTTGTGTTCTTAGGCTAAGTGCTCTGTAAGGGGGCAACTCTTTAAAATAAGCTTTCAGTCAACACTCCCGAACCAGTTGGTTTAAGGTGCTAGGTGTTGAAGCACCCCTAAGGACTTACTTCCTCAAGTCTCTCCCCCATACATACACACCACAGGCATATGGTTTGTTTATTTTCTTTCCTTGAGGTCTTGGTGTCCAGCACCTCTTTGGGCTACTAAATATTCTGTAGCAAAGATTGCTCTTGATGGTGGACTTTCAGCTGATAATCCCAGGTTAGTTAACCCAAGTTACCAGGTGATAAAGCACCCCTAAGAGCTTAGTAATCCAAGCAGATCCTTGGTACAGGAACACCACAGACACGTTCCTCAAGGCTCAAACCCTTGGTGCCTAGCCTCTTTTCTTGCTATTTTTTTTTCTTTTATTCTTCAACTTTGATTGTTCTTTCCCTTTTTCTTATTAGGATCTTATTATTTAGCTAGTCTTATGGGTATGTTCAAAGCATAGTATTCATGACAGATAGTTGTCTTCCCACGTTGTGGTTGAACTAACTTAGCTAACTTATGACCACACCACAAACTCAGGAACTTACTCCATAGTATGAACTCCACTCTGGTCTTTTATAAAATACTCATTCTCTTTTCATTTGATTCAAAAGGACAAGCATACAAATAAGTAAGGAGATGATGCAGTAATGACATTCAGACTAGCCAACACAGCCCTAATCAACAAAAAGTTTAGAAGACAGAATTGAAAAAGGTTCAAACTATCATGGAAGCATGTTCTATCTCATACAAGATCTTCCTTATTTAAAGCATAGTAAAAGATGGACCAAAGAAGAAACTCCACCACCTTTTACTCATGTGGTTGCCCATGCTCTCCTCCTTGCGTGTCCTCTTTGTGTCCCTCTTGAGTGCTCGTACTCCCACTCCCTTTGCTCTTTCCAATCAACTTCTTCCAGAAACCACCATCTTCCATCTTCTTCTTTAGTGTTTCCTTCTGCTGTTTCACTTTCCTTTCTTCTTGTTATACAAAATCTTTTTGAACCTCATCATATGTAGGGATAGCATATTGTATATGATGCATATGACTAGACATGTAGTTCAACTTGGCTTGAGTGTTTACGTTGAACTCCTCCCTATGTAGTTGCCGTCCTTCATTAAGTACAGTGAACTCATTGAATGCTTTCATCTGAGCTATTTGCCGCTGATTGAGTTCTTGCAAGTGCTTATCTTGACGTTCTTGCCTCTCAGTAACTTGGTAGATGGCTTGAGTGAGCTGGGAGTAGTGTTCCTGTTGCTACTCCATTTGTTGTTTCTGCCACTCTTCTTGTTGGCTCATCCAGTTGGACTGAAGGTTTAGTATTTGATCTTGTCCTTCCATATGCCTCATCCCCAAATCTTCAATGGCTCTTAGAAGGTGATTCATATTCAAGTTGGCTGGGTCATGATGTTCTTCTTGTTGATATTCTTCCTGATGAGATTCCTCTTGATGAGCTCCTTCTTTCGCTTTTTGCTTTCCTATTTGGGGTCTTCTTTGTTGTTGGTCGGGAGTAGTATAGATCAGACGCTGGAGTGTAACTAGCCTTCCAGGATTCACCCAGTCTGGATTACTATCCTTGAAGACTACCTTGGCTCTTGTACACAATCTGAGAATAGTGCTGGGGTACCAAAGCCTGGCACCCGAATTAACCTTCTCAGCTGACTCTTGAATCCCCTCAGCTATGAGTTCATGTACATTGATTTCTCCACCCTGTACTAGGCAATGTACTATAGTCGCTCGATTGATATTGACCTCTGAATTATTTGCAGTTGGGAGGATAGACCTCCTTACGAGTTCAAACCATCCCTTGGCCTCCGGGCTAAGGTCTCCCCTCTTGATGAACTGGGGTCTCCCATCTGCATACCTCTCCCAGTCAGCTGCTATAACACAGATATCAGTCACGATTTCTGTGAGCCCATCATTGTCAGGGCTCTTACTTATCCTTGCATGATAACTGAGCTCATCAAAATGTGGTGATTTCAGGTGAAGAGTTATTGTTATGGCATTTGGGCTGAAGTCCACCTCCTTTCCTCTTACGTAGCATTTGAAGGTTGGGGCCTTGGTTTTGTCTTCTCTAACCATATTTGCATAGAACTCTTTGATGAGGTTTGCATTGATCTTCCCCTCTAGATTCGTGAGCCTTTGCACCCTCTTTGTTCAATTTTCTCCCGAATTTGTGGGACTCGTCTTCATTGATTTGGAAGGTTAACTCGGGCAGTATCTTTTTGAGCTTTATCCGCTCAAATTCTTGTTCATGGAATGCAGTTTTGAATCTCTTCTCATCGAAAGGAATGCTCTCCATTGGTTCCTTCCTCTTTTGACTCTTGGAGCTTGATGATGCCATGAATTTGAGTTGCTGTGTGAGGATATTGGAAGGTACGGATAGATGAGAAATTTGGTTGGTTAGGACAAGGTGTGATGAAGGAATTTTGGATGCCGGAAGTGTGAAGTGTGGAGAGTGGGAATTTGAGTGTGAGGGGTAAGTACGCACTAGGACTCACTTATATAGGGAGATGATGAGGGGATGAAAGGTATGGATTGATATGGTGGTTGTTGGATGGACGGATGGGGTTTTGCAGATCATGAGCACAAGGATCATCATCTTTATGAGGGCTATTGGTTCGGTCTTCAAGGGTCTCCTTTCTTCAATGTTGCATGGCAACATTTTCCAATGCATTCCCCTTTGGGACACGTGTGTTGTATCCTCCTTTTGTGGTGTCCAAACCTTCTTCATTTAATTGTCCAATCAATCCTCTTCAATGCTCCTTTCCTTTTTCCTATAAAAATAAAGTAAGAAAAAAAATCAATATCATAAAAAAAAATTTAAACTTTACGGCTAGAATAATAAAGAAAAAGAATTAGATTGTTTATTCATGAACACCAACTAACTAACTAACTGTGTATCCTTATATGCATATTCGTGGCACCTTGGGTGACACCAAACTTAGTTTGGAGCACTGTGATGAAAAAGTCTTTGTTCAAAGCTCCAAGACTAGCATGCTCTGAGTTGCATTCATGCTTTCTTGGCATGTTTTGAACACCAAACTTGTTCTTCACTATATACTGCATAACAAGGATTTCACCAAGTGTTAGTCAAGTTTGGGTTGGAATTCATAAAAATTGACTTATTAACTATTTTCTAAAAGCATATAAAACATGGGTTGCCTCCCATGAAGTGCTTCTTTAGCGTCACTAGCTTGACGTTTTACCTTCATCAGGGAGGTCGATAGTGCTTCAAGTCTTCTCCTCTAACAGTAGACCTATATCCAGTAGTTGTATCAATAATCTCTACATGTTCCAAGGAGAGAACTCTGTTGATAGCGAAGACCTTAGGTAGCTGAGATGGTACAGTGGGGAGATCAGGGGGGATATCTGGGAAGTAAGCTGAGATCACTTTATCCCCTGGAGAGAAGTCCTCTGTAGGGATCTTTTTGTTCCTCCACCTCCTTGGTACCTTCTTCTTTGTTCCTTGTGATGTTGTCTTACTCTTCGTGGCCTCTTCTTCTAAAGGAATTTTGATGTTGTCTTCACATGCCTCTGGTGGTTTAGGTTCCTCCAGCTTTTCCTTGAGCTGTGACAGCTGCTTGTTTCCTTGTCCATCAACCAAGGGAATCTCCGGATGAGCTTGTTGTTCTTCAGTACTCATCTCTTCCTTCAGTATCTCATTGTGATCCTTCCTTGGTTCCTTGTTCTCTTGATCTGTTTCTTGTGAGTGTTTGAAAACAGTGAAGGCGAGCTGTTCATCATGGATCCTCAAAATTAGCTCCCCTCGCTCCACATCTATGAGTGCTCTGGCTGTAGCTAGGAATGGTCTTTCCAATATGATTGGGTGAGTGTAACTCTCTTCCATGTCCAATATGACAAAGTCTGTTGGGAGAAAGTATTTCCCAACCTTTACCAACACATTTTCCACCACTCCTATTGCTTGTTTTTGAGTTTTGTCAGCCAGCCTGATGACTACATCTGTGGGCATTATCTCATTGATCTGCAGCCTCTTCACAAGGGACAAGGGCATTAAGTTGATGCTTGCTCCCAAATCGCAGAGTGCTCTATCAAACATTGTTTCTCCTATGGCACAGGGTATGTGAAAACTCCCTGGCACTACAAGAAAAATCACTTTTAGTAGCTATTTATTTTACTTTTAGCGGCAATAAAAATAGCCGCTAATACATTTACCGGCAATTAGACATTAGCCGTCTTATGCTTCGCCGCTAAAAGGTTTTAGTGGCAATTATAAGATTTGCCGGTAAAGACCTTTTTAATGGCCGCAAAAAGTATATAACTATTAGTGGTCATTTTTTTGGCAATTTATATGGCCACCAAAAGTAATTCCAAAATTACAATGTTATTTACTTTTAGCGGCCATTACTATTGCCGCCAAAATCTATTTTACCGGCAATTTATATGGCCACTAAAAATATTCTAAAATTGTAATGTTATTCACTTTTAGTTGCCATTACTATTGCCGCTAAAATCTTAAGATTTTTTTTAGTTATATTATACTCATTTTCTTAGAAACAACGAACTAATTTTTTTTTCTAGAATCTCAATTATTTGTGCCACCAATTATTATTATTATGCATAATATAAATATACTGAAATTAATTACTACAAAATGAGATATTTCATTAAACTCAAAATATTGATATACAAATTTCTCTTAAATATGCACTTGTGAGCAAGTTGCAATGAATCATAAATGCAGATCACGAATAATCAAACAAAATGAAACCCAACATAAAAATGTATTGACCATAGTAACCTGACCATGAACAAGCCTATAAATATAATCCATACTTGTGCTTCCTGGATCTTCATAGGATTTCCACTGGCCTTGGCTTCTGACAGTTTTCCCTTCCAAACCTTATTAAGGCCTTTATATTCAGATCTTCTATCTCGAAAACTTGAACCATGAACCAGATAGCACAAAACCAAGGCTTAGAAGTTATAACAGAAAGCAACCAACCAATGGAACAAGGAAAATTAAGGAGATTATGTTTGAAGTTGAAGTTTAATGTGACAATATTAAATTTATGAACTTATATAATAAATATGTTCTATAGATTAAAAGAGAGCGGCCCAAAAAAATGCACTAATGAAATAAAGATGTAAGACAGCAGTCCTTACTTCCTCCCTGGAGAATCCTGTACAACTTGGACTCATACAGCAACTGAAGATGTCTTGTGTTGACATTTTCCTGATTTAGAAGGGCATAGAGCAATAAGTAACAGACATAAAAGACCAAGAAAAAGATATCGGCAGCACTCATATATATTCAACATAAACATGTCAACAGTGCCAAGCATAGTTCGAGTGAGAGACGAGTATTGCAGATTACAGAACAGAGAAGAAAAGGAGGAAATGTCTTAATAGAGACTACTGAATCATATCCTGACACCACCCAAGACTCTATACAAATCTTCCCATCTAGTTCAGTTCTTTTGCTCTCACTTTCATCCTAACATCATTTCCTCACTCAAGATTGTCCAATTTTAGATCTTATCAAGGGGACAGAAAGTTCCCAATAGATTGATACAGAACATTTTAAGCTTATATTTGAAATCATGATGGTCTTCCAAGTATTTTAAATATTATTGAATACACAAGATATTGATAACTAGAGACAAATTATGTGTAGGTGCCTGACATCTAAAATTATTTTTCAGAATACAGGAGAAAAAGAGTCAAATTTGAAAAAATAATTAAGTCCTAAAATTAAAATCCAAAACATGATACGTGCAGATCAAAGACCATAACAGGATTTAAATGCAAAACGAAGACCACATAACTAAGTTCTAACTAAAATATATAGTAATAAATACTGTGTGATCACATGCTTTGTGGGGTAGTGAGATAAACCTACCTCTAAGCCTGGATGCCCACACTGCCGTTAGACATATAAGGATAAACCAGAAGCTTTTCATTAGGAGTAGCACAATATCCAATTAAGCGGAGTAAATTGCGATGAACTGCCAAACTGATCATCTCCAATTCTGTTCGAAATTGTGATTCACCAGAACTTCCAGTAACATCCTTCAGTCTTTTCACTGCCACCATAGAGCCGTCACCAAGTTTTTCCCTATAAACATTGCCAAAACCTCCAGCCCCAAGTATGTTCTTGGAACTGAAACTATCTATTGCCTGTTGGAGCTCTCTGAATGTGAAAGTCTTAAGATTTCCCAAGCTAACAATTCCCTCTTCCTTATATTCTGCAGCAGAGCAAAAATTATAACTAACTATTTCTCCATACATAATCTAAGAACTGTTATGTTATGCTACCTACCACCAATAAACAGGATGGCCTGGTGCTGTCGTTTATGTCTATACCAAAAGATCCCAAAGAGTAAAACCATGAGAGAAGCACAACTAAGACTAACTCCAAGTGCAACTGCTATTTTTCTGGACTTGTGTTTTCCTAAACATGGAGATGTAAAATAGGTTTAAAATGTTGTATAAATAAAACAAGAGTCACAAGACAGCTAAATGTTCAAGATAGGTACCTTTTTGGTCAAAGGACCTCAATCATTCAAAGTTCAAACTTTTTGGTCAATTAGAGATATTCACATTCACATCAATGCATAATAACAATAAGAATGTGAAAGCAAATATTGATTTCCAAGAATTGAACCAAAATTTCATTAACAACTCGTTGAGGCATATTATCGAACATTAGGCGTGCAAATACATCAAACAACTCAAATAACACAACCAAGCATTCTTTCAACATTCATTCACAAAATCAGCATCAATTATACACAAATTAGCAATATATCTTAGTAATTCAGCAATAATATCAATCAATTCAGTCCAAACCAAATAAAATTCAAACTCAAAAAATATAATAGCATTATTAATGAAATTAACTTACGATGCCAGATTTCAGTGATGAGATTTGTGGCCCTTTGGAAGTTCCACCATACAAACAAACTGACTCCACACCACAAGACTTACCAGCATCACACATAACATCTGAAATCTGCAATACAAATATATTGAACTCATCATAGTATATCTTGTCTGAAAATCTATGTTTAAAATCAATAGTAGAGTGATAAGTAGTCAATATAAGAATTAATCACCTAGATTTGTTTATATTTTCTATTTTCAGCATCTGATCTTTATGTCTTAGTATATATCTTGAGATAATTATACTAATCAAACAAATTTCAAAAGACATTGGTTAAGGCTTCCAATAAAATGAATAGGCAAGACCTTAATATTTATTCCAAATGCAGACTTTTATGTTCAAATATTAACTGATGTCCATAGTACTTTATTAGGATTTTGCAAACAAATATTAAAAGTAAAAGTGTTATAATGAAAGGATAGGTACATTTATTTATTTATTTATTTTAAAATCTTTCCACTTTTAGTTTTGTTAGCAAAAAGACCGTCGTTAGCAAAAGCTCTATAGTTTTCTCTAATAAAACAATTTAAGAATAATAATAATTAAATAAAAAAATATTAATTATTAAGCTTATTCTTATTTGGTACATGATACAAATAACTAATTCAACACATATAAAAATATTATTTAACAATCATGCTCGGTGTATGTGAAGATTGGAGAAATAAACGTACCTTGAGGTGATCTTGAGATTGGTAGCATGCAAAATCAACGAGGTTTCTCTGATGTGGAACCAGCTCCCTTCCTCTGCAATTCAAGGGGAAAAAAAGACTTATTTGAAACAGATTGATTATTGCAAAATAACTAATAAGAATACTTATTTGAGTTTTTTGACATTGTGAAATTTCTTTGAGTAAACTATTTACTGAATTTAGGAATAATATATCCTAATTTTGATAGGTTGATCGATTTCAGATTTAGTAATTTTTTTTGTTAAAATTAAAGAAATGATTTCCCTTGAAATGATTCCCTCACGCTGGCCTTCTAATCACTTCTACTATATAGCTGCGACTTCATTGCCTCTAAATATTAATATTGAACAAAGATTGGGCCAGATTTAAGCATACTTTATTAGATTAGGTTCAACAAAGAAAGCAAATTACATGATTAGAAAATGTATTTGGAAACAAAGAGGTATAGAAAAGAATTCACCATTAGTAGTTCCATGAGGAAGGCTCCCACTAGAAGTTCTTGTAACCTTTTCCTTCCCCTTTTGCTTTTGGACACAGAAGAAAAGAGCAAGTATCAAAATAACAGCCACCAATATTGAACCTATAATAATGCCTATAATAGCCCCTATGGTCAAGCCATTATTGCTATCAGAACTTTCATTATCAGAAACCCATGTTTTGTTATGGGAACCAGATCCAGAGCGACGGTGACTATTGTGAGACCTGCTGGATGGAGGAAATTACAGGGTGGATACCAGGACTGTGATGAATTTCAAAGAAGTTTGAAATATCGAAGGGAAAAATGATATCGCCAAAAAAAAATCAAATTACCTAAATCTAAAACCGATAACATCATTGGGTGAAGAAAACACTCGAAACTTTGATTCTAAATCAATGAATTACGAGTTCAACCTGCAATAAGTGCATGCGATAGGAATCGGAACTAAGAAAAGCGAAATCCAATGTGGGAGAAAAATTAACTCAGATAAAACTAAAAATTGATAAGAGATATGGTAAAAGGATGCAATAGAATATAAATTGGGAGCACAAAAATCAGAATTGAGAGAGAATTAACTCATACCTGATTACTAGAGCGCGATTGAGTTCAATCGAAATCAGCACAACCTTGTTCGAGAAAAAGGATTTAGAGCGCGATTAAGATTGAGATGAAAACTGGAAAGAGATTTGAGCGATAAAGAACCTGGAATAATGGAGAGCGAGAGCGAGAGCGAAATCGAGAAGAAGAAGAAGGAGAAGATTGGTGTGCGATTCTCACTTCTCATTGAGAATAAGGCACTGAGAGTGGTTTTGTGTAAGGAGAGTGACGAGGCAGAGAGTCATGTTTTTGAGTTTGGGTCCTTTTATTTTTTTGTTATTTTTTAAATTTTAACTTTCTTTTAGTGGCAATAGCTAAAATGGCCATTATAATTGATAGCATTAATGGTAAATATATAATTGCCACTAAATAATAGTTTTAAAAAGAGAAATCGTGGCAATAACATTATTGTCGCTAAAATTTTGTCGCTAAAAATCTTTTTTCTTGTAGTGTGGGTCCTTTCTTTTTGTAGGCAACTCTGGTTGAATGAGGGCGCTGCACTCCTTGTTCATCACTATAGTTTGGCCTCCCTTGAGTGAGCTTTTCCTGGGAAGCAGTTCCTTCATATACTTGATGTATGCAGGCATTTGTTGGATGGTCTTGATGAATGGTATGTTTACATGCAGAGATGCAAACAAGTCAAGAAATCTTGAGTATATTCTCTTCTCCACAGCACCATTGAGTAGTTGGGGAAAGGATGCATAGAGTCTCAGCAGCTCCTGTTGTGAGATTTTTGGTTCTTGGTGATCTTTTTCTTCTCCTCTGCTGAGGTATCTCCAGGTTGTTCTGACGGCTTGTCTGGCTTGTCCTCAGTCTCCTTATCACTTATAGTGACCATCTTGCAATCTTCCCATCTTACTTTCTTTGTTTCTCCTCTCAGATTTTTCTGTGTCACTTGGGAATCCATCTGTAGGTTTGGGAATCTGCTCAGAGAGATACCCTACTTGAGATTCTAACCTCTTGATGGTGTCTCCCTGGTTCTTAAAATTTGCTCGCACTTCCTCCTTGAACGCCTTGTTGTCTTGAATCTCTTTACCTATGCCTTCAAGTAGATTCTCAATCCTTGAGAGTCTGTCATCAAATGATGGTGGATTGGGATTAGAGGTGGAAGGATGAGGAGTGTTATTTTGGTTTTGATATGGATGTGGAGAGGTGTTGTTGTGGTGGTGTTGATATGTTCTCTGTGTGAATTGTTGGTGAGCTGCATTGTTGTTGGGGTTGTGACGTCTCTGATCTTGGCCTTGATCTTGTTGATTCCCCCACCCAAAGTTTGGGTGATTCCTCCAACCAGGGTTGTAGGTCTTGGAGTATGGATCATGGTTTTGCCTAGATAAATTCCCAATGTAGTTGGCTTGCTCCTGACTACCCTATGCTTCTTCATTCACTCCTTCTTGGGTTGCTGATGAAGTGGTGATTGCTGCTACTTGGTTCCTCTCTATCTTCTTGGTGAGGTCAGCCAGCTGCTTGGTAATGAGCTTATTTTGGGCCAGCAGAGCATCTATATTATTTAGCTCCATCACTCCTCTAGTGTTCCCTCTTTTAGAAGCATAGAAATATTCATTTTCTGCTACAGTTTTAATGACATCTATGGCCTCCTCAATGGTCTTCTTCTTGTTCAAAGATCCTCCAGATGAATGGTCTACTGCCTTCTTTGATTCATAAGAAAGGCCTTCATAGAAAATGTGTAGCTTCACCCATTCATTGAACATATCTGGTGGACACCTCCTTGTCAGGTCCTTAAACCTCTCCCATGCTTCATATAGAGTCTCACCATCTTGTTGCCTGAAAGTTTGGACCTCAGTTCTCAGCCTGTTGATTCTTTGGGGAGGATAGAATCTGGCTAAAAATTTGTTCACCACATCTTTCCAAGTTGTCAAACTCTCCTTCGGAAAAGACTCCAGCCACTTGGCTGCCTTATCCTTGAGCGAGAATGGAAATAAGAGTAGTCTATAGGCGTCAGGATGAACACCATTAGACTTCACTGTGTCACATATCCTCAGGAAGGTGGTTAGATGTTGATTGGGGTCTTCTTGGACGCCTCCTCCAAATGAACAGTTGTTTTGAACAAGGGTGATGAGCTGTGGTTTTAGTTCAAAATTGTTGATGTGGATGGTTGGCTTTTGAATGCTACTTCCACAGTTTCCTGGGTTTGGATTGATGTAAGAGCCTAAAACTCTTCTATCCTCCCTATGGTTGTGAGCCTCTTCTTCATGATGGTTTTCCATGTTTTCTTCCATGTTTGGTTCAAAGTATTCCTCCTCTTCCTCAGCACCAACTACTCTTTTTCCTCTTGCTTCCCTCCTTAATCTAAGGAAGGCCCTCTCCGGTTCAGAATCAAAGAAAGTTAAAGCCCCGCTTCTTCTCCCTGTCATACAACCAACAAAGCACAAGCAAGGAAAATAGATGCAAAAAGTATTTCTGTTAGAATTACTGTTAGTGTGAGTGATGCAATATATCGAACAGTTAGTGGGTTAGTGAACTGAATTGTAAATAACTACAAAAAAAAAAGACGAAAAAGTAGGTGGAAGGGAAGAAATTAACTAAAACTGAAAGTAAATTACTCAAACAGAAAATTAAATAAAACAAACTAAAAATTCTCAATCTAGTTATCCTCCAATTTAATCATTGTTGATTCAAAATCAATCCCCGGCAACGGCGCCATAAACTTGATGCGCGGAAAACTTGTCTCGCAACAAATTTCCTTCGGCAAGTGTACCGAATTCGTCGTCAAGTAAAAACTAACAATAGAGTGAGGTCGAATCCCACAGAGATTGATTGATCAAGCAACTTTAATTAAAGGAATGTTCTAGTTGAGCGAACCAGAATTTGAGTTGGGAATTGCAGAAAATTAAATGGCGGGAAAGTAAATAGTGGAAACAGTAAATGCTGGAAATAAAGAGCTGAATGTAAATGGCGGAAAGTAAATTGCAGAATCTTAAATGGGGATAGGGCAATTTCTCATAAAAGTAAATGGCAGAAATTAAAGAGAATGGGTAAGATCAGAAATGGGGAGTTCATTGGGCTTAGAAGATGTTGCATTCTCCGGATCAAGTTCATTTTCATCTCTTCCTCAATCAATGCATTCATTGATCTCCTTGGCAATCTTAAGTGATCGAATTACAATTCCTTGTAATTCAATTTCTCAAATCTTGATCAATAGCCAATTCCTTGGTCAATTGCTCATGAGAAGAGATGAAGTATGGTCACTGATTATACCACATGCATTTCCCAAATCAAGTGTTGGAAGGATTATAGTCACATATCCATCCACACCTAATTTGGTCCAGCATGAGAAAGCATTTCTAGCATGATCCCTTCATTCCTCTTTCAAGGTTCAGAAGAGATCCAAGTATGAATAGCTTCTTTTCCAAGATAACTACCCAATTGGATGAAGATCGAAAGCTTTCTAGTAAAATCAAGAGAAAAGATAGAAGAAGGAGAATGAAAACTAAAATTGATCCATCAAATTACAACAGAGCTTCCTAACCCAATGAAAGGGGTTTAGTTGTTCATAGCTCTTGAAAATAAAAACAAAGATGGAGAATACATGCTGAAAGTAAACTAGAAGTGCAGAGAAAGTAAAATACAGAGAGTAGTTCTAGGCCAAAGGCTCCCTAAAGTTTCCGGCTCACTAAACTAATTCAAAGCTACTCCTATATATACTACTCTTCTGATCTTCTAATTGGCTCTTCAAGTCTTGGGTATGGGCCCTTGGATCCTGAGTTTGAAGTAGTTATCTTCATCATTGGGCTTAGCTTTGCTTGCAGAGAGAAAGTGTGAAGTAGGCAGGGACTTTTAGCTCAGGACGTTGGTGGTGTTAACGTTAAGTGAAAGTGTGGGTTCGAGAACGTTAGTGACAATCACCTTTTTCACTAACGTTGCTCACCCAAGTATGAGCCACGTTAACCTCAACGTTAGTGGCACAAACGTTACCACTAACGTTGCCTCTTGGTCCTTCGCGTGGGCTATGATGGCTTCGAGGACGTTATTGGCGATTACTTTTCTAATTAACTTTGCAAGTTAGCTCCCATTCCACGTTAGAGGTCACGTTAGTTAGATTACCGTGGCTGCTGACGTGGTTCTTCCTTGCTTCTTTTGTCCTGAAATTAAGCAATAAAGTGCATCAAAGTTCTAATCCAAGTCATGGGAAATGCAACATCCAATTTGTCATTAAATACATGCAAAATCCTCATGAAATCATGTATAGTGCACAATGTATGCTTGAATCAAGATGTAAGTGAATATCTACCCAAAAAGAGCTTATTTTCTAAGAAAATGCATGAAACTACCCTAAAAATAGTAAAGAAAAGGTCAGTAAAACTGGCCAAAATGCCCTGGCATCAGCCATTAGTTTGATGCAGAAGATTTATACCGATTCAGAATTTCACAAAATAATTCCGTTGTTAGTATAGTCCAAACCAATAGTCAATCCTCGAATCAAATTAAATTTGGTTTTGTCACATGTACAAACCCCAATGAAAAATAACCGAAGTATTTAGACTCCGGGTCGTTGATGAGCGGATAATTTATACGCTTTTTGGCATTGTTTTTACATAGTTTTCAGTATGATTTAGTTAGTTTTTAGTATATTTTTATTAGTTTTTAAATAAAAATCACATTTCTAGATATTACTATGAGTTTGTGTGTTTTTCTGTGATTTTAGGTAATTTCTGGCTGAAATTGAGGGACTTGAGCGAAAATCAAATTCAAAGGTTAAAGAAGGACTGCAGGTGCTGTTGGATTCTGACCTCCCTGCACTCAAAGTGGATTTTCTGGAGCTACAAGAGTCCAAATGGTGCGCTCTCAATTGCGTTGGAAAGTAGACATCTAGGGCTTTCTAGCATTATATAATAGTCCATACTTTGCCCGAGTTTAGACGACACAAACTGGCGTTCAATGCCAGCTTCCTGCCCTATTCTAGAGTTAAACGCCAGAAACAGGTTGCAAAGTGGAGTTAAACACCAGAAACAGGTTACAAACTGGCGTTCAACTCCAAGAGAAGCCTCTACACGTATAAAACTCAATGCTCAGCTCAAGCACACACCAAGTGGACCCCGGAAGAGGATTTCCGCATCAATTACTCATTTTTGTAAACCCTAGTAACTAGTTTGATATAAATAGGACCTTTTACTATTGTATTAGATGTCTTTGATCAGTTTTATGCTATCTTAGACCTTTATGGGGGCTGGCCATTCGGCCATGCCTGGACCATTATCACTTATGTATTTTCAACGGTAGAGTTTCTACACACCATAGATTAAGGTGTGAAGCTCTGCTGTTCCTCATGAATTAATGCAAAGTACTATTGTTTTTCTATTCAATTGAAGCTTATTCCTATTCTAAGATATTCATTTGCACCCAAGAACATGATGAATGTGATGATTATGTGACGCTCATCACCATTCTCACCTATGAACGCGTGCCTGACAACCACTTCCGTTCTACATGAAGATGAGATAGAATGAGTATCTCTTAGGTATCTAATACAGGGGACCGAGTCCGAGATATTATAATCTTCGTGGTATAAGTTAGAATCCATGGACGGCCATTCCTGAGATCCGGAAAGTCTAAACCTTGTCTGTGGTATTCCGAGTAGGATTTGGGAAGGGATGGCTGTGACGAGCTTCAAACTCGCGAGTGCTGGGATTTACAAGGTGACCATAGCTTGCTTCAGGCCGACAATCTCCGTGGGATCGACCCTTACTCACGTAAGGTTTATTACTTGGACGACCCAGTGCACTTGCTGGTTAGTTGTGCGAAGTTGTGATAAAGTGTGATTCACGTTTGAGAGCACCAAGTCTTTGGCGCCATTGTTGATGATCACAATTTCGTGCACCAAGTTTTTGGCGCCGTTGCCGGGGATTGTTCGAGTTTGGACAACTGACGGTTCATCTTGTTGCTCAGATTAGGTAATTTTATTTTATTTTTAAGCTTTTTATTTCTTATTTTCGAAAAAAATACAAAAAATTTTTTTTCTTCTTTTTCGTTTTTTCCAAAATAATTTTCGAAAAAAAAAACCAAAAAAATTAACAAAATCATAAAAACCAAAAATTTTTTATGTTTCTTGTTTGAGTTTAGTGTCAATTTTTAAGTTTGGTGTCAATTGCATTCTTTTATTTTTCTTAAAAATTTTTGAAAAATTCATGCATGGTGTTCTTCATGATCTTCAAGTCGTTCTTGATGATTTTCCTTATTTGATTTTTGCATTTTTATATTTTGTGTCTTTTCTAAAAAAAATGTCTTTCCCTTTTCTTCTCATAAAATTCGAATATTTGACTTGACTTTTTCAAAAATTTTTAAAATCTAGTTGTTTCTTATGAGTCAAATCAAATTTTCAATTTAAAAATTCTATCTTTTTCAAATCTTTTTCAAAAATCAAATCTTTTTCACTTTTTCTTTTATATTTTCGAAAATTTCAATTTGATTCTCAAAAATCTTTTTCTTATTTTGTTTCATAATTTCAAAATCTTTACTAACAATCAATGTGATTGATTCAAAAAAAATTTTAAGTTTGTTACTTGCCTAGTAAGAAAGGTTCAATCTTTAAATTTTTAAATCATATCTTTTTGTTTCTTGTTAGTCAAGTAATCAACTTTAATTTTCAAAATCAAATCTTTTTAAATTTCTTTTTCAAATCTTTTTTAAAAATAAATTTTAATCACATCTTTTTCAAAATTAATTTCAAAATCTTTTCTAACTTCTTATCTTTTCAAAATTTGATTTTCAAATCTTTTTCAATTAACCACTTAACTTTTTGTTTGATTCTTATCTTTTTCAAAACTACCTAACTAACTCTCTCTATTTTTTGAAAATCCCTTCCCTCTTTTTCAAAATTCAATTTTAATTTTATTTCTTTTCTTATTTTCGAATTTAACTTTAATTTTAAATTAAAAATAAAAATACTTTTATTTTAATTTATTTAATTTTCGAAATTCTCTCCCCCTCATCTCTTTCTAATTATTTTATTTATTTACTAACACTTCTCTTCATCTCAAAATTCGAACCCTCTCTTCCTCTTGGTGTTCGAATTTCTCTTCTCCTATTCCTTTCTTATTCTACTCACATAAAGGAATCTCTATACTGTGACATAGAGGATTCTATATTTTCTTTTCTGTTTTCTTCTTTTTCATATGAGCAGGAACAAGGATAAGAACATTCTTGTTGAAGCTGATCCTGAATTTGAAAGGACTCTGAAGAGGAAGCTAAGGGAAGCTAAAGCACAACTCTTTGGAGAAAATCTGACAGAAATTTTCGAAAAAGAAGGAGACATGGCCGAAAATAATAACAATGCAAGGAAGATGCTTGGCGACTTTACTGCACCAAATTCCAATTTACATGGAAGAAGCATCTCAATCCCTGCCATTGGAACAAACAATTTTGAGCTAAAACCTCAATTAGTTTCTCTGATGCAACAGAACTGCAAGTTTCATGGACTTCCATTAGAAGATCCTTTTCAGTTCTTAACTGAATTCTTGTATATCTGTAATACTATTAAGACCAATAGGATTGACTATGAGGTCTACAGGTTTATGCTTTTCCCGTTTGCTGTAAGAGACAGAGCTAGAATATGGTTGGACTCTCAACCTAAAGATAGCCTGAACTCTTGGGATAAGCTGGTCACGACTTTCTTAGCCAAGTTCTTTCCTCCTCAAAAGCTTAGCAAGCTTAGAGTGGATGTTCAAACCTTCAGACAAAAAGAAGGTGAATCCCTCTATGAAGCATGGGAGAGATACAAGGAACTGACCAAAAAGTGTCCTTCTGACATGCTTTCAGAATAGACCATCCTGGATATATTCTATGATGGTCTGTCTGAGTTATCAAAGATGTCATTAGACCATTCTGCAGGTGGATCCATTCACCTAAAGAAAACGCCTGCAAAAGCTCAAGAACTCATTGACATGGTTGCAAATAACCAGTTCATGTACACTTCTGAAAGGAATCCTATGAGTAATGGGACACCTCAGAGGAAGGAAGTTCTTGAAATTAATACTCTGAATGCCATATTGGCTCAGAATAAAATATTGACTCAGCAAGACAATATGATTTCTCAGAGTCTGAATGGATTGCAAGCTGCATCCAACAGTACTCAAGAGGCATCTTCTGAAGAAGAAGCTTATGATCCTGAGAATCCTGCAATAGCAGAGGTGAATTACATGGGGGAACCCTATGGGAATACCTATAATCCCTCATGGAGAAATCATCCAAATTTCTCATGGAAGGATCAACAAGGCTTTAATAATGGTGGAAGAAACAGGTTTAGCAATAGCAAGCCTTTTCCAGCATCCACTCAGCAACAGACAGAGAATTCTGAGCAGAATCCATCTAGCTTAGCAAATATAGTCTCTGATCTATCTAAGGCCACTTTCAGTTTTATGAATGAAACAAGGTCCTCCATTAGAAATTTAGAGGCACAAGTGGGCCAGCTGAGGAAAAATTACCTCAAAAGAAACAGGATCCTGGTAAATTTTTAATTCCCTGTAACATAGGCACCATGACCTTTGAGAAGGCTCTGTGTGACCTTGGGTCAGGCATAAACTTAATGCCACTCTCTGTAATGGAGAAACTTGGATCTTTGAGGTGCAAGCTGCCAGAATCTCATTGGAGATGGCAGACAACTCAAGAAAATAGGCTTATGGACAAGTAGAGGACGTGTTAGTAAAGGTTGAAGGCCTTTACATCCCTGCTGATTTCATAATCCTAGACACTGGGAAGGATGAGGATGAATCCATCATCCTTGGAAGACCCTTCCTAGCCACAGTAAAAGCTGTGATTGATGTAGACAGAGGAGAGTTGATCCCTCAACTGAATGAGGACTACCTTGTGTTTAAAACTCAAGGATCTCCTTCTGTAACCATGGAGAGGAAGCATGAAAAGCTTCGCTCACTGCAGAGTCAACCAAAGCCCCCACAGTCAAACTCTAAGTTTGGTGTTGGGAGGCCACAACCAAACTCTAAGTTTGGTGTTGAACCCCCACAATCAAACTCTAAGTTTGGTGTTGGGAGGTTCCAACAATGCTCTGAATATCTGTGAGGCTCCATGAGAGCTCACTGTCAAGATATTGACATTAAAGAAGCACTTGTTGGGAGGCAACCCAATGTTATTTAATTATATCTATTTATTTTCTATTGTTATTTTATGTTTTTCTTTAGGTTGATGATCATGTGGAGTCACAAAAACAACTAAAAAATCAAAAACAGAATGAAAAATAGCAGTAAAAATAGCTCACCCTGGAGGAAGAACTTACTGGCGTTTAAACGCTAGTAAGAAGCATCAAACTGGCGTTTAACGGCAGAAAGAAGTATCAAGCTGGCGTTAAATGCTAGAAACAAGCATCAAACTGGCATTTAATGCCAGAACAGAGCATGGAAGTGGCGTTAAATGCCATAAATAGGCTACATTTGGGCTTTTAACGCCAAAAACAGGCAGCAGTCTGGCGTTAAACGTCAGTATTGCATACAAAGGGCGTTTTACATGCCTAATTGGAGCAGGGATGTTAAGTCCTTGACCCACTGGATCTGTGGACCCCACAGGATCCCCACAGGATCTGTGGACCCCACAAAATCCCCACCTACCCTAACTCTCTCTTTTCACACCTTTTCATAACCCTCTTCCCCAAATACCCTTCACTAATTACCTCATTCTCTCTTTCCCATTACCTCTTCACCACTCTCCCCTCCCAAACCCACCCACACATGGCCGAACCACTCACCTCCCTCCATCTCCTCCATTTTCTTCTTCTTCTACTACCTTCTTCCTTCTTTTGCTCGAGGACAAGCAAACCTTTTAAGTTTGGTGTGGTAAAAGCATTGCTTTTTGTTTTTCCATAACCATTTGTGGCACCTAAGGCCGGAGAAACCTCTAGAAAGAGGAAAGGGAAGACAAAAGCTTCCACCTCTGAGTCATGGGAGATGGAGAAATTCATCTCAAGGGTCCAAAGCTCAGTAGTAGAGCATTTGCCTGCAAAACAAGAGATCATGGACCTCAACAAGAGCATGAGGAAATTCCTCACGATGAAATCTCTGAGATGCCTCAAGGGATGCATTTCCCTCCATAACACTATTGGGAGCAAATCAACACCTCCCTAGGAGAATTAAGTTCCAACATGGGACAACTTAAGATGGAGCACTAAGAGCACTCCATCATCCTCCATGAGATTAGAGAATATCAAAGAGCTATGAGGGAGGAGCAACAAAGACAAGGAAGAGACATAGAGGAGCTCAAGAGCACCATTGGTTCTTCAAGAAGAGGAAGACGCCACCCTCACTAAGGTGGACCCGTTCCTTAATCTCCTTGTTCTTATTTTCCTGTTTTTCGTTTACTATGCTTTATGTTTTATTTATGTTTGTGTCTTATTACATGATCATTAGTATTTAAGTGTCTATGTCTTAAAGTTATGAATATCCTATGAATCCATCACCTCTCTTAAATAAAAACTGTTCTAAAAACAAAAGAACAAGAAGTACATGGTTTTAAATTCATCCTTGAAATTAGTTTAATTATTTTGATATGGTGACAATACTTTTTGTTTTTTGAATGAATGCTTGAATAGTGCATATGTCTTTTGAATTTGTGGTTTATGAATGTTAAATATGTTGGCTCTTGAAAGAATGATGAAAATGGAGAAATGTTATTGATAATCTGAAAAATCATAAAATTTATTCTTGAAGCAAGAAAAAGCAGTGAATACAAAAATTTGCGAAAAAAAATAAAAAAAGAAAAGAAAAAATGGCAAAAAAAAAAGAAAGGGCAAGCAGAAAGAGTCAAAAGCTCTTTAAATCAAAAGGCAAGAGCAAAAAGCCAATTGCCCTTAAAACCAAAAGGCAAGGGTAAAAAGGATCCAAGACTTTGAGTATCAGTGGATAGGAGGGCCTAAAGGAATAAAATCCTGGCCTAAGCGGCTAAACCAAGCTGTCCCTAACCATGTGCTTGTGGCGTGAAGGTGACAAGTGAAAACTTGAGACTGAGCGGTTAAAGTCGAGGTCCAAAGCAAAAGAAGAGTGTGCTTAAGAACCCTGGACACCTCTAATTGGGGACTTTAGCAAAGCTGAGTCACAATCTAAAAAGCTTCACCCAGTTATGTGTCTGTGGTATTTATGTATCCGGTGGTAATACTGGAAAATAAAGTGCTTAGGGCCACGGCCAAGACTCATAAAGTAGTTGTGTTCAAGAATCAACATACTGAACTAGGAGAATCAATACACTATCTGAATTCTAAGTTCCTATAGATGCCAATCATTCTGAACTTCAAGGGATAAAGTGAGATGCCAAAACTATTCAAGAGGCAAAAAGCTAATAGTCCCGCTCATCTGATTGGAGTTAAGTTTCATTGATATTTTGGAATTTATAGTATATTCTCTTCTTTTTATCCTATTTGATTTTCAGTTGCTTGGGGATAAGCAACAATTTAAGTTTGGTGTTGTGATGAGCGGATAATGTATACGCTTTTTGGCATTGTTTTTACATAGTTTTTAGTATGATTTAGTTAATTTTTAGTATATTTTTTTTAGTTTTTAAATAAAAATCACATTTCTGGACTTTACTATAAGTTTGTGTGTTTTTCTGTAATTTCAGGTAATTTCTGGCTGAAATTGAGGGACTTGAGCAAAAATCAGATTCAGAGGTTGAAGAAGGACTGCAGATGCTGTTGGATTCTGACCTCCTTGCACTCAAAGTGGATTTTCTGGAGTTACAGAAGTCCAAATGGTGCGCTCTCAATTTCGTTGGAAAGTACACATCCAGGGCTTTCTAGTTATATATAATAGTACATACTTTTTCCGAGTTTAGATGACGCAAACTAGCGTTCAACGCCAGCTTTCCGCCCTATTCTGGAGTTAAACGCCAGAAACAGGTTGCAAAGTGGAGTTAAACGCCAGAAACAGGTTACAAATTGGCGTTCAACTCCAAGAGAAGCCTCTACACATGTAAAGCTCAATGCTCAGCCCAAGCACACACCAAGTGGGCCCCGAAAGTGGATTTTCGCATCAATTACTCATTTCTGTAAACCCTAGTAACTAGTCTGACATAAATAGGACTTTTTACTATTGTATTAGATATCTTTGATCAGTTTTGTACTATCTTAGACCTTTATGGGGGCTGGCCATTCGGCCATGCCTGGACCATTATCACTTATGTATTTTCAACGGTAGAGTTTCTACACACCATAGATTAAGGTGTGGAGCTCTGCTGTTCCTCATGAATTAATGCAAAGTACTATTGTTTTTCTATTCAATTCAAGCTTATTCCTATTCTAAGATATTCATTCACACCTAAGAAGATGTTGAATGTGATGATTATGTGATGCTCATCACCATTCTCACCTATGAACGCGTGCCTGACAACCACTTCCGTTCTACATGAAGATGAGATAGAATGAGTATCTCTTAGGTATCTAATACAGGGGACCGAGTCCGAGATATTAGAATCTTCGTGGTATAAGTTAGAATCCATGGACGGCCATTCCTGAGATCTGGAAAGTCTAAACCTTGTCTGTGGTATTCCGAGTAGGATCTGGGAAGGGATAGCTGTGACGAGCTTCAAACTCGCGAGTGCTGGGCGTAGTGACAGACGCAAAAGGAGCACTGAATCCTATTCCAGTATGATCGAGAACCGACAGATGATTAGCCATGCAGTGACAGCACATTGGACCATTTTCACTGAGAGGATGGGATGTAGCCATTAACAACGGTGATGCCCAACATACAGCTTGCCATGGAAAGGAGTATGAAGGATTGGATGAAGACAGCAGGAAAGCAGAGGTTCAGGAGGAACAAAAGCATCTCTATACGCTTATCTGAAATGCTCACCAATGAATTACATAAGTATCTCTATCTTTATTTTACGTTTTATTTATCGTTTAATTATCAAATCTCTAAAACCATTTGAATCCGCCTGACTGAGATTTACAAGGTGACCATAGCTTGCTTCAGGCCGACAATCTCCGTGGGATCGACCCTTACTCACGTAAGGTTTATTACTTGGACGACCCAGTGCACTTGCTGGTTTGTTGTGCGAAGTTGTGACAAAGTGTGATTCACGTTTGAGAGCACCAAGTCTTTGGCGCCATTGTTGATGATCACAATTTCGTGCGCCAGTCGTCTCACAAGGAATTGCAATGAAGTGGTCAATTATTGGCTATGAAGAACATAGGGGGGTTTGATTTTATAAAAGAGCAAGAAAGTAAATGGGCAAGAAAAGTAATTCAAACAAGCAATTAAAGAAAGTAATTAATAAAGAGAGACATTCATGGCAAGGTTTGAGATCATAAGCTTTCTATCCTAGTCATTAATCATAACAATTCTTAACAAGAATTTATCTTATTTCGTCATCCCCAATATTGGAAGAAGGTGTAAGTTATCTTCCATTAGAGAAAGTCAAACAAGACTAGTTAATCTCAAGTCAAAAATCCTATTCAACTCACTAATTGAATTAGCAAGAGATTAGAGTCATTGAAAATGATATTAACTAGCAACTCTAGATCACCAATCCTAATTGGGTATTAATGACTCAAGATTGCCCAATCACTCTTCCCAAGCCAAGAATGCTAAAAATCTACTCTAAAGCCCAACCAAGCATTTTATCAAACACTTGGAAGGCATAAAAGGAAAGCATAGTAAAAATGCAAGAATAATAAATCTACCAATTACCAATTACAAGAAAGTAAATCAACAACTCAATTCAACAATTATAAGACATCAAATATCAAAATTCATTAGAAGAGATCTAAATCCAACATAAGCATCCATGAACATAAAAGAGAGCATAAAAGGGAAACTAACAAGAAAACTAAGAGAATCAAAGTGTAGAAGCATGAAATTGTAGAAGAAACAAGATGAGAACAATAATCAAAACCTAGATCTAAGATGAAATTAAGCCTAAGAACCCTAATCCTAGAGAGAAGAGGGAGCTTCTCTCTCTAGAAATTAAGCTACATGATGCCAAAACTCCAAACAATTTCTCCCCCCTTGCCCAATCTTGAATTCTGTATGAAATAGCATCAGAAATGAGTTGGATTGGGCCCAAAATGAGCTAGAAATCGCCCCCAACGAGTTGCTTAAAGTGGACCACGCTGCTCCACCAGTGCGCATGTGTACAGTGCACGTGCGCATCCCTAGACGTCAGGCAACTATGGCAAATTTTATATCATTTTGAAGCTCCAGATGTTAGCTTTCTAACGCAACTAGAACCACCTCATTTGGACCACTGTGTGGCCGTCCATGGATTCTAACTTATACCATGAAGATTCTAATATCTCGGACTCGGTCCCCTGTATTAGATACCTAAGAGATACTCATTCTATCTCATCTTCATGTAGAACGGAAGTGGTTGTCAGGCACGCGTTCATAGGTGAGAATGGTGATGAGCGTCACATAATCATCACATTCATCATGTTCTTGGGTGCGAATGAATATCTTAGAATAGGAATAAGCTTGAATTGAATAGAAAAACAATAGTACTTTGCATTAATTCATGAGGAACAGCAGAGCTCCACACCTTAATCTATGGTGTGTAGAAACTCTACCGTTGAAAATACATAAGTGATAATGGTCCAGGCATGGCCGAATGGCCAGCCCCCATAAAGGTCTAAGATAGCATAAAACTGATCAAAGACATCTAATACAATAGTAAAAGGTCCTATTTATATCAGACTAGTTACTAGGGTTTACAAAAATGAGTAATTGATGCGGAAATCCACTTCCGGGGCCTACTTGGTGTGTGTTTGGGCTGAGCATTGAGTTTTACACGTGTAGAGGCTTCTCTTAGAGTTGAACGCCAGTTTGTAACCTATTTCTGGCATTTAACTCCACTTTGCAACCTGTTTCTGACGTTTAACTCTAGAATAGGGCAAGAAGCTGGCGTTGAACGCCAGTTTGTGTCATCTAAACTCGAGCAAAGTATGTACTATTATATATTGCTGGAAAGCCCTGGATGTCTACTTTCCAACGAAATTGAGGGCGCGCCATTTGGACTCCTGTAACTCCAGAAAATCCACTTTGAGTGCAAGGAGGTCAGAATCCAACAGCATCTGCAGTCCTTCTTCAACCTTTAAATCTGATTTTTGCTCAAGTGCCTCAATTTCAGCCAGAAATTACCTGAAATTACAAAAAAACACACAAACTTATAGTAAAGTCCAGAAATGTGATTTTTATTTAAAAAATAATAAAAATATACTAAAAACTAACTAAATCATACTGAAAACTATGTAAAAATAATGCCAAAAAGCGTATAAATTATCCGTTCATCACAACACCAAACTTAAATTGTTGCTTATCCCCAAGCAACTGAAAATCAAATAGGATAAAAAGAAGAGAATATACTATAAATTCCAAAATATCAATGAAACTTAACTCCAATCAGATGAGCGGGACTATTAGCTTTTTGCCTCTTGAATAGTTTTGGCATCTCACTTTATCCCTTGAAGTTCAGAATGATTGGCATCTATAGGAACTTAGAATTCAGATAGTGTATTGATTCTCCTATTTCAGTATGTTGATTCTTGAACACAGCTACTTTATGAGTCTTGGCCGTGGCCCTAAGCACTTTGTTTTCCAGTATTACCACCGGATACATAAATACCACAGACACATAACTGGGTGAACCTTTTTAGATTGTGACTCAGCTTTGCTAAAGTCCCCACTTAGAGGTGTCCAGGGTTCTTAAGCACACTCTTCTTTTGCTTTGGACCTCGACTTTAACAGCTCAGTCCCAAGTTTTCACTTGTCACCTTCACGCCACAAGCACATGGTTAGGGACAGCTTGGTTTAGCCGCTTAGGCCAGGATTTTATTCCTTTAGTCCCTCCTATCCACTGATGCTCAAAGTCTTAGATCCTTTTTACCCTTGCCTTTTGGTTTTAAGGGCTATTGGCTTTTTGCTCTTGCCTTTTGGTTTAAAGAGCTTTTGGCTTTTTCTGCTTGCCCTTTCTTTTTCTTTCTCTTTTTTTTCGCCATTTTTTCTTTTCTTTTTTATTTTTTTCGCAAGCTTTTGTATTCACCGCTTTTTCTTGCTTCAAGAATAAATTTTATGATTTTTCAGATTATCAATAACATTTCTCCTTTTTCATCATTCTTTCAAGAGCCAACATATTTAACATTCATAAACCACAAATTCAAAAGACATATGCACTGTTCAAGCATTCATTCAGAAAACAAAAAGTATTGTCCCCACATCAAAATAATTAAACTAATTTCAAGGATGAATTTGAAACCATGTACTTCTTGTTCTTTTATTTTTAGAACAGTTTTTATTTAAGAGAGGTGATTGATTCATAGGATATTCATAGCTTTAAGACATAGACACTTAAATACTAATGATCATGTAATAAGACACAAACATAAATAAAACATAAAGCATAGTAAATGAAAAACAGGAAAATAAGAACAAGGAGATTAAGGAATGGGTCCACCTTAGTGAGGGTGGCGTCTTCCTCTTCTTGAAGAACCAATGGTGCTCTTGAGCTCCTCTATGTCTCTTCCTTGTCTTTGTTGCTCCTCCCTCATAGCTCTTTGATCTTCTCTAATCTCATGGAGGATGATGGAGTGCTCTTAGTGCTCCATCCTTAGTTGTCCCATGTTGGAACTTAATTCTCCTAGGGAGGTGTTGATTTGCTCCCAATAGTGTTATGGAGGGAAGTGCATCCCTTGAGGCATCTCAGAGATTTCATGGTGAGGAATTTCCTCATGCACTTGTTGAGGTCCATGATCTCTTATTTTGCAGTCAAATGCTCTACTACTGAGCTATGGACCCTTGAGATGAATCTCTCCATCTCCCATGACTCGGAGGTGGAAGCTTTTGTCTTCCCTTTCCTCTTTCTAGAGGTTTCTTCGGCCTTAGGTGCCACAAATGGTTATGGAAAAATAAAAAGCAATGCTTTTATCACACCACACTTAAAAGGTTTGCTCGTCCTCGAGCAAAAGAAGGAAGAAGGTAGTAGAAGAAGAAGAAAATGGAGGAGATGGAGGGAGGTGAGTGGTTCGGCCATGTGTGGGTGGGTTTGGGAGGGGAGAGTGGTGAAGAGGTGATGGGAAAGAGAGAATGAGGTAATTAGTGAAGGGTATTTGGGGAAGAGGGTTATGAAAAGGTGTGAAAAGAGAGAGTTAGGGTAGGTTCTTGTGGGGTCCACAGATCCTGTGGGGTCAAGGACTTAACATCCCTGCTCCAATTAGGCGTGTAAAACGCCCTTTGTATGCAACGTTTAATGCCAGACTGCTGCCTGTTTTTGGCGTTAAACGCCCAAATGTAGCCTGTTTCTGGCATTTAATGCCACTTCCATGCTCTGTTCTGGCGTTAAATGCTAGTTTGATGCTTGTTTCAAGCGTTTAACGCCAGCTTGATACTTCTTTCTGCTGTTAAACGCCAGTTTGATGCTTCTTACTGGCGTTTAAACGCCAGTAAGTTCTTCCTCCAGGGTGAGCTATTTTTACTGCTATTTTTCATTCTATTTTTAATTTTTCAGTTGTTTTTGTGACTCAACATAATCATCAACCTAAAGAAAAACATAAAATAACAATAGAAAATAAATAGATATAATTAAGTAACATTGGGTTGCCTCCCAACAAGCGCTTCTTTAATGTCAATATCTTGATAGTGAGCTCTCATGGAGCCTCACAGATATTCAGAGCATTGTTGGAACCTCCCAACACCAAACTTAGAGTTTGAATGTAAGCTAGATGAATTCTGCTCAGAATTCTCTGTCTGTTGCTGAGTGGATGATGGAAAAGGGTTGCTATTGCTAAACCTGTTTCTTCCACCATTATTAAAGCCTTGTTGATCCTTCCATGAGAAATTTGGATGATTTCTCCATGAGGGATTATAGGTATTCCCATAGGGTTCCCCCATGTAATTCACCTCTGCTATTGCA
>NC_029785.2:62366831-62366995 GCF_000816755.2 Arachis ipaensis
GAAGTGTACATTTATTTGCAACCATGTCAATGAGTTCTTGAGCTTTTGCAGGCGTTTTCTTTAGGTGAATGGATCCACCTGCAGAATGGTCAATGGTCTTCTTAGATAATTCAGACAGACCATCATAGAATATATCCAGGATGGTCCATTCTGAAAGCATGTCA
>NC_029785.2:62368830-62369275 GCF_000816755.2 Arachis ipaensis
AAGATGCCTCTTGAGTACTGTTGGATGCAGCTTGCAATCCATTCAGACTCTGAGAAATTATATTGTCTTGCTGAGTCAATATTTTATTCTGAGCCAATATGGCATTCAGAGTATCAATTTCAAGAACTTCCTTCCTCTGAGGTGTCCCATTACTCACAGGATTCCTTTCAAAAGTGTACATGAACTGGTTATTTGCAACCATGTCAATGAGTTCTTGAGCTTCTGCAGGTGTTTTCTTTAGGTGAATGGATCCACCTGCAGAATGGTCTAATGACATCTTTGATACCTCAGACAGACCATCATAGAATATATCCAGGATGGTCCATTCTGAAAGCATGTCAGAAGGACACTTTTTGGTCAGTTCCTTGTATCTCTCCTAAGCTTCATAGAGGGATTCACCTTCTTTTTGTCTGAAGGTTTGAACATCCACTCTAAGCTTGCTAAG
>NC_029785.2:62370313-62409540 GCF_000816755.2 Arachis ipaensis
ATCAGCTTTAACAAGAATGTTCTTATCCTTGTTCCTGCTCATATGAAAAAGAAGAAAACAGAAAATATGGAATCCTCTATGTCACAGTATAGAGATTCCTTTATGTGAGTAGAATAAGAAAGGAATAGGAGAAGAGAAATTCGAACACCAAGAGGAAGAGAGGGTTCGAATTTTGAGATGAAGAGAAGTGTTAGTAAATAAATAAAATAATTAGAAAGAGATGAGGGGGAGAGAATTTCGAAAATTAAATAAATTAAAATAAAAGTATTTTTATTTTTAATTTAAAATTAAAGTTAAAATTCGAAAATAAGAAAAGAAATAAAATTAAAATTGAATTTTGAAAAAGAGGGAAGGGATTTTCGAAAAATAGAGAGAGTTAGTTAGGTAGTTTTGAAAAAGATAAGAATCAAACAAAAAGTTAAGTGGTTAATTGAAAAAGATTTGAAAATCAAATTTTGAAAAGATAAGAAGTTAGAAAAGATTTTGAAATTAATTTTGAAAAAGATGTGATTAAAATTTATTTTTAAAAAAGATTTGAAAAAGAAATTTAAAAAGATTTGATTTTGAAAATTAAAGTTGATTACTTGACTAACAAGAAACAAAAAGATATGATTTAAAAATTTAAAGATTTAACCTTTCTTACTAGGCAAGTAACAAACTTAAAATTTTTTTTGAATCAATCACATTGATTGTTAGTAAAGATTTTGAAATGATGAAACAAAATAAGAAAAAGATTTTTGAGAATCAAATTGAAATTTTCGAAAATATAAAAGAAAAAGTGAAAAAGATTTGATTTTTGAAAAAGATAGAATTTTTAAATTGAAAATTTGATTTGACTCATAAGAAATAACTAGATTTTAAAAATTTTTGAAAAAGTCAAGTCAAATATTCGAATTTTATGAGAAGAAAAGGGAAAGACATTTTTTTGATTTTTGAATTTTTAATGATGGAAGAGAAAAACATGAAAAAGACACAAGACATTAAAATTATGAATCAAAACACACAATGCATGCAAGAACACTTTGAATGTTAAGATGAACACCAAGAACACTTTGAAGATCAAGATGAACATCAAGAACTTATTTTTGAAAATTTTTAAGAAAAGAAAAACATGCAAGACACCAAATTTAGAAGTTTTCAATATTTAGACACTAATGATTCTAAAATGCATATGAAAAACAAGAAAAGACACAAAACATAAAAATGCAAAAATCAAATAAGGAAAATCATCAAGAACGACTTGAAGATCATGAAGAACACCATGCATGAATTTTTCAAAAATTTTTAAGAAAAATAAAAGAATGCAATTGACACCAAACTTAAAAATTGACACTAAACTCAAACAAGAAACATAAAAATTTTTTGGTTTTTATGATTTTGTTAATTTTTTTGGTTTTTTTTTTTCGAAAATTATTTTGGAAAAAACGAAAAAGAAGAAAAAAATTTTTTTGTATTTTTTTCGAAAATAAGAAATAAAAAGCTTAAAAATAAAATAAAATTACCTAATCTGAGCAACAAGATGAACCGTCAGTTGTCCAAACTCGAACAATTCCCGGCAACGGCACCAAAAACTTGGTGCACGAAATTGTGATCATCAACAATAGCGCCAAAGACTTGGTGCTCTCAAACGTGAATCACACTTTGTCACAACTTCGCACAACTAACCAGCAAGTGCTCTGGGTCGTCCAAGTAATAAACCTTACGTGAGTAAGTGTCGATCCCATGGAGATTGTCGGCCTGAAGCAAGCTATGGTCACCTTGTAAATCCCAGCACTCACGAGTTTGAAGCTCGTCACAGCCATCCCTTCCCAAATCCTACTCGGAATACCACAGACAAGGTTTAGACTTTCCGGATCTCAGGAATGGCCGTCCATGGATTCTAACTTATACCACGAAGATTCTAATATCTCGGACTCGGTCCCCTGTATTAGATACCTAAGAGATACTCATTCTATCTCATCTTCATGTAGAACGGAAGTGGTTGTCAGGCACGCGTTCATAGGTGAGAATGGTGATGAGCGTCACATAATCATCACATTCATCATGTTCTTGGGTGCGAATGAATATCTTAGAATAGGAATAAGCTTGAATTGAATAGAAAAACAATAGTACTTTGCATTAATTCATGAGGAACAGCAGAGCTCCACACCTTAATCTATGGGGTGTAGAAACTCTACCGTTGAAAGTACATAAGTGATAATGGTCCAGGCATGGCCGAATGACCAGCCCCCATAAAGGTCTAAGATAGCATAAAACTGATCAAAGACATCTAATACAATAGTAAAAGGTCCTATTTATATCAGACGAGTTACTAGGGTTTACAAAAATGAGTAATTGATGCGGAAATCCACTTCCGGGGCCCACTTGGTGTGTGCTTGGGCTGAGCATTGAGTTTTACACATGTAGAGGCTTCTCTTGGAGTTGAACGCCAGTTTGTAACCTGTTTCTGGCGTTTAACTCCACTTTGCAACCTGTTTCTGGCGTTTAACTCTAGAATAGGGTAGGAAGCTGGCGTTGAATGCCAGTTTGTGTCGTCTAAACTCGGACAAAGTATGGACTATTATATATTGCTGAAAAGCCCTAGATGTCTACTTTCCAACGCAATTGAGAGCGCGCCATTTGGACTCTTGTAGCTCCAGAAAAGCCACTTTGAGTGCAGGGAGGTCAGAATCCAACAGCACCTGCAGTCCTTCTTTAACCTCTGAATATGATTTTTGCTCAAGTCCCTCAATTTCAGCCAGAAATTACCTAAAATCACAGAAAAACACACAAACTCATAGTAAAGTCCAAAAATGTGATTTTTATTTAAAAACTAATAAAAATATACTAAAAACTAACTAAATCATATTGAAAACTATGTAAAAACAATGCCAAAAAGCGTATAAATTATCCGCTCATCAACGACCCGGGGTCTAAATACTTCGGTTAATTTTCATTGGGGTTTGTACATGTGACAAAATGAAATTTAATTTGATTCGAGGATTGACTATTGGTTTGGACTATACTAACAACGGAATTATTTTGTGAAATTCTGAATCGGTATAAATCTTCTGCATCAAACTAATGGCTGATGTCAGGGCATTTTGGCCAGTTTTACTGACCTTTTCTTTACTGTTTTTAGGGTATTTTCATGCATTTTCTTAGAAAATAAGCTCTTTTTGGGTAGATATTCATTTACATCTTGATTCAAGTATACATTGTGCACTTTACATGATTTCATGAGGATTTTGCATGAATTTAATGACAAATTGGATGTTGCATTTCCCATGACTTGGATTAGAACTTTGATGCACTTTATTGCTTGATTTCAGGACAAAAGTAGCAAGGAAGAACCACGTTAGCAGCCACGTTAATCTAACTAACGTGACCTCTAACGTGGAATGGGAGCTAACTTGCAAAGTTAATTAGAAAAGTAATCGCCAATAACGTCCTCGAAGCCATCATAGCCCACGTTAAGAGTCACGTTAACTTAGTTAATGTGAACTCTAACGTGGAAGAAGACAATAAGGCCAACGTTAGTGACACTCCCCTTTGTCACTAACGTTGGACCAAGCTCATAAGTGGACACGTTAGTTGCCACGTTAACTTAGTTAACGAGGCCTCTAACGTTATGAAGAAAAGGGGACGCCAACGTTAGTGTCATTCAACTTTCTCACTAACGTTGGCCAAGTCATAAGAAGCCACGTTAACTCCCACGTTAACTTAGTTAACGTGGAAGCTAACGTGGAGAGAGCAATTGGTCGCCAACGTTAGTAACACTTACCTTTGTCACTAACGTTGGGGTGAACCACCAAGAGCCACCATGAGCAACGTTAACTCCCACGTTAACTTAGTTAACGTGGAAGCTAACGTGGATAAAGTTAGTGAGCCGGAAACTTTAGGGAGCCTTTGGCCTAGAACTACTCTCTGTATTTTACTTTCTCTGCACTTCAAGTTTACTTTCAGCATGTATTCTCCATCTTTGTTTTCATTTTCCAGAGCTATGAACAACTAAACCCCTTTCATTGGGTTAGGAAGCTCTGTTGTAATTTGATGGATCAATTTTAGTTTTCATTCTCCTTCTTCTATCTTTTCTCTTGATTTTACTAGAAAGCTTTCGATCTTCATCCAATTGGGTAGTTATCTTAGAAAAGAAGCTATTCATACTTGGATCTCTTCTAAACCTTGAAAGAGGAATGAAGGGATCATGCTAGAAATGCTTTCTCATGCTGGACCAAATTGGTTGTGGATGGATATGTGACTATAATCCTTCCAACACTTGATTTGGGAAATGCATGTGGTATAATCAGTGACCATACTTCATCTCTTCTCATGAGCAATTGACCAAGGAATTGGCTATTGATCAAGATTTGAGAGATTGAATTACAAGGAATTGTAATTCGATCACTTAAGATTGCCAAGGAGATCAATGAATGCATTGATTGAGGAAGAGATGAAAATGAACTTGATCCGGAGAATGCAACATCTCCTGAGCCCAATGAACTCCCCATTTCTGATCTTACCCATTCTCTTTAATTTCTGCCATTTACTTTTATGAGCAGTTGCCCCATCCCCATTTAAGATTCTGCAATTTACTTTCCGCTATTTACATTCATCTCTTTATTTCCAGCATTTACTGTTTCCACTATTTACTTTCCCGCCATTTAATTTTCTGCAATTCCCAACTCAAATTCTGGTTCGCTCAACTAGAACATTCCTTTAATTAAAGTTGCTTGATCAATCAATCTCTGTGGGATTCGACCTCACTCTATTGTGAGTTTTTACTTGACGACAAATTCGGTACACTTGCCAAAGGAAATTTGTTGCGAGAAAAGTTTTCCACGCATCAAGTTTATGGCGCCGTTGCCGGGGATTGATTTTGAATCAACAATGATTAAATTGGAGGATAACTAGATTGAGCATTTTTAGTTTGTTTGATTTAATTTTCTGTTTGAGTAATTTACTTTCAGTTTTAGTTAATTTCTTCCCTTCCCCCTACTTTTTCGTTTTTTTTTAGTTATTTACAATTCAGTTCACTAATCCACTAACTGTTCAATATATTGCATCACTCACACTAACAGTAATTCTAACAGAAATACTTTTTGCATCTATTTTCCTTGCTTGTGCTTTGTTGGTTGTATGACAGGGAGAAGAAGCGGGACTTCAACTTTCTTTGATTCTGAACCGAAGAGGACCTTCCTTAGATTAAGGAGGGAAGCAAGAGGAAAAAGAGTAGTTGGTGCTGAGGAAGAGGAGGAATACTTTGAACCAAACATGGAAGAAAACATGGAAAACCATCATGAAGAAGAGGCTCACAACCATAGGGAGGATAGAAGAGTTTTAGGCTCTTACATCAATCCAAACCCAGGAAACTGTGGAAGTAGCATTCAAAAGCCAACCATCCACGCCAACAATTTTGAACTAAAACCACAACTCATCACCCTTGTTCAGAACAACTGTTCATTTGGAGGAGGCGTCCAAGAAGACCCCAATCAACATCTAACCACCTTCCTGAGGATATGTGACACAGTGAAGTCTAATGGTGTTCATCCTGACGCCTATAGACTACTCTTATTTCCATTCTCGCTCAAGGATAAGGCAGCCAAGTGGCTGGAGTCTTTTCCGAAGGAGAGTTTGACAACTTGGGAAGATGTGGTGAACAAATTTTTAGCCAGATTCTATGCTCCCCAAAGAATCAACAGGCTGAGAGCTGAGGTCCAAATTTTCAGGCAACAAGATGGTGAGACTCTATATGAAGCATGGGAGAGGTTTAAGGACCTGACAAGGAGGTGTCCACCAGATATGTTCAATGAATGGGTGCAGCTACACATTTTCTATGAAGGCCTTTCTTATGAATCAAAGAAGGCAGTAGACCATTCATCTGGAGGATCTTTGAACAAGAAGAAGACCATTGAGGAGGCCATAGATGTCATTAAAACTGTAGCAGAAAATGAATATTTCTATGCTTCTAAAAGAGGGAACACTAGAGGAGTGATGGAGCTAAACAATATAGATGCTCTGCTGGCCCAAAATAAGCTCATTACCAAGCAGCTGGCTGACCTCACCAAGAAGATGGAGAGGAACTAAGTAGCAGCAATCACCACTTCATCAGCAACCCAAGAAGGAGTGAATGAAGAAGCAGAGGGTAGTCAGGAGCAAGCCAACTACATTGGGAATTTATCTAGGCGAAACCATGATCCATACTCTAAGACCTACAACCCTGGTTGGAGGAATCACCCAAACTTTGGGTGGGGGAATCAACAAGATCAAGGCCAAGATTAGAGACGTCACAACCCCAACAACAATGCAGCTCACCAACAATTCACACAGAGAACATATCAACACCACCACAACAACACCTCTCCACATCCATATCAAAACCAAAATAACACTCCTCATCCTTCCACCTCTAATCCGAATCCACCATCATTTGATGACAGACTCTCAAGGATTGAGAATCTACTTGAAGGCATAGGCAAAGAGATTCAAGACAACAAGGCGTTCAAGGAGGAAGTGCGAGCAAATTTTAAGAACCAGGGAGACACCATCAAGAGGTTGGAATCTCAAGTAGGGTATCTCTCTGAGCAGATTCCCAAACCTACAGATAGATTCCCAAGTGATATAGAGAAAAATCTGAGAGGAAAAACAAAGAAAGTAAGATGGGAAGATTGGAAGATGGCCACTATAAGTGAAAAAGAGACTGAGGACAAGCCAAACAAGCCGTCAGAACAACCTGGAGATACCTCAGCAGAGGAGAAGGAAAAAGATCACCAAGAACCAAAAATCTCACAACAGGAGCTGCTGAGACTCTGTGCACCCTTTCCCCAACTACTCAATGGTGCTGTGGAGAAGAGAATATACTCAAGATTTCTTGACTTGTTTGCATCTCTGCATGTAAACATACCATTCATCAAGACCATCCAACAAATGCCTGCATACATCAAGTATATGAAGAAACTGCTTCCCAGGAAAAGCTCACTCAAGGGAGGCCAAACTATAGTGATGAACAAGGAGTGCAGCGCCCTCATTCAACCAGAGTTGCCTACAAAAAGAAAGGACCCAGGGAGTTTTCACATACCCTGTGCCATAGGAGAAACAATGTTTGATAGAGCACTCTGCGATTTGGGAGCAAGCATCAACTTAATGCCCTTGTCCCTTGTGAAGAGGCTGCAGATCAATGAGATAATACCCACAGATGTAGTCATTAGGCTGGCTGACAAAACTCAAAAACAAGCAATAGGAGTGGTGGAAAATGTGTTGGTAAAGGTTGGGAAATACTTCCTCCCAACAGACTTTGTCATATTGGACATGGAAGAGAGTTACACTCACCCAATCATATTGGGAAGACCATTCCTAGCTACAGCCAGAGCACTCATAAATGTGGAGCGAGGAGAGCTAATTTTGAGGATCCATGATGAACAGCTCGCCTTCACTGTTTTCAAACACTCACAAGAAACCGATCAAGAGAACAAGGAACCAAGGAAGGATCACAGTGAGATACTGAAGGAAGAGATGAGTACTGAAGAACAACAAGCTCATCCGGAGATTCCCTTGGTTGATGGACAAGGAAACAAGCAGCTGTCACAGCTCAAGGAAAAGCTGGAGGAACCTAAACCACCAGAGGCATGTGAAGACAACATCAAAATTCCTTTAGAAGAAGAGGCCACAAAGAGTAAGACAACATCACAAGGAACAAAGAAGAAGGTACCAAGGAGGTGGAGGAACAAAAAGATCCCTACAGAGGACTTCTCTCCAGGGGATAAAGTGATCTCAGCTTATTTCCAAGATATCCCCCTGATCTCTCCACTGTACCATCTCAGCTACCTAAGGTCTTTGATAAACGCATATTTTATGAGTTCTTTTGTGCTTAATTTGAGTGATTTATACAATCCTTCACCTGCTTATTCACATTAATTGCATGGTTTTACTCTCCCTTCCTTATTATGTCATATTGTGAAAAACATGTTTCCTAAGCTTTAAAAATTAATTATTTTAGTTACCTTTATTTCCATTCGATGCCGTGATCAGTGTGTTGAGTAGTTTCAGATTTTCTAAGGCAGAATGACTTAAAGGATGGAAAAGGAAACATACTAAAATGGAAGGAGAAAGCAAAACGGAGCTTTAAGGAAACTGGTATCCACGCGATCGCATGGATGACACGATCGCGTGCCAAGCACGAATCAGCAGCGACGCAGCCGCATGACTGACGCGACCGCGTGGCAAGGAAAAGCTCCAAATGACGTGACCGCGTGACCCACGCGGACGCGTGACAGAGGCCACGCATCAGAATTTACAGAATACGCCCCCAGCAAATTCTGATGCCCTTTTTGGCCCAGATCCAGGTACAGACAGCATAGACCAGAGGTTATAAAGTGTGGGAATGCACCCATTCAAAGGGAGCTCGCATATTTTACTTTTCAATGATTTAGATTTAGTTGAGAGGGAGAGTATTTTAATTGCCATTTACTTTACTTGTCATTTAAATTACTTGCTTCTCATCTTCTAAACCCCGATTACAACCTTTATAGCCAATAGTAAGATCATACTTCCTCGCAGTTCCTTGAGAAGACGACCCGAGGTTTGAATACTCGGTTAACAATTTCTAAAGGGGTTTGTTACTTGTGACACCCAAAACGTTTGTATGAAGGAATTTTTGTCGGTTTAGAGACTATATCTACAACGCAACTGTTTCTATGAATCTCTTTACTGGTAAAAATCCTCTCATCAGTCTTCGCTATCAACAGAGTTCTCTCCTTGGAACATGTAGAGATTATTGATACAACTACTGGATATAGGTCTACTGCCAGAGGAGAAGACTTGAAGCACTATCGACCTCCCTAATGAAGGCGAAACGTCAAGCTAGTGACGCTAAAGAAGCGCTTCATGGGAGGCAACCCATGTTTTATATGCTTTTAGAAAATAGTTAATAAGTCAATTTTTATGAATTCCAACCCAAACTTGACTAACACTTGGTGAAATCCTTGTTATGCAGTATATAGTGAAGAACAAGTTTGGTGTTCAAAGCATGCCAAGAAAGCATGAATGCAACTCAGAGCATGCTAGTCTTGGAGCTTTGAACAAAGACTTTTTCATCATAGTGCTCCAAACTAAGTTTGGTGTCACCCAAGGTGCCACGAATATGCATATAAGGATACACAGTTAGTTAGTTAGTTGGTGTTCATGAATAAATAATCTAATTTTTTTTCTTTATTATTCTAGCCGTAAAGTTTAAATTTTTTTTATGATATTGATTTTTTTTCTTATTTTATTTTTATAGGAAAAAGGAAAGGAGCATTGAAGAGGATTGATTGGACAATTAAATGAAGAAGGTTTGGACACCACAAAAGGAGGATACAACACACGTGCCCCAAAGGGGAATGCATTGGAAAATGTTGCCATGCAACATTGAAGAAAGGAGACCCTTGAAGACCGAACCAATAGCCCTCATAAAGATGAGGATCCTTGTGCTCATGATCTGCAAAACCCCATCCGTCCATCCAACAACCACCACATCAATCCATACCTTTCATCCCCTCATCATCTCCCTATATAAGTGAGTCCTAGTGCGTACTTACCCCTCACACTCAAATTCCCACTCTCCACACTTCACACTTTCGGCATCCAAAATTCCTTCATCACACCTCGTCCTAACCAACCAAATTCCTCATCTATTTGTACCTTCCAATATCCTCACACAGCAACTCAAATTCATGGCATCATCAAGCTCCAAGAGGCAAAAGAGGAAGGAACCAATGGAGAGCATTCCTTTCGATGAGAAGAGATTCAAAACTGCGTTCCATGAACAAGAATTTGAGCGGATAAAGCTCAAAAAGATACTGCCCGAGTTAACCTTCCAAATCAATGAAGACGAGTGCCCACAAATTCGGGAGAAAATTAAACAAAGAGGGTGGCAAAGGCTCACGAATCCAGAGGGGAAGATCAATGCAAACCTCATTAAAGAGTTCTATGCAAATGTAGTTAGAGAAGACAAAACCAAGGCCTCAACCTTCAAATGCTACGTAAGAGGAAAGGAGGTGGACTTCAGCCCAAATGCTATAACAATAACTCTTCACCTAAAATCACCACATTTTGATGAGCTCAATTATCATGCAAGTATAAGTAAGAGCCCTGACAATGATGAGCTCACAGAAATCGTGACTGATATCTGTGTTATAGCAGCTGACTGGGAGAGGTATGTAGATGGGAGACCCCAGTTCATCAAGAGGGGAGACCTTATACCGGAGGCCAAGGGATGGTTTGAACTCGTAAGGAGGTCTATCCTCCCAGCTGCAAATAATTCAGAGGTCAATATCAATCGAGCGACTATAGTACATTGCCTAGTACAGGGTGGAGAAATCAATGTGCATGAACTCATAGCTGAGGGGATTCAAGAGTCAGCTGAGAAGGTTGATTCAGGTGCCAGGCTTTGGTACCCCAGCACTATTCTCAGATTGTGTACAAGAGCCAAGGTAGTCTTCGAGGATAGCAATCCAGACTGGGTGAATCCTGGAAGGCTAGTTACACTCCAGCGTCTGATCTATACTACTCCCGCCCAACAACAAAGAAGACCCCAAATAGGAAAGCAAAAAGCGAAAGAAGGAGCTCATCAAGAGGAATCTCGTCAGGAAGAATATCAACAAGAAGAACATCATGACCCAGCTAACTTGAATATGAATCACCTTCTAAGAGCCATTGATGATTTGGGGATGAGACATATAGAAGGACAAGAGCAAATACTAAACTTTCAGTCCAACTAGATGAGCCAACAAGAAGAGTGGCAGAAACAACAAATGGAACAGCAACAGGAACACTACTCCCAGCTCACTCAAGCCATCCACCAAGTTACTGAGAGGCAAGAACGTTAAGATAAGCACTTGCAAGAACTCAATCAGCGGCAAATAGCTCAGATGAAAGCATTCAATGAGTTCACTGTACTTAATGAAGGACGGCAACTACATAGGGATGAGTTCAACGTAAACACTCAAGCCAAGTTGAGCTACATGTCTAGTCATATGCATCATATACACTATGCTATCCCTACATATGATGAGGTTTAAAAAGATTTTGTAGAACAAAAAGAAAGAAAAGTGAAACAGCAGAAGGAAACACTAAAGAAGAAGATGGAAGATGGTGGTTTCTGGAAGAAGTTGATTGGAAAGAGCAAAGGGAGTGGGAGTACGAGCACTCAAGAGGGACACAAAGAGGACAAGCAAGGAGGAGAGCATGGGCAACCACATGAGTAAAAGGTGGTGGAGTTCCTTCTTTGGTCCATCTTTTACTATGCTTTAAATAAGAAAGATCTTGTATGAGATAGAACATGCTTCCATGATAGTTTGAACCTTTTTTCAATTATGTCTTCTAAACTTTTTGTTGATTAGGGCTGTGTTGGCTAGTCTGAATGTCATTACTGCATCATCTCCTTACTTATTTATATGCTTGTCCTTTTGAATCAAATGAAAAGAGAATGAGTGTTTTATAAAAGACCAGAGTGGAGTTCATACTATGGAGTAAGTTCCTGAGTTTGTGGTGTGGTCATAAGTTAGCTAAGTTAGTTCAACCACAAGGTGGGAAGACAACTATCTGTCATGAATACTATGCTTTGAACATACCCATGAGACTAGCTAAATAATAAGATCCTAATAAGAAAAAGGGAATGAACAATCAAAGTTTAAGAATAAAAGAAAAAAATAGCAAGAAAAGAGGCTAGGCACCAAGGGTTTGAGCCTTGAGGGACGTGTCTGTGGTGTTCCTGTACCAAGGATCTGCTTGGATTACTAAGCTCTTAGGGGTGCTTTATCACCTGGTAAATTGGGTTAACTAACCTGGGATTATCAGCTGAAAGTCCACCATCAAGAGCAATCTTTGCTACAGAACATTTAGTAGCCCAAAGAGGTGCTGGACACCAAGACCTCAAGGAAAGAAAATAAACAAACCATATGCCTGTGGTGTGTATGTATGGGGGAGAGACTTGAGGAAGTAAGTCCTTAGGGGTGCTTCAACACCTAGCACCTTAAACCAACTGATTCCGGAGTGTTGGCTGAAAGCTTATTTTAAAGAGTTGCCCCCTTATAGAGCACTTAGCCTAAGAACACAAATAAGCCCTGAAATGACAAAAAAAGGATCAATGAATAAAAGTCTCATGGGATGCAATCACAGTGAGTATTCTAGGACATGATAAAGGTCTGAAAGCCAGTGAAGGAATGAACCTAAGTTGCTAGGCATGAAACCACCATAAAACCCGAAACATGACTTCCACAAGAATGACTCATTTCTCTTGGCATTCCATTCATCATTCTCTTGTTCCAGTACTTGCTTAGGGACAAGCAAGCTTTAAGTTTGGTGTTGTGATGCGAGGGTATTTTGGCCAGTTTCACTGACCTTTTCTTTACTATTTTTAGGGTAGTTTCATGCATTTTCTTAGAAAATAAGCTCTTTTTGGGTAGATATTCACTTACATCTTGATTCAAGTATACATTGTGCACTTTACATGATTTCATGAGGATTTTGCATGAATTTAATGACACATTGGATGTTGCATTTCCCATGACTTGGATTAGAACTTTGATGCACTTTATTGCTTGATTTCAGGACAAAAAGAAGCAAGGAAGATCCACGTTAGCAGCCACGTTAATCTAACTAACGTGACCTCTAACGTGGAATGGGAGCTAACTTGCAAAGTTAATGAGAAAAGTAATCGCCAATAACGTCCTCGAAGCCATCATAGCCCACGTTAAGAGGCACGTTAACTTAGTTAACATGACCTCTAACGTGGAATGGGAGCTAACTTGCAAAGTTAATGAGAAAAGTAATCGCCAATAACGTCCTCGAAGCCATCATAGCCCACGTTAAGAGGCACGTTAACTTAGTTAACGTGGCTTCTAACGTAGTCATGCTAGCCATCTCCAACGTTAGTGACATTCACCTTTGTCACTAACGTTGGAGATGGCTAGCATGACTACGTTAGAAGCCACGTTAACTTAGTTAACGTGGACTCTAACGTTAGAAAGAGGGGCACATTGAAACGTTAGTGACAAAGGTAAGTGTCACTAACGTTCTCGAAGGATTGGCAAGCTTACGTTAAGAGCCACGTTAACTTAGTTAACGTGGACTCTAACGTAGGGAAGGGGGAGGTTTATCAACGTTATTGGGAAAGGTAAGTCCCAATAACGTGTGCGAAGGACCAAGAGGCAACGTTAGTGGTAACGTTTGTGCCACTAATGTTGAGGTTAACGTGGCTCATACTTGGGTGAGCAACGTTAGTGAAAAAGGTGATTGTCACTAACGTTCTCGAACCTACACTTTCACTTAACGTTAACACCACTAACGTCCTGAGCTAAAAGTCCCTGCCTACTTCACTCTTTCTCTCTGCAAGCAAAGCTAAGCCCAATGATGAAGATAATTGCTTCAAACTCAGGATCCAAGGGCCCATACCCAAGACTTGAAGGGCTCATACATGATGCTAAGTACTATTTGGGGATGAACCTTATAGCCTTGTAATTTGCAATGTCAGCAAACCAAGGTGCTTTGCAAAGAGTTGCTCATCAGAAAAGGTCTCGGACAACTCAGTGGTGGGAGGGGACTCCTGTGCTGCAGGTTCAATCCTGGATAAACCTAATTTTCTAATCCTTTTCTGTCCCGAATCTTTATGTCGAATTCCTGAAGGAGCAATACCCATCTTATCAATCTTGGTTTGGAATCCTGCTTGGCTAGAAGGTACTTGAGAGCAGCATGGTCAGTGTAGACAATAACATTCGAGCCGATTAAATAAGAGCTGAACTTGTTAATGGCGTAGAGTACTGCAAGTAATTCTTTCTCTGTGGTGGTATAGTTCCTTTGTGCGTCATTTAGAACGCGACTGGCATAGTAAATGACGTGCATGAGCTTATCATGTCTCTGCCCCAAAACCGCGCCAATGGCATAATCACTAGCATCTCACACTAGTTTGAATGGCAGTTCCCAGTTGGGTGCAGAGACAGTAGGTGGGGAGATAGGCTTTGCCTTCAGAATTTCAAAAGCATGCAGGCAATCCTTGTCAAAAACAAAAGGAGTGTCAGTGGCTAAGAGATTGCAAAGGGGTTAGGGATGGCAACGGGTCTCCATGGGGCGGGGACATGCCCCCCACCCCCATCCTCGTCTCCCATAATCCGTCCCTGTCCCCGCCCTATCCCCACGACGGGTAACGGGGACCCCGTATCCGCTGGGAATCGGAGTCTCCACGGATATCCACGGATATTTTGAAAAACAAAAAAAAATCAGAAAAAATAAAAAATCTCAATTATCATTACAATCATAATCTCCATCACCAACAATATTTAGTCATAAGTTCACAATTTATATCCAAACAAAATCAATCAAGCACTAAAAAAATCCAAACCATAAACACTTTCATATCTATTCATCCAATTTAAAATCCACTCTAGCCAAATTCGACCATATACCAAACTAAACAATCAGCTACATCAAACACCAATTTTCATCCGACCTCACTAATTGAGAAGAAAACAAAACAAATCTAAAACTGTTACCATTGCCTTGCACAAACTAGCCATAAACCATCCAAAACTTACAGATCTTCTGCAAACCCACTTCAACCTTCACAAAAAAAACAGAAGCAGATTAAAACATAATCAAATCCTTCAAACATTCAAAAATTAATATTCAATTATCCAATGCCACATATTCTCAAAAAATAATCAACAACTTCAAACATTCAATTTCAATTTCTTTTAGTCACTGGGCATTATTAAAAAAAAAAACAAAAGCACATATATGAAGCAAAATCACAAGATAATTGTTTGGAATTCAAAGAAAATCACAAAAATTACAAAACATGAAAAAAAACAACAAATGCTTCAAGTAAATAAAAATCACAGAAATTATGAGGTTAACTTACCGGAAGGAAATGTAGCCAATGATCTTGCTGGAGGCGGCGACGGAGACCGGACAGCCTCTACCGAAGACGGTGACGCTTTAAGCTCCTCGTGATGATTCTGCATCCGGCGATGTCGGTTCTCCTAGGGCCGGGTGCTAGGCGTGTGAGTTAGAGCAGACAAAGGTAGCGGATGGCGGTGAGAGGTCTAAGTGGAGGAGTGTCGCAGAGAGAAGGAAAGGAAGAGAATCTAAGAGAATGAGGGGGACCCCATCGAGGCAGTAACAACAGTTCTTCTTTTTGCGGTAAGACAGTGACCTGAGGAGACGAGGGCGGCGGACGACGGCAAGAGTGGAGGAGGGAAGGAGAGGGAGAAGGAGAGAATCAGAGTTTTAAGGGAAGGAAAGTGAAAAGCAGCAGAGAGAAGGGGATTAGAAATTATGGTTTCAGAACTAATATATATACACTAGGGATATTTTGGTCATTTGTTTTGCGGGTCCCCATCCCCGTTCCCCATGAGTGAAAAAATATCCCCATCCCCGTTCCCTGACGGGTAAATCCCCGCGGATACCTGCCCCGTCGGGGGAAATTGCCATCCCTAACAGGGGTTTTGCAATTTTGGAAAAATCTTTTATAAACTTCCTGTAGAATCCCGAATGTCCCAAGAAACTTCTGATTGCCTTAACTTTAGTAGGTGGTGGTAATCATTTGATTACTTCCACCTTAGTCTAATCGACCTCTATTCCCTTGTTCGAAATTCGATGTCCAAGAACAATTCCTTCAATCACCATGAAGTGGCATTTTTTCTAGCGAAAACCATATTTGTTTCTTGGCTTCATTTCAGAACTTGGACTAGATGGTTGGTGCACGAAAATGACTCTACACATTTCACACAGATATACCGGAAAGTATACCGGGTCGTCCAATTAATAACTCAAGTGAGTGAGGGTCGATCCCACGGAGATTGTTGGTTTGAGCAAGCAGTGGTTATCTTGCAGATCTTAGTTAGGCGGATAGAAAATATAGTTTGTCACGGAAAAAATGCATAAAATAGATAAATAAATAAAACATTACTAGATAGGTGTGAAATCAATGGTATGGGACCGGTTGAGGCTTCGGAGATGCTTTGTCTTTCCGGATTAACTTTTCTTACTGTCTTCTTCAATAACTTTCTGATTCCTTCAATGACAACCGTAAGTGATTAACTCATGTCCTCTCATCAAGTTAAACTCATCTACTGCAGCAATCCACCATGTTGAAGTGACTCATGTCCTCTTATCAAGCCACCTCTAGGTTTTTCACTGTAGCAGAAGATGAAGCTCTAAGCAATCTACTCCCCTTCATGATCCTGCTCAAGGTGCCATAGACAAGATAGATATTCTGGATCAGAAAGTTCTGCTTCTCTGACTCTAGCCTTAACGCCATAGATACCTCACTTACCCACAGTCAACGGAATTTCATGTCACGTATCCAAAGTTGCCCAGGTACTCTATTGGAATCCGCAATACAATCTCTAGCTTTATTTCAATGCTATCCAGGTCAGGACTCACACAGAACCCAGGTAGAACAAGGGTGATTGTCACGGGTCACCCTCAATTCATAAGATGAAGAACGAGGTTGCATAAGAGAATAGAATTCGACATATTGAGATAGAACAGTAATATTATTGATCCATGAAACTCAGCAGAGCTCCTAACCTTAACCTTAGGAGGTTAGTAACTCATATTGTACAAAATTAGTGATGAATTCAAATGGGAGAGGAAGAAGATCCTAAACAAGGGTGATATTCTCCTATATATACTAATCTAATGACTAAGGATTACAGAAATATGATAGACTAGTCTTAGGGGTGTGAGAATCCACTTTCCGGGTCCACTTTGTGAGTGTTTGGGCTAAGCTTTGAGTGTCTCCACGAGCTAGTACCCCTTAGGGGTGCTGAATGCTGGCTAGGGACTCCCTTTTGGGCGTTGGACGCCAGCTGCTCCCCTGTGGGCTCTGGACGCCAGGAATGAGACTGGTGGCTGCCGTTGAACGCCAGTTTTGGGCTTTTATTTCCGAAGAAAAGTGTGGACTTTTATATATTTCTGGAAAGCCTAGATGTTAACTTTCCATATCCATTGAGATTGCGCCATTTGGATTTTTGTAGCTCACGAAAAGCTCCTTCGAGTGCATAGAGGTCAGATCTTGACAGCATCTGCAGTGCTTTCTCTGTCTCTGAATCAGATTTTTGCTCAAGCTCCTCAATTTCAGCCAGAAAATACCTGAAATCACCATAAAACACACAAACTCAAAGTAGAATCCAAAAATCTGAATTTTGTACTAAAACCTATGAAAACATAATAAAATTTAAACAAAACATAACGAAAACTATATGAAAATGATGCCAAAAAGTGTATAAAATATCCGCTCATCAGAACACCCAACTTAAACTGTTGCTTGTCCCCACGTAACCAAAAATAAGTAGAATTAAAAAGAAGAGATGGAAACAATAAATCTCAGTTTCAATTAGATGAACGGGACTAGTAGCTTTTTGCTTTTGAATAGTTTTGGCATCTCACTTTCAATTGAAGTTCAGAATGGTTAGCATCTTTAGGAACTTAGAATCCAGATGATATTATTGACTCTCCTAGTTTAGTTCTTTTTTATTCTTGAACACAGATTCTTTTGAGTCTTGGCTGTGACCCTAAGCACTTTATTTTCCAGTATTACCACCGGATACATAAATGCCACAGACACTTAACTGGGTGAACCCTTTCGGATTATGATTCAGCTTTGCTAGAATCCCCAGCCAGTGGTTTCCAGAGTTCTTAAGCACACTCTTTTTGCTTTGGATCATAACTTTAACTGCTCAGTCTCAAGCTTTTCACTTGACACCTTCACACCACAAGCATATAGGTAGGGGAGCAGCTCATTTGAACTATTTAGGCCAAGATTTTGTTTCTTTTAGGCCCTCCTAAACATTGATGTTCAAAGCCTTGGATCCTTGCTCTTGCCTTTTGATTTAAAGAGCTATTGGCTTTTTCTCTTTTTCTGCTTGCTTTTTTTTCCACATAATATATTTTTTTTCTTTTATTTCTTTTTGCTGATTTTTCTTGCTTCAAGAATCAATTTTTGGATTTTTTAGATTACCAATAACACTTCACCTTCATCATCATTCTTTCAAGAGCTAATATTCTTAACTCCAACATCAAATATGCACTGTTCATTCATGCATTCAGATAACAAAAGCAACGCCACCACATCAAATAATTGAACTATTCTTAATATATAACTCAAAATTCATGCATCTTACTTATCTTTTTCAATAAAAAAGTTTTTCTTTTAAGCAAGGTGAGAGATGCATGGAATATTTCATAGCTTTAAGACATAAAGATGTTCATGCACTAGAAATAGACAATAAGATAAAATACATGGAAAACAGAAAAAATGACATGGGCAACAAGGGATTAAGGGAACGAATCCACCTTAGTGATGGTGATTACTACTCCTTCTGGAGGATCCAATGGAGTGCTTGATTTCTTCTATGTCACGCCCCTGCCTTTGTTGTTCTTCTCTCATGGCCCTTTGATCTTCTCTTATGTCATGGAGGATGGTGGAATGTTCTTGATGTCCCATCCTTAGTTGATCCATGCTGGAGCTTAATTCTCCTAGAGAAGTATGCAATTGGTCCCAATAGCCTCGGGGAGACAAATGCCTCCCTTGAGGCATCTCAGGTATTTCTTGTTGAGGCATCTCCACATGATCTTGCTGTGGTCTATGTGTTGGATCTCTAGTTTGCTCCATCCTTCTTTTAGTGATGGGCTTGTCTTCCTTAATAGAAATGTCTCTTTCTATGAAAATTCCAACTGAATTACATAGGTGACAATATAAGGTGGGAAAATGCCAACCTTTCTAGGGTGGAAGGCTTTTCAGCTTTTTTGTATAACTCTTGAGGTATTACCTCATTTACCTCCACCTCACTTCCAATCATGATGGCTCTGTCAATGGTCACTTCTGACCGATTGCTAGTAGAGATGATAGAGCGGTGGATGAATTTCAGCCATCCTCTAGCTATGGGCTTGAGGTCAAGCCTTCTCAGTTGGATAGGCTTACTTTGAGCATCCCTCTTCCACTGAGCTCCTTCCACACAAATATCTGAAAGGACTTGGTCCAGCCTCTGATCAAAATTGACTCTCCTAGTATAAGGATGTGGGTCTCCTTGCATTACTGGCAATTGAAGCGCCAACCTTACACTTTCCGAGATGAAGTCCAAGAGACACCCTCGGACCATGGTATGCCAATTTTTGGGACTTGGGTTCACGCTTGTATGTTGTATCATGGTTCTTCGTGACCTATGCATTGGCATAGAACTCTTGCACCATCAAGATCCCAATTTTTGGGATAGGATTGGTTAGGATTTCCCAACCTCTCCTCCGGATTTCTCTTCGGATCTTTGGGTACTCATTCTTTTTTAGCTTAAAGGGGACTTTAGGAATCATCTTTTTCTTTGCCACTACTTCATAGAAGTGGTCTTGATGAGCTTTGGTGATAAATTCTTCAATCTCTCAAGATTTGGAGGTGGAAGCAACTGCTTTTCCTTTCCTCTTTCTAGAGAATTCTCCGACTTTGGGTGCCATAAGTTTGAATGGAAAACAAAAAGCAAGGCTTTTCCAACACCAAACTTAAAAGCTTTACTCGTCCTCAAGAAAAATAAGAAGAAAAGAGTATAAGAAGAAGAGGATAGAGTGGAAAAAGAGAGAAAGAGGGTTCGGTCAAGGGGGCTTAAGTGTATGAACGGTGTGTGTATGAAGGATAGGAAGAAGGGGTATTTATAGGGGTAGGATTGGGTAGGGTTTGAATTAATGGGTGGGGATTGGGTGGAAAATTTTGAATTTGAAGTGGGTGGGGTTGGTGGGAGTTATGATGATTTTGAGAAGAGATATGGATATGACTCGGTTAGGGTTTATAGGGAAGAGTATGTGGGGAGGAGTGAAAGAGAGAGAAGGTAGAGAAGTGGAGATTCTGTGGCACCCACTAATCCTAAGGGGATAGGGAATTTGAGTTCCTTGCCTCCTTGTGGGCGTTGACCGCCCAGCTCCTGCTCGTGGCTGGCGTTCAACGCCAGCAATGTACCTCTCATGGGGCGTTGAACTCCCATTGGGGGTGTTCCTACCAGGCATTCAACGTAGGTCTCTGCCTCCTGGCTGGCGTTCAATGCCAGCTAGTCCTCCCTGGCTGGTGTTCAACGCCAGCAATGCTACTCCTTATGGGTGTTGAACGCCCACTCTGGCCTCCCTGGCTGGCGTTCAACGCCAAAGGTACCTGCTCTGGCGTGTTCTATTTCCATCTTTAATTGTTTCTGTTTTTGTTCTAACTACTGCACATGATCACAAACTTAAACAAAACATGAAAATTAAACTATTAAAACTTAATTAAACTTAATGAAAAACATAAATAACTTTAATTATGGTTGGGTAGCCTCTCAACAAGCGCTTCTTGAACGTCACTAGCTTGACGGTTAGCTCCTTACGGAGATGGATAGGGGCTTAGAATTTTTCCCCTTATAGTGAACTTCTTGCCTGTGCTCTCATGGATAAGTTCCACATGTTCCAGAGATAGGATCCTATTCAAAGTGTGTGGAATGACTAGATTTTCAGTGAAGATAACTCTCATGCCAAGTGAGAGGCCTTTAGTGGGGATCTTCTTGTCCCTCCAGCCTTTAGGTACTTTCTTTTTAGTACCAGCATTTTCAGTGCTTGATAATGGCTACCCAACACTAAATTTAGAGTTGGTGTCTGGGGGCTCTATATAGCTCTGTACTGAGAGAGAGGGTTGGAATACAAAGTGTTACACATCTGTCTCTTTTTTGTCTGAGGGAGAGTTGGGGTTAGGCATCTTGAACAAGATGTGGTCCTCCTATAACTGTAAAATCAGTTCTCCCTTTGCTACATCAATGATGGCATTGGCAGTGGCTAGGAAGGGTCATCAAAAGAAGATGAATTCATCCTCTTCCTTCCCAGTGTCCAAGATTATAAAATCTGCAGGGATGTAAAGGTTCTCAACCTTTACTAAGACATCCTCTACCAGACCATATGCCTTCTTCATTGACTTGTCTGCCATCTCTAGTGAGATTCTTGCAGCTTGTACCTCAAAGATTCCCAGCCTCTCCATTAGAGAGAGAGGCATGAGGTTTATGCTTGACCATAGGTCACACAAAGCTTTCTCAAAGGTAATGGTGCCTATGGTGCAAGGAATCAGAAAGCGCTCGGGATCTGGTAGCTTCTGAGGTAGTTTCTGCTGAACTAAGGCATTGAGTTCCTTGGTGAGCACTGGAGGTTCTTCCTCCAACGGTTCTGTGCCAAACAACTTGGCATTCAGCTTCATTAGAATTTCTAGGTACCGAGCAACTTACTCCTCCCTAGTTTCCTCTTCCTCATCAGAGGAAGAATACTCTTCAGATTCTATGATCTTCAACCAAGCTTTCAAGGGAACTTCAATGGGCTCCTCATGAACCTTGGGTGTTATCAGTTCTTCAATAGGGGAGTTCTCAGTGGGCTTAGCGTTGCCAACTACCCCTATTGTAGCATTCAATGCCAAGACTTGTGTTTCTTTAGGCGTTGAACGCCCAGCTTGTGTCCCTTTGCTGGCGTTCAATGCCAGCTTTTGTGCTGCCTTGGGCGTTGAATGCCCAATAAGGGCCTCTTTACTGGCATTCAACGCCAGTGATAGTGGTTGGTAGCACAAATCCCCACACCTTCGTACCGTTGTACCAGCAAGTACACTGGGTCGTTCAAGTAATACTTGAGCGAGTCAGGGTCAATTCCACGAGGATTGTTGGCTTGAAGCAAGCTATGGTTATCCTGCAGATCTTAGTCAGGCATATCAAAAGGAGTTGTTAATTGTGAAAGGAATACTGAATTATAATAAAGTTAAAGAATTGAGTTGAAAGGGGTAAAACCAATTGGATTAAATCAGTGAGAGGAATAGAGTTGAGGAATGGAGTTTCTTTGTCTTTCTAAATTAACTCCGGTAGTTACTTGGGAGTGATTTCTTCAATGGCAGGCTGTATGTGATTGACGCCGGATGAGAGGCCGCCAATACTCGTCCAGATCTAAACCCCATGTTTAGTGCGGATCTATTCTAATTGAGGGTGAAGCTCGTACAGTTCATTCTCCTTAATGATCCTACTCAAAATGCCACAGATAAAGTTAGATCTTCCGAATCAGAGAATGATGCACCTTGGGTTCTAGCCTCTACCACAAGACCCAAATCTCCCTGAAAATTGGCTGAACGGATATCTCGAGAAGTCCCCAACGAAGTCATGGATTAGCCGTCTGAGAGACGTATATTCAAGCTGGTGGTTCATCATTGTCCGATGAAAGAGGCACTCTGAACCCATGTAGAATGTGATAACCTTATGCCAGTTCTATGCATTTATATTGATGAAGAACGAATATACATCTTAGAATTAATCAAACACGGATCGAAGAAAAATAGTAATACTTTTATTAATTTATAGGAGTCAGCAGGGCTCCTCCCCTTAACCTAAGAGGTTTAACAACTCATACTGATGTGAAAAACAAAGTAATACATGAAAATATGCTGAATGGTAGTCAAAAAGTGTTCGAATAACATGAAGCAAATCCCTTAAATATTAAACTAATGACTAGTAAAGGTAAAATAGTCTTTTTAGTGCTAAAATCCACTTCTAGGGCCCACTTGGTGAGTGTTTGGGCTGAGCTTTGATGAGATCCATGTGCTATGAGGTCTCTTAGGCGTGGAACACCAGCTAGGGGGTCCTGTTTGAGCGTTTGTACATTGGTCTCTGCTCTTTGGGCGCTGGACGCATGGAAGTGGGCAGGTAGCTAGCGTTGGACGCCAGTTTTGGGCCTTCTAATGTGAAGCAAAGTATGAACTATTATATATTACTGAAAATATCTGGAAGTCAGCTTTCCATGGCCATTGAGAGTGCTGCATTTGGACTTCTGTAGCTCTAGAAAAGCTCTTCCGAATATAGGCAGGTCAGATCCGGACAATATCTGCAGGGCTTTCTTTGTCTCTGAATCAGACTTCTACTCTAGCTCCTCAATTTCAGCCAGCAATTACCTGAAATTGTACAAAAACACAAAAACTCATAGTAGAATCCAAAAATGTGAATTTAACACTAAAACCTATAAAAACTTAATAAAAACAAAATAAAACACACTAAAAATAAAAGTGATGCCAAAAAGCGTATAAAATACCCGCTCATCACAGCACCAAACTTAAACCGTTGCTTATCCCCAAGCAACTAAAAACGCAGTAGGATAAAAAGAAAATTAAGATACAATAAATCTCTAAGTTTCAAATGAAGCTTAGTTACAATTAGATGAGCGGGACTTAGTAGCTTTTTACTTCTGAATAGTTTTGGCATCTCACTATCCATTGAAACTTAGAATGGTTGACCCCTTTGGGAACTTAGAATCCAGATGATATTATTGACTCTCTTAGTTAAGGTTATTTTGATTCTTGAACATAGCTTTCAGAGTCTTGGCCATGACCCTAAGTACCTTGTTTTCCAGTATTACCACCAGATACAATAATGCCACAGACACTTTAACTGGGTGAACATTTTCAGATTGTGACTCAGCTTTGCTAGAGTCCCCAGAGAGAGGTTTGCAGAGTTCTTAAGCACACTCTTTTTTCTTTGGACCACGACTTTAACCGCTCAGTCTTAAGCTTTTCACTTGACACCTTCACGCCACAAGCACATGGTTAGGGACAGCTTGGTTTAGCCGCTTAGGCCGGGATTTTATTCCCTTGGGCCCTCCTATCCATTAATGCTCAAGGCCTTGGGTCTTTCTACCCTTGCCTTTTGGTTTAAAGGGTTACTGAATTTTTCAATCTACCCTCCTTTTCCTGCTTTTTTGGGCAGTAATGGATTTTTTTGCTTTTTATTTTTTTCTTTTCACCATTTTTTTTCTTTCTTTTGCAACATGCTTTTCTTTTTCTTTTTGCTGCTTTTTCTTGCTTCAAGAATCAATTTTTAGATTTTTTAGATTATCAATAATATTTTTTCTTTTTCCTTATTATTTCAAGAGCCAACATTCTAAAATTTCAAATTCAAATATGCACTGTTTAATCATACATTCAGAAAACAAAAGCAAATGACACTACATCAAACTAATTAAACTAATCTTATTATTTTAAACTTGAAATTCATGTATCTCTCAATTCTTTTCAAATAAAATTTTTCTTTTAAGCAAGGTGAGAGATATATGGAACATTTTACAACTTTTAAGACATCAATGCAAATGATCATGCAACTAGCACAAGAAAACAAATAAATAAACAGACAGAAAACAGAAAAATAACAGAAAAGGGGTGTAAAGAGAACGAATCCACCGGAATGATGGTGGCTAGTGCTCCTCCTTGAGGATCCAATATAGTGCTTGATCTCTTCAATGTCATTCCTTTGTCTTTGTTGAGCGGCTGCACAGGCTCATGTGCATGCTTCCTAGTTTGCTCCATCCTCTTCTTCCATACTTAAGAGTGGTAGAAGTCAAAAAGCAAAGCTTTTGCAACACCAAGCTTAAGAGTTTTGCTCGTCCTTGAGCAAATATGAACAATGTAGAAGAAGGTGGGGGTAGGTGGAGCTTCTGTAGGACCTACTGGTCTTGAGAGGCCAGGAAATTTCAAATTCCCTGCCCTCTGCACTGGCGTTTGAATGCCCAGAGGCTGCTCCCTAGCTGGCATTCAATGCCAGCAATGCTGCCCATGAGTGGTGTTGAACGCCCAGCAAGGATACCCTGGCTGGCGTTCAACTTTAACACTCCATCCAAAGTATTCTGTTTGCACTGCTGTGAAATTCTATCTCTTGACTGATGCATATGATCATGACTCTAACAACTGGAAAAAAACAAAATGAAAGAGAATAAATATAGTTGAGTAAGGTTGGGTTGCCTCCCAACAAGCATTTTTTAGTGTCTTTAGCTGGACTTCACTGTACTTAATTTAGTAACAGTGTTGAGTCTCCTGGCTGTATATCACCTTCAAGGTAATGTTTGACCCTCTGTCCATTGATAGTGAACCTGTTTTCAGGATATTTTCCTTGAAGTTCTATGTGTCCGTAAGGTGATACTCTTGTAATCACATACGGGCCCTTCCAGCGGGATTTGAGTTTCCCAGGGAATAATCTGAGCCTTAAATTAAAGTGTAGAACTTTCTGTCCTGGTTCAAAGACTCTGGAAGCTATCTTCCTGGCACGCTACCTCTTTGCCTTTTCCTTATAGATCTTTGCATTCTCAAATGCATCTAAGCGGAATTCATCCAACTCATTTAGCTGGAGCAGCCATTTTTCTCCTGCTGTTTTAGCATCGAGGTTGAGGAATCTAGTAGCCCAATAGGCTTTGTGTTCTAGTTCCACTGGCAAATGACAGGACTTCCCATATACTAACTGATATGGTGAAGTTCCAATGGGGATTTTGAAAGCTGTTCTGTATGCCCACAGAGCATCATCAAGCTCTCTAACCCAATCCTTTCTAGAGGCACTTACTGTTCTCTCTAGGATTCGCTTTAGTTCTCTATTTGAGACTTCGGCTTGTCCATTAGTTTGGGGATGATACGGTGTTGCTACTTTATGGCGAACTCTGTAACAGCTTAAGACAGAATTCAGCTGTTTGTTGCAGAATTGAGTTCCTCCATCACTGATTAGTATCCTAGGGACACCAAACCTGCTGAAGATGTTCTTCTGATGGAACTTCATTACCACTCTAGTGTCATTAGTGGGTGTTACTATTGCTTCAACCCATTTAGACACGTAATCTACTGCCACAAGGATGTAGATGTTTGAGTATAAAGGCGGGAATGGTCCCATAAAATCTATGCCCCATACATCAAATAACTCAATCTCTAAGATTCCTTGCTGAGGCATGCTGTGTCCATGAGGAAGATTGCCAGCCCTCTGGCAACTATCATAGTTACGAACGAACTCTCTAGAATCCTTAAAGAGAGTAGGCCAGTAAAAGCCACTTTGGAGTACCTTAGTGGCTGTCTGCTCACCTCCAAAGTGTCCTCCATAGTCAGAGCCATGGAAATGCTATAAAATTTTCTGTGTCTCTTCTTCAGACACACACCGTTGGATTATTCCATCTGAGCATCTCTTAAAGACATATGGCTCATCCCATAGGTAATATTTTGCATCATGCATGAGTTTTCGGGCTTGCTGCCTGGTAAACTCCTTGGGAATGAACCATATAACCTTGTAGTTTGCAATATCTACAAATCAAGGTACTGTCTAGATGGCATAGAGTTTCTCATATGGAAAAAATTCAGATATGTCAGTGGAGGGAGAATAAGTCCCTGTAATTGGCTCAATCCAGGAAAAGTAATCAGCCACCTGATTTTCTATCCCTTTTCTGTCTCTAATTTCTATATCAAACTCTTGCAGGAGTAATACCCGTCTTATAAGTATGGGTTTAGACTCCTGCTTAGTGGGTAGATACTTTAGAGCAGCATGGTTAGTATAAATAATGACCTTAGATCCTACTAGGTAGGATTTGAACTTGTCAATGGAATAAACCACTGCAAGTAGCTCCTTTTCTGTAGTAGTGTAGTTTTTCTGCGCATTATTTAATACGCAACTAGCATAATAAATGACATGCAGAAGCATGTCATGTCTCTGACCTAGGACTGCGCCAATTGCACGATCACTTGTATCACACATTAGCTCAAATGGCAAGTCCCAGTTGGGTGCAGAGATGATAGGAGTAGTGACAAGCTTGGTTTTCAGAGTTTCAAAAGCATGCAGGCATTCTTGGTCAAAGACGAATGGAACATCAGTGGCCAAGAGATTGCACAGGAGTTTGGTGATTTTAGAAAAATCTTTTATGAATCGCCTGTAGAATCCTACATGTCCTAGGAAATTTCTGATTGCCTTGACACTAGTAGGCAGAGGCAACCGTTCTATCACTTCCACCTTAGCTTGATCCACCTCTATTCCCTTATTTGAGATCCGATGCCCAAGAACAATGCCTTTAGTTACCATGAAGCAGCATTTCTCCCAGTTTAGAACTAGGTTTGTTTCTTGGCATCTTTCAGGACCAGGGTCAGATGATCAAGACAAGAGTCAAATGAGTCTCCATAAACAGAGAAGTCATCCATGAATACTTCAAGGAATTTCTCTACCATATCAGAAAAGATGGATAACATGTATCTCTGACATGTGGCAGGCACATTACACATGCCAAATGGCATTCGTATATAGGTGAACACGCCAGATGGACATGTGAATGCTGTTGATGAGCAGATAATTTATACGCTTTTTGGCATTATTTTTACTTAGTTTTTAGTATGATTTAGTTGGTTTTTAGTATATTTTTATTAGTTTTTAATTAAAAATCACATTTCTGGACTTTACTATGAGTTTGTGTATTTTTTTGTGATTTCAGGTATTTTCTGGCTGAAATTGCGGGAGCTGAGCAAAAATCTGATTCAGGTTGAAAAAGGACTGCTGATGCTGTTAGATTCTGACCTCCCTGCACTCAAAGTGGATTTTCTGGAGCAACAGAACTCCAAATGGCGCGCTCTCAATTGCGTTGGAAAGTAGACATCCAAGTATTTCCAGCAATATATAATAGTCCATACTTTGCTCAAGGATGGATGACGTAAACTGGCGTTCAACGCCAGTTCCATGTTGTAGTCTGGCGTCCAGCGCCAGAAACAAGTTACAAGTTAGAGTTCAACGCCAGAAACAGGTTACAACCTGGCGTTGAACACCCAAAACAGCCCAGGCACGTGAGAAGCTTAAGTCTCAGCCCCAGCACACACCAAGTGGGCCCCAGAAGTAGATTTCTGCACTATCTATCATAGTTTACTCATTTTCTGTAAACCTAGGTTACTAGTTTAGTATTTAAACAACTTTTAGAGATTTATTTTGCACCTCATGACATTTTTAGATCTGAACTTTATACCTTTTGACGGCATGAGTCTCTAAACTCCATTGTTGGGGGTGAGGAGCTCTGCAGCGTCTTGATGAATTAATGTAATTATCTTTGTTTTCCATTCAAACACGCTTATTCCTATCTAAGATGTTCATTCGCACTTCACTATGAAGAAGGTGATGATCCGTGACAATCATCACCTTCCTCAATCCATGAACGTGTGCCTGACAACCACCTCCGTTCTACATCAGATTGAATGAGTATCTCTTAGATTTCTTAATCAGAATCTTCGTGGTATAAGCTAGAATTGATGGCGGCATTCATGAGAATCCGGAAAGTCTAAACCTTGTCTATGGTATTCCGAGTAGAATTCAAGGATTGAATGGCTGTGACGAGCTTCAAACTCGCGATTGTTGGGCGTAGTGACAGGCGCAAAAGAATCAAGGGATTCTATTCCGACATGATCGAGAACGAACAGATGATTAGCCATGCTGTGACAGAGCATTTGGACCATTTTCACTGAGAGGACGGGAAGTAGCCATTGACAACGGTGACACCTTACATACAGCTTGCCATGGAAGGAGCCTTGCGTGTGTGAAGAGGAGTACAAGAGAAAAGCTGAAATAAAGAGGACAAAGCATCTCCAAAACCCCAACATATTCTCCATTATTGAGTAACAAGTATTTATTTTATGCCCTTTGACTTTTTTTACAATTAAAACTAAGAATTATTATTGATATTATATCCTGACTAAGAGTTACAAGATAACCATAGCTTGCTTCAAACCAACAATCTCCGTGGGATTCGACCCTTACTCACGTAAGGTATTACTTGGACGACCCAGTGCACTTGCTGGTTAGTTGTGCGGAATTACATAGTGTGAAGTAATTTTCGTGCACCAAGTTTTTGGCGCCGTTGCCGGGGATTGTTCGAGTTTGAACAACTAAAGGTTTATTTTGTTTCTTAGATTAGGAATAATTTATTTTGTTGCTATAGAGTCATCAAATCTAAGTCCTTTAATTTATTTTCAAAAAAAAAAAAATTCTTCAAAAATATTATTTTCTTTATTAATTTTTAATTTTTTTTGTGAGTTTAGTGTCATGTTTTAAAGTTTGGTGTCAACTGCATTCTTATCTTTTTCTCTTAAATTTTCGAATTTGTGTTCTTTATTCTTCCTTGATCTTCAAGTTGTTCTTGTTTATTTTTCTTGTTTGATCTTAGGTTTTTCTTGTTCTGTGTCTTTTCTTGTTTTACTTGTGCTTTCTCAAAACATTAGTTTTCAAAAAAAATTATTTTTAGTTATTAAAAACACCTCTTTAAAACAAGTGTTACATTTACTGCTCAATTGGCTAGAGCGTTGGTTTATGTTCTTGGTGATTGGGTATCTTCTTTTTAAAATCTTTTTCAAAAATAATTTTTCTTTGATTGAATCTTGTGCCAAACTTTAAGTTTGGTGTTTTCTTGTTAATCTTTTTATAATTTTCGAAAATTTTATTGAAGTTTTCTAAAAATTTTAAGTTTGGTGTTCTTTCTGTTGTTCTTGTTGTTCTTGTGAATCTTCAAAGTGTTCTTGAGTCTTCTTTGTGTTTAGATCTTAAAATTTTTAAGTTTGGTGTTCCTTGGTGTTTTCCCTCCAAAATTTTCGAAAACAAGGAGCATTAGATCTAAAAATTTTAAGTCTTGTGTCTTTTGTGTATTTTTCTCTTTCATCATTAAATTCAAAAATATCTTTTCTCTTTATTTTAAGTAATTTTCGAAATTTTTCCTTAAAAATTCAGATTTTTATTTTAAAACTTTTTGTTTCATCTTATCTTAGTTTTGAAATTTCAAAAATCATATCTTTTTCAAATCCTTATCTTATATTGTTGACTTTTTCAAAATTCAAAATTCAAATTTAAAATTTAAATTTCAAAACTTCCTAACTACTTTCTCTCTCTTCATTTTTCGAAAATCCTCACCCACATCTTTTTAATTAATTAATTTAGTTTTCAATTTTCTTCTATTTCTTTTTCTTCTAATTTTCGAAATTATACTCAATTTTTCATTTATTTTATTTTATTTTATTTTAATTTCGGTTTTCAAAAAAAAAATTTAATTTGCAATCCGCATCATCTCCCTTTTTCCATCATGGACATAAGTGGAAATGAACAGTCCAGAAGGACTCTGAGGTCATATGCTAACCCCACTTCTGCTTCATATGGGAGTAGTATCTGTATACCCTCCATCGGAGTCAGTAGCTTTGAGTTGAATCCTCAGCTCATTATCATGGTGCAACAAAGTTGCCAGTATTCTGGTCTTCCACAGGAAGAACTTACATAGTTTCTGGCATAGTTTTTACAAATTGCTGACACAGTACATGATAAGGAAGTAGATCAGGATGTCTACAGATTATTACTATTTCCATTTGCTGTAAAAGATCAAGCTAAGAGGTGGTTAAATAACCAACCTAAAGCTAGCATTAGGACATGGAAACAGCTGACAGAAAAATTCCTGAATCAATACTTCCCTCCAAAATGGATGACACAGCTAAGGCTGGACATCCAAGGCTTTAAACAAGGAGATAATGAATCTCTTTATGATGCCTGGGAGAGATACAGAGAGATGCTAAGAAAATGCCCCTCTGAAATATTTTCAGAATGGGTGCAGTTAGACATCTTCTATTATGGGCTTACAAAGAAAGCTCAGATTTCTCTAGACCACTCAGCTGGTGGATCTATACATATGAGAAAAACAATTGAAGAAGCTCAAGAGCTCATTGATATAGTTGCCAGAAATCAGCATCTGTACCTAAGCAGTGAATCTTCCATGAAAGAAGAGGCTAAAACAGTAACTGCTGAACTCAGTCCTACAGAACAAATTACAGAATTCAATCAGCAATTAGACTTTCTAACAAAACAGCTGGCCAAATTCAAGGAGATACTACAAGACACAAGAATGGCTAATCTGAATATGGAAGTACAGTTAAAGCAAACAGAACAGCAGTTATCAAAACAAATAACAGAAGAGTGCCAAGCAGTTCAATTAAGAAGTGGAAAAACATTAAATACCTCACTTCAAGGCAGCAGGAAGCCAAGAAATGAACAACCGGCTATCCAAAATCCCTCTGAGGACAGTAAGAGCCCAGAGAGGAATAACTCTGGCGTTCAAATGCCAGAAACAGGCAAGGAGTTGGCGTCAAATGCCCAATGGAAGCTCAGCTCTGGCGTTCAAACGCCAGGAACAAGTAAGTAGTTGGCGTCCAACGCCACTCCAACTTCCAACCATGGCTTTCAAATGCCAGTGAGGGATCAGACACCTGCATGTGCTGATAATAAATCCCTCAAGAAGGCTTCTCAACCTACCTTTGTAGGAAATAAACCTGCAGCAACTAAGGTTGAGGAATACAAAGCCAAGATGCCTTATCCTCAAAAACTCTGCAAAGAGGAGCAGGATAAGCAATTTGCCCACTTTGCAGACTATCTCAGGACTCTTGAAATAAAGATTCCGTTTGTAGAGTCACTTGAGCAAATACCCTCTTATGCCAAGTTCATGAAAGATATCTTGAGTCATAAGAAGGATTGGAGAGAAACTGAAAGAGTTCTCCTCACTGAAGAATGCAGTGCAATCATTTTGAAAAGCTTCCCAGAAAAGCTTAGAGATCCCGGGAGCTTTATGATACCATGCATATTAGAGGGTAACTGCACCAAGACAGCTCTATGTGATCTTGGGGCAAGCATCAACCTAATCCCTGCATCCACTATCAGAAAGCTTGGCTTGACTGAAGAGGTCAAACCAACCCGGATCTGTCTTCAACTTGCTGATGGCTCCATTAAATACCCATCAGGCATAATTGAGGACATGATTGTCAAGGTTGGGCCATTTGCCTTCCCTACTGACTTTGTAGTGCTGGAAATAGAGGAGCACAAGAGTGCAACTCTCATTCTAGGAAGACCATTCCTAGCAACTAGACGAACCCTCATTGACGTCCAAAAAGGGGAGATAACCCTGAGAGTCAATGAGGATGAGTTTAAGTTGAATGTTTTCAAAGCTATGCAACATCCAGACACATCAGACGACTGCCTGGGCGTTGATATTATTGACTCCCTGGTGGAAGAGGTCCATATGACTGAAAGTCTCGAATCAGAGCTAGAGGACATTTTTAAAGATGTTCAGCCTGATCTGGAGGAACCAGAAGAAATAAAAGAACCTCTGAAAACTCCTCAGGAAGAGGAGAAACCTCCTAAACCCGAGCTCAAACCACTACCACTATCCCTAAAATATGCATTTCTGGGAGAAGGTGACACTTTTTCTGTAATCATAAGCTCTGCTTTAGGGCCACAGGAAGAGAAAGCACTAATTCCTCAGGACCAATAGAAAATAGCATTCACATGTCCTTTTGGAGTGTTTGCCTACAGAAGGATGTCTTTTGGTCTGTGTAATGCACCTGCAACCTTTCAGAGGTTCATGCTCTTTATCTTCTCTGATATGGTAGAGAAGTTTCTGGAAGTCTTCATGGATGACTTTTCAGTATTTGGAGACTCATTCAGCTCCTGCCTTAACCATTTAGCACTTGTTCTGAAAAGATGCCAAGAGACCAACCTAGTTTTAAACTGGGAAAAATGTCACTTTATGGTGACTGAAGGGATTGTCCTTGGACATAAAATTTCAAACAAGGGAATAGAGGTGGATCAAGTTAAAGTTGAAGTAATTGAAAAATTACCACCACCTGCCAATGTTAAGGCAATCAGAAGCTTTCTGGGGCATGTAGGATTCTATAGGAGGTTTATAAAGTATTTTTCAAAAATTGCAAAACCTCTGAGCAATCTGCTAGCTGCTAACATGCCATTTGTATTTGACACAAAGTGTCTGCAGGCGTTTGAGACCCTGAAAGCTAAGCTAGTCACAACACCAGTTATTTCTGCACCAGACTGTACATTACCATTCGAACTAATGTGTGATGCCAGTGACCATACCATTGGTGCAGTATTGGGACAGAGGCATAACAAGCTTCTGCATGTCATTTATTATGCTAGCAGTGTTTTAAATGATGCCCAGAAAAATTACACAACCACAGAAAAAGAATTACTTACAGTGGTTTACGCCATTGACAAGTTTAGATCCTACTTAGTAGGATCAAAAGTGATTGTGTACACTGACCATGCTGCTCTTAAATATCTACTCACAAAGCAGGATTCAAAGCCCAGGCTCATAAGATGGGTGTTGTTTCTACAAGAGTTTGATATAGAAATAAGAGACAGAAAAGGGACAGAGAATCAAGTAGCTGATCACCTGTCCCGGATAGAACCAGTAGTAGGAGCATCCCTCCCTCCTACTGAGATCTCTGAAACCTTTCCGGATGAGCAATTGTTTGCTATTCAGGAAGCTCTGTGGTTTGCAGACATTGCAAACTATAGGACACAAGGATCTCCTTCTGTAACCATGGAGAGGAAGCATGAAAAGCTTCTCTCACTGCAGAGTCAACCAAAGCCCCCACAGTCAAACTCTAAGTTTGGTGTTGGGAGGCCACAACCAAACTCTAAGTTTGGTGTTGAACCCCCACATTCAAACTCTAAATTTGGTGTTGGAAGGTCCTAACCTTGCTCTGATTATCTGTGAGGCTCCATGAGAGCTCACTGTCAAGCTATTGACATTAAAAAAGCGCTTGTTGGGAGGCAATCCAATGTTATTTAATTATATCTATTTATTTTCAATGGCTATTTTATGTTTTCTTTAGGTTGATGATCATGTGAAGTCACAAAAACAAATGGAAAATCAAAAACAGAATGAAAAATAGCATGAAAAATAGCACACCCTAGAGGAAGATCATTCTGGCATTTAAACGCCAGAAACAAGCATCTATCTGGCGTTTAACGCCAAAAACAAGCACCAAGCTGGCGTTTAACGCCAGAAACAAGCATCAGTCTGGCGTTAAACGCCAGAAACAGGCTACATTTGGGCATTTAATGCCAGAAAGAGGCAGCAGTTTGGCGTTAAACGCCAGGATTGCACAGTAAGGGCATTTTGTACGCCTAATTGGAACAGGGATGCTAAATCCTTGACCCCACTGGATCTATGGACCCCACAGGATCCCCACCTATCTCACCATTCAAATTCAAACCATTTCCCTCCCAAACCCACCCATTCACACACTTCCATCTCCTCCATCTTCTCCACTTCTTTCTTCTTTTACTCGAGGACGAGCAAACCTTTTAAGTTTGGTGTGGTAAAAGCATTGCTTTTGTTTTTCCATAATTCAGTGGTAGAGCAATTGACTGCAGATCAAAGAGCTATGAGGAAAGAGCAACAAAGGCAAGGAAGAGACATAGAGGAACTCAAGAGCACTATTGGTTCTTCAAGAAGAGGAAGACGCCACCCTCATTAAGGTGGACCCATTCCTTAATCTCCTTGTTCTTATTTTCCTGTTTTTCGTTTACTATTCTTCATGTTTAATTATGTTTCTGTCTTTACTATATAATCACTAGTATCTAAGTGTCTATGTCTTAAAGATATGAATGTTCTATGAATCCATCACCTTTCTTAAATGAAAATTGTTTTCTGAAAAAGAAAAAGAAGTACATGAATTTCGAATTTTAAAATAGTTTAATTATTTTGATTTGGTGGCAATACTTTTTGTTTTTTGACTGAATGCTTGAACAGTGCATATGTCTTTTGAAGTTGTTGTTTATGAATGTTAAAATTGTTGGCTCTTGAAAGAATGATGAAAAAGGAGAAATGTTATTTGATAATCTGAAAAATCATAAAAATGATTCTTGAAGCAAGAAAAAGCAGTGAAGAACAAAGCTTGCAGAGAAAAAAAATGCAAAAAAAAAAAAGAGAGCAAGAAAAAGAAAAAGCAAGCAGAAAAAGCCAAAAGCTCTTTAAACCAAAAGGCAAGAGCAAAAAAGCCAATAGCCCTTAAAATCAAAAGGCAAGGGTAATAAAAAGGATCCAAGGCTTTGAGCATCAGTTGATAGGAGGGCCTAAAGGAATAAAATCCTAGCCTTAGCGGCTAAACCAAGTTGTCCCTAACCATGTGCTTGTGGCGTGAAGGTGTCAAGTGAAAACTTGAGACTGAGTGGTTAAAGTCGAGGTCCAAAGCAAAAAATAGAGTGTGCTTAAGAACCCTGGACACCTCTAATTGGGGACTTTAGCAAAGCTGAGTCACAATCTGAAAAGGTTCACCCAGTTATGTGTCTGTGGCATGTATGTATCCGGTGGTAATACTAGAAAATCGGGGATGAAAATAGAGATCGGGATATCTTTCAAGGACGATTTTAACTATTAACTCTTTTTAGTATGTTTTAGTTAGTTTTTAGTTTATTTTCATTAGTTTCTAGGAAAAAATCACATTTCTGGACTTTAATATGAGTTTGTGTGTTTTTCTGTGATTTCAGGTATTTTTTGGCTGAAATTGAGGGAGCTGAGCAAAAATCTGATTCAGGCTGAAAAAGGACTGCTGATGCTGTTGGATTCTGACCTCCCTGCACTCAAAGTAGATTTTATGGAGTTACAGAACTCCAAATGGTGCGCTCTTAATTGCGTTAGAAAGTAGACATCCAGGGCTTTCCAGCAATATATAATAGTCCATATTTTTCTCAAGGATAGATGACGTAAACTGGCGTTCAACGCCAATTCCATGTTGCAGTCTGGCGTCCAGCGCCAGAAACAAGTTACAAGTTGGAGTTCAACGCCAGAAACAGGTTACAACCTGGCGTTGAATGCCCAAAATAGCCCAGGCACGTGAGAAGCTTAAGTCTCAGCCCCAGCACACACCAAGTGGGCCCCAGAAGTAGATTTCTGCACTATCTATCATAATTTACTCATTTTCTATAAACCTAGGTTACTAGTTTAGTATTTAAACAACTTTTAGAGATTTATTTTGCACCTCATGACATTTTTAGATCTGAACTTTATACCTTTTGACGGCATGAGTCTCTAAACTCCATTTTTGGGGTTGAGGAGCTCTGCAGCGTCTTGATGAATTAATGCAATTATCTCTATTTTCCATTTAAACACGCTTGTTCCTATCTAAGATGTTAATTCGCGCTTCACTATGAAGAAGGTGATGATCCGTGACACTCATCACCTTCCTCAATCCATGAACGTGTGCCTGACAACCACCTCCGTTCTACATCAGATTGAATGAGTATCTCTTAGATTTCTTAATCAGAATCTTCGTGGTATAAGCTAGAATTGATGGCGGCATTCATGAGAATCCGGAAAGTCTAAACCTTGTCTGTGGTATTCCGAGTAGGATTCAAGGATTGAATGGCTGTGACGAGCTTCAAACACGCGATTGTTGGGCGTAGTGACAGACGCAAAAGAATCAAGGGATTCTATTCCGACATGATCGAGAACCAACAGATGATTAGCCGTGCTGTGTCAGGGCATTTGGACCATTTTCACTGAGAGGACGGGAAGTAGCCATTGACAATGGTGACACCTTGCATACAGCTTGCCATGGAAGGAGCCTTGCGTGTGTGGAGAGGAGTACAAGAGAAAAGCTAAAATAAAGAGGACAAAGCATCTCCAAAACCCCAACATATTCTCCATTATTGAGTAACAGGTATTTATTTTATGCCCTTTGACTTTTTTTACAATTAAAACTAAGAATTATTATTGATATTTTATCCTGACTAAGAGTTACAAGATAACCATAGCTTGCTTCAAACTAACAATCTCCGTGGGATTCGACCCTTACTCACGTAAGGTATTACTTGGACGACCTAGTGCACTTGCTGGTTAGTTGTGCGGAATTACATAGTGTGAAGTAATTTTCGTGCACTAGCTGTCTTCTCTTGATCTTGTGGATCTACTGCTATTTGATTGTACCCGGAATATCCATCCAGGAAACAATAAAAAGCATGACCTGTCAGTCTTTCTAGCATTTGGTCAATGAAGGGTAAAGGAAAGCGATCTTTCCTGGTGGCGTCATTGAGTCTTCGGTAATCAATGCACTTACGCCACCCTATAACTATCCTTTTTGGGATTAGCTCATTCTTTTCATTGTGAACCACTGCCATTCCTCCCTTCTTAGGAACAACCTGAACAGGGCTCACCCATGGGTTGTCAGAAATTGGAAAAATAATCCCAACCTCACAGAGCTTAGTGATTTTCTTCTGCACTACTTCCTTTATAGCTGGATTCAAACGCTTCTGTGGTTGCACCATTGGTTTGGCATTATCCTCCAACAGGATTTTATGCATGCATCGGGCTTGGCTAATGACCTTAAGATCACTTATAGTCCACCCAAGGGCGGTCCTATGTGTTTTGAGCACTTTAATTAGTGCTTCTTCTTTCTGTGGCTCTAGGGAAGAGCTTATGATCACAGGATATGTGTCTCCTTCTCCCAGAAATGCATATTTCAGGGAGGAAGGTAATGGCTTAAGCTCAAGCTTTGGAGACTTCTCCTTTTCCTCAGAGGTTTCCTCTGAATCAGGATGGATATCATCAAGGATATCATCTAGCCCTTCCTTGAGGCTTTCGGCCATGTTGACCTCTTCCACCAGGGAATCAATAAGGTCAATGCTCATGCATTCCTCAGGAATGTCTGGATGCTGCATAGCTTTGACAGTATTTAGTACAAACTTTTTCTCATTGACTCTTAGGGTTACTTCCCCTTTCTCAACATCAATGAGGGTCTATCTTGTAACTAGAAAGGGTCTTCCTAGGATAAGGGATACACTCTTGTACCCCTCCATGTCCAACAGCACAAAGTCAGTGGGGAAGGCAAAGGGTCCAACCCTGACAATCATGTCTTCAATTACTCCTGATGGTATCCTAATAGAACCATCAGAAAGTTGAAGGTATATGCGGGTTGGTTTGACTTCATCAGTCAAACAGAGATTCTTTATCAAAGAAGCAGGTATTAGGTTGATGCTTGCCCGAAGGTCACATAGAGCTGTCCTTGTACAAGTATTACCTAGAGTGCATGGTATCATAAAGCTTCTAGGATCCTTAAGCTTCTCTAGTAAGCTGTTCTGAATGATTGCACTGCATTCCTCAGTGAGGAGGACTATTTGAGTCTCTCTCTAATCCTTCTTATGACTTAGAATGTCTTTCATAAACTTCTCATAAGAAGGTATCTGTTCAAGAGCTTCTACAAAAAGGATCTTTATCTCTAATGTTCTGAGATACTCCGCAAAGTGTGCAAACTGTTTATCCCTTTCCTCTTGATAGAGTTTCTGAGGAAATGGAATTTTAGCCTTATAATCATCAACCTTGGTTGATGGAGGCCTAATGCCATGTGTGTTAGAGGGGGGAGGGGGTTAATACCTTGTTTAGCAGGGTTGTTGTCATTAGGTGACTGACTTCCCTTGCTTGGGTGTTCAACGCCCAAGCTGCTGTCCCCCTGGGCGTTTGAATACCCAGTCTCTGCCCTTTCCTGGCGTTCAATGCCAAGAGGGATACCTCTCTGAGTGTTTGAATGCCCATTCTCTGTTCTTTCCTGGCGTTCAACGCCAAGAGGGATACCTCTCTGGGTGTTTGAACGCCTAGAGTCATCGTGTGCAGAGACTTGGTTATCCTTTATGGGCTTTTCATTTTTATTGTACTGAGGTTGGGTGCTTAAGATTTTTCCACTCCTCAGTTGAATAGCCTGGCATTCATCTGTTATCTGCTTAGATAACTGCTGCCTTGTTTGACTCAACTGGGCTTCTACATTCCTGTTAAAAGCTTGAGTTTCTCACAGAGCCTCTTGCAGTTCCAGCAGTTGCTGGGCAAGGGCTTGCAGTTGCTGAGTCAATGGGCCATCCTGCTCTGGAGGGTTAGATTCAGTAACTACTGCCTTAACCTCTCCTTTTATAGAAGGCTCAGGAGATGAGTACATATGCTGATTAGTGGCAACTGTCTCAATAAGCTCTTGAGCTTCTCCTATGGTCTTTTTCATGTGTATAGAGCCACCAGTAGAGTGGTCTAAAGACATTCTAACCATGTCTGAAAGTCCATAGTAGAAGATGTCTAATTGTACCCATTCTGAAAATATTTCAGTGGGATATTTTCTTAACATCTTTCTATACATTTCCCAGGCATCATAAAGAGATTCATTATCTCCTTGTCTAAAGCCTTGGATGTCCAATCTCAGCTGGGTCATCTTTCTTGGGGGAAAGTATTGGTTTAAAACCTTGTCTACTAACTGTTTCCAAGGTTTTAAACTAGCTCTAGGCTGGTTATCCAACCACCTTTTTGTTTGGTCCTTTACAGTAAAAAGAAAAAGCAATAATCTGTAGATATCTTGGTCTACTCCTTCACTGTGTACTGTGTCAGCAATCTTTAAAAAATCTTCCAGGAACTCTATAGGTTCCTCCTGAGGAAGCCCATAATACTGGCAGTTTTGCTGCACTAGGATAACAAGTTGAGGGTTCATTTCAAAGCTACTAGCTCTGATGTGAGGTATACTGATAGGAGAGTTGAATAAGAAAGGTAGAAGGAAAGGAAGAAGAAATAGAGATAGGAGAGTTGAATAAGAATTAAAATATTTTTATTTTTATTTTATTTATTTA
>NC_029785.2:62409557-62429301 GCF_000816755.2 Arachis ipaensis
GGAATTTAAAATTTTACTATTAAATTTTGAAGATAAAAGAGAGAAGAAGGAAAGAATTTTCGAAAATTAGAGAGAAGAAGTTAGTTAGGAAGTTTTAAAAAAGAAGAAAGAGAAGATAAGCAATTAATTAAAAAGAGATTTGAATTTAAGATTTGAAATTTGAAATTTGAAATAAGATAAGATTTTGAATTTTGAATTTAAAAAGATATGATTTTTAAAATTTGAAATTTGAAAAAGATAAGATAAGATTTTTGAAAAAAAATATGATTTTTTATTTTGAAAAGATTTGATTGTGAAAACTTGACAACTAAGATATGATAAGATAAAAATTTAAAAGTGAAATCTGAATTTTTATTTTAAATTTTCGAAAATTTAAAAGTGAAATCTGATAAGATATTTTTTTATTTTTGAATTTAATGATGAAAGAGAAAAACACACAAAAGACACAAAACTTAAAATTTTTAGATCTAATGCTCCTTATTTTCGAAAATTTTGGAGGAAAACACAAAGGAACACCAAACTTAAAAATTTTAAGATCAAAATACATAAAAGACTCAAGAACACTTTGAAGACTCACAAGAACACAAAGAACAAAATTCAAAGACTTAAAAAGCACAAGAACATAAAAAGAATACCAAACTTAAAATTTTTAGAAAACCAAAGTTAAATTTTCGAAAATTTGAAGAAAAATAACAAGAAAATACCAAACTTAAAGACTTGACATAAGATTTAAACAAGAAAATGTTTTTGAAAAAATTTTTAGAAAGAAAGACTCAAAGAAGACGAAAATTTTACCAAGAAAAAAAAAAGACTCAAACCAAAAATAAAGATTCAACAAAGAGAAGACAAATATTTCTTATAAAAGGTTTAAGAAGAAGTTTTAAAATTTTTGTAATTGAAAAACAGAAAGTAAGAACATGCAAGACTCACTACCAAGAACAAGGCTTACACAAAGAAAAGAAAAAAAAATAATTTTTTAAAAAAAGATTTTTAAGTTTTTCAAAAATAAGAGAAGAAGAGAACAAAAATTAAAAGACTCAATCAAAATCAAAGATCAAACAAAGGAAAGAAAAATATTTTTGAAAAAAAGTTTTCTAAATTTTTTGAAAAATAAAGAAAAGGAAAATAAAAATAAAAGACTCAATTGAAAATTATCAAGAAATAAAGTACCTGATCTAGGGAGCAAGACAATTCGTCAGTTTGTCCAAACTTGAACAATTCCCGGCAACGGCGCCAAAAACTTGGTAGCACGATTCCCCACACCTTCGTACTGTTGTACCAGCAAGTGCACTGGGTCGTCCAAATAATACCTGAGCGAGTCAGGGTCGATCCCACGATGATTATTGGCTTGAAGCAAGCTATGGTTATCCTGCAGATCTTAGTCAAGCAGATCAAAAGGAGTTGTTGATTGTGAAAGGAATACCGAATTGTAATAAAGTTACAGAATTGAGTTGAAAGGGGTAAAACCAATTGGGTTAAATCAGTGACAGGAATAGAGTTGAGGATTAGAGTTGCTTTGTCTTTTTGAATTAACTTCGATATTACTGCTCTCTTTGCTTGTGAGTGATTTCTTCAATGGCAGGCCATATGTGATTGACGCTGGTTGAGAGGCCGCCAATACTCCTCCAGATCTGAACCCCAGGTTTAGTACGGATCCATTCTGATTGAGGGTGAAGCTCGTACAGTTCATTCTTCTTAATGATCCTACTCAAAATACCATAGACAAGGTCAGATCTTCCGGATCAGAGAATGTTGCACCTTGGGTTCTAGCCTCTACCACAGAGACCCTAATCTCCCCGAAAATTGGTTGAACTGATGTCTCAGGAAGTCCCCAACGAAGTCGTGGATTAGCCGTCTGAGAGACGTATATTCAAGCTGGTGGTTCATCATTGTCCGATGAAAGACACACTCTGAACCCATCTAAAATGTGATAACCTTATGCCAGTTCTACGCATTCATATTGATGAAGAACGAATATACATCTTAGAATTAATCAAACACGGATCGAAGAGAAACAGTAATACTTTTATTAATTCATAGGACTCAGCAGGGCTCCTCCCCTCAACCTAGGTGGTTTAGAAACTCATACTGATGTGAAAAACAAAGTAATACACAAAAATATGCTGAATGGTAGTCAAAAAGTGTTCGAATAACATGAAGCAAATCCCTTAAATACTAAACTAATGACTAGTAAGGGTTAAACAGTCTTTTTGGCGCTAAAATCCACTTCTAGGGCCCGCTTGGTGAGTGTTTGGGCTAAGCTTTGATGAGATCCACGTGCTATGAGGTCTCTTGGGCGTGGAACGCCAGCTAGGCGGTCCTCTTTAGGCGTTTGTGCATTGGTCTCTGCTCTTTGGGCACTGGACGCTTGGAAGGGGCAGGTAGCTGGCGTTGGACGCCATCTTTGGGCCTTCTAATCCGAAACAAAGAATAGACTATTATATATTGCTGGAAATCTCTGGAAACCAGCTTTTTATAGCCGTTGAGAGTGCTCCATTTGAACTTCTGTAGCTCCAGAAAAGCTCTTCCAAATGCAGGAAGGTCAGATCCGAACAGCATCTGCAGTGCTTTCTCTGTCTCTGAATCAAACTTCTGCTCCAGCTCCTCAATTTCAGCCAGCAATTACCTGAAATTGTACAAAAACACGAAAACTCATAGTAGAATCCAAAAATGTGAATTTAACACTAAAACCTATAAAAACTTAATAAAAACTAAATAACACACACTAAAAACTATATGAAAGTGATGCCAAAAAGCGTATAAAATATCCGCTCATCAGTGGCTTTTTGGGCGTTGAACACCCAATAAGTACCTCCTTACTGGCGTTCAATGCTAGTGACGGTGGGTTTTTGGGCGTTGAACGCCCAGTAAGGACTTCCTCCCTGAAGTTCAACTCCAATGCATCCCCTTCAAATTTGGCCTCAGTTTCTAAAGTGATGGCCTTACATTCTTCTCTTGGGTTAACTTCAGTGTTACTAGGAAAAGTGTTAGAAAGGGTCTCTGGGATCCTCTTGCTCAGTTGACCAACTTGTACCTCTAGATTTCTGATGGAAGACCTTGTTTCTGTTATGAAACTATGAGTGGTCTTAGAGAGTTCAGAGACTATGGTTGCTAAGTTAGAGAGGTTCTGCTTAGAAGTCTCCATCTGTTGCTGAGAAGATAGATATGGTGGTCTGTTGTTGAACTTATTCTGGGTTCTTCTACCTTGATTGTTGTTGAAGCCTTGCTGAAGCTTCTGTTGATCCTTCCATAAGAAGTCCTCCCATTTAAGGTGGAAAGAACTTGGCCAAGAATACATTGACCAATTTTTTTCAAGAGTCCAGGCTTTCCTTAGGTTGAGAATCCAACAATATCCTAGCTCTGTCTCTAACAGGAAAAGGGAAAAGCATAAGCCTGTAGACCTCAGGATCCACTCCATTGGTCTTAATAATATCACAGATTTATAAGAATTCAGATAAGAATTGATGTGGATCTTCCAGTAGAAGTCCATAGAATTTACAATTCTGTTTCATTAGAGAGACTAACTGAGGCTTGAGCTCAAAGTTATTTGCTCTAATGGCAGGAATGGAGATACTTCTACCATAGAAGTCAGACGTTGGTGCAGTGAAGTAACCAAGGACCTTCCTCGCATCTCCTTCATTATTTGGTTCAGCTTCCATGTCTGTACGTTCGGTTTCTTGTTCAAAAATTTCTATGAGATCTCTTCCGGAGTGTTGTGATTTAACTTGTTGCAAACGCTTTCTTAGAGTTCGCTCAGGTTCAGGATCAAGATTAAAGAGAGGTTTTTTATCTGTGTTCCTACTCATAAACAAGAAAAAGAAAGCAGGAAAAAAAAAGAATGGGAGCTCTATGTCAAAGGATAGAGGACTCCCTGTGAGATGTTGATGCGTGAGTATCTATCCTATCTTATCCTAGTGGATTTGCATTCAAATTGTTGAGTTTAATCAAGAATTAATCATCTTCTAGCCACTATGAATGCTACTTTGAGTTGTATGCAATTCTATTTATTTCAGGTAACATTCGGATGCATTTGACGGAGTTTTGTAGCAGAAAAGGGAGAAAGTGAATGATGTTGTCGATCCTGACCTTCTTGCACTCAAACAAGAATAACTTGTGCTACAGAAGTCCAATTAACGTGATTTCAGCGGCATTGGAAAGCTAACTTCTAGAATTTTCCAACGATATATAATAATTTACACCTTTTCATATGGAATTACTGCCTTGGTGGCGCCAAACTTGGGAAATTTCAAGTTTGGCGCCATGATCATCACAACGCCTTCCTTGCTTGCTGCCTTGGTGGTGCCAAACTTGAGAAACTCCAAGTTGGGTGCCATGATCATCTCAACACCTTCCTTGCTTTCTGCCTTGGTGGCACCAAACTTGAGAAACTCCATGTTTGGTGCCAGTTCAATGAATCAAAGTTTGAGAAACTCCAAGATCCTCATTGATTTTGATTAAACTTTTATTTTATTTATAAATAGGAAAAGATATTATTTATTTTTAGGAAACATAATTTATATTAATTAGCATTAAATATAAAAGGGAAAAGAATCAGCCCTTTGAGCTCATCTTCTCTTCTCTGCTCTTCTACCTCATTCCGCACTTTACATTTTTTCTGAATCCTAGTTTTCTCTCTGAACCATGAGCAACTAAACCTCCACCGTTAAGGTTAAGAGCTCTGTCTAATGTATAGATTGATACTATTATTTCTCTATTTTAATTCATGTACTAATTTCTATTTCAAGAATAGTTTTCGTCTTTATCTTATGAATCTGGGTGGAACAGAAGTATGACCCTTGTTCTAATTGAGTTCTTGTATAACTTGGAAAAGCTCTTTACTTGAACAACAGCTTGAAAACGATTTCTCCTAAATTTCTAATTATTTGGACTTAACGGGATACGTGACATATAATCCTCTTATATTTGGGTAATTAGAGTTTCTGTGTTATATAAACTAGAATTGAACTTCACCCTCTAGTTAGAATTAAGTGACCAAGGAATTGGCAATTGATGAAGGTTAGAGGAGACTAAAAAGGTCTAAGAAATTATGGTTTAGTCACATATAGTTTGCCATGAATTGAATCTTGCATGATTAAAATAGTTAGTAAGAAAAATCAATTCGGAAGATAGATATCTCTGAAGTCTTAACTATTTTCTCCATATATATTTCACCTCAATTTACTGCTTGTTTTCTGATTCTCTGAATTACTGTTTGATGCATTTGAACTCTCAAAACTCTTTTTTGCTTGTCTAACTAAGCAAATCACTTGACCATTGTTGCTTAATCCATCAATTCTCGTGGGATCGACCTTCACTCATGATGACAAGTCATCTTATCCTAGTTTTTCAAGCAATTTTTCACTTGTTTTATAGGTTTTATACACTTTCTTGAGTTACAAATAAGCCATTTGGGTGGAAATTCATGTGTATTTGGATTCAATCAACCATGAGTAAATTGATGCATTTTCATGAGGTTTTGTGCTATAATTGCTTATATATCAAGGATGAGAAGAAGTCTCATGATTTTAGCATAGCTTTGATGCATTTGTTGATTGATGACAGGTGACCAAAAGGCTCGAAGAAAGGATGAAGAAAGGGGATGGCAGCAATGGAAATGAAGGCAGCAAAACCACCATGGGAAGAGCTCAAGTTTGTGCCAACGTTTATCTCAAACTTGAGGTCAAATGTTGCCTAAAGAAGAACCCAAAAGATGCCAAAGTTTGCGCCAACGTTTGCCTCAAACTTGAGGTCAAACGTTGGTTCAAAAATATACCCTAGAGAAGCCAAAGTTTGTGCCAACGTTTGCCTCAAACTTGAGGTCAAACGTTGGTTCAATAACAAGCCCTGGAGAAGCCAAAGTATGCGCCAACGTTTGCCTCAAACTTGAGGTCAAACGTTGGTTCAGCAACAAGCCCTGGAGAAGCCAAAGTTTGCGCCAACGTTTGCCTCAAACTTGAGGTCAAACGTTGGCTCACAAATACACCAGGGGGGACTTAACGTTTGCGCTAACGTTTGCCTCAAACTTGAGGTCAAATGTTGGCACAATTACTACACCAGGGGGACTTTAAGTTTGCGCCAACGTTTGCCTCAAACTTGAGGTCAAACGTTGGCTGCAAAATGGCCTTGGAGAGAGCACGTTTGAGCTCACGTTTGACCTCAAACGTGAGTGATAGAAAGAGCACCGTTCTGCATAATTTTTAACACGCAAACCTTTGAGTTAATGTTTGCCTCAAACGTTAACTCAAACGTAAATGCTTCAAAGTCCAAATTGCAAACGGATTTCTTCTCAAGTCCAAGAGCAATCAACTGAGGCTATCTTCAATCCAATTCCATCAAGGCCAAGCCCCAAATTCAAGTCTTAATGATCAAAAGAAGGAAGTGTATAAATAGAAGTTAGTTTGATTTAGAATAGACCGAAACTTTTACTTTAAATATTTGTACCTCTTTTAGAATTTTTCTTTTTGTAACTTTGATTTTGGATCTTGGAGGAGAATTGAATTATCTTCCTCTCTAGGTTTCTTATTTTCTTTTCTGCAAATCTTGCTTGAGTCTTGGGTGTTGAGAATTGAGGAAATTCTGTCTCAATCTCACCTTGAGATCTCTCTCTGTTTTCTTTCACTGCACCATTAGAGTAATTGAGATTTGAATCTATTTCTTCTACTGTTTGATTTTAAATTCACTTGCAATTGATTTCTGAATTGGATCAAGGAAGGTAGTGAGATCTAGACTTAGTTTTCTAGTCTCTTGACTCCTAAGATCTTGCACTTTCTTTTCTGTTCATCTGCTGAGGCTTCTTTAAGCCAAATTACTTTTCTATTTGAGATTTACTTCAGTTTAGTTCATCCTTTACTCTTCTGTCCATTGAAATTTTACTTTCTCTTGTTTGATTTCTACAATCCCAATTCCCAATTCCTTTTATAAATCAAGCAATTTACATTTCTTGCACTTTAAGTTTCAGTCATTTATATTTCTTGCAATCTAAGTTTCTGCAATTTATATTACTTGCACTTTAAGATTCAGCTCTTTTAATTCTTCTGCACTTTAAGTTCTTGTCAATTATCCATCTCCCTTTAATTTCATGAAATTTAGCTTCTGTTGGATACAAATCACTCAAATCAACTCTTGTTCGCTTGACTAATTCAACTACTAAACTAAAATTGCTCAATCCTTCAATCCTGTGGGATCGACCTCACTCATGTGAGTTATTATTACTTGATGCGACCCGGTACACTTGCCGGTGAGTTTTGTGTTGGATTGTTTTCCACACATCAAGTTTTTGGCGCTGTTGCCGGGATTGATTATGTTGACAATGATAAAGTGAGGTGGTGGTCTAGATCAAGCACTGTTTCTTTTCTATTTCTTTAATTTTTGACTAACACACTAACTGTTTGAATTTTTGCTTTTGTCAACTAAAATCTCACTTTAGCAATAGAGTGAAGGTTTCCTAGTGTTGCTGGTTCTGTACATTCCTTGTGTTCTTGCTTGCTGAGTATATGACAGAAGCAATATTCTTCTATTAATCTTTTAAGCCTATCAACTGTTTGACACATTGTGTCAACTAACCCTCTAACCACATTGTGGCATGAGTTTATTCAATCTTCATTTGGATTAGTTGTGATTGTGCAGATCATGGAGGAAAACCCAACGAATCCCAGTCATTATGGGAGTAGTGTCCTCACCCCAGATGACAATACAACCTATTAATTGGAGCATCCACTCATCACCATGAATGATGTTGCTCAATGGCTTGAAGCCTTCCCACAAGGAAGCATCACCAGATGAGAAGATCTAGTGAGTGAATTCCTGGCCAAGTTGAAACCACCCCAGGAAATTGGTCAGCTAGAGGCAGAAGTGCAACCATCCACACAAGAGAAGGGAGTGATGGAAATTGAAGGCGTAAGTGCAATCATGGCTCAAAACAAGCAGATGCACCTACAACTTCAGCAACAAATAGAGCTGATGGTCAGAAAAATCAATGAGCTGCGAACTGCTGTAGTAAATGCACACAACCTACCTCAAAATTCACATGGTTGGAATCAATCTAAAAAAGGTTTTGGAGCAAGTAACTATGAGCAACAAAGTCTTGAGCGATTACACTCTCCAAACAATACCTCAAGCCTGTTCCAACACAATTCTCAGGGTGATGTGTACAACCCACCCTGGAGGACTCATTCCAACTGGAGGAGGAGTGAGTACCAAAATCAAGGACCAAGGGACCTCAATTACAACAACCCCAACTTCATAACCCAGCAAAAACATCACCATACCAACAACAACCACTACACACCACCGTAACACACATCCTTCCAACCCATCACACTTCACAATTTTCCCAAAATAACTTTCCATAACCATCTCATTTTACACAACCACAACCAAATCCAGACTCTCAAAGAATCTCTAGTTTGGAGATGATGATGGAGAAACTCATGAAAAATCAAGAGATGGTAAGCAAAAACCAAAAAGCCTCAATCAGAAAACTTGAGAGACAAATGGAACAAATAGCTAAACACATTGCAGAAATGGGGGAGAAAAGGGAAAATACCCTCCCCAGAACCACTGAAGATGACCTGAAAGACAATGAAAAAGCTGCTAGGTGGGAGAAATGGAAAGTAATCATAGAGGAAAGTGAGAGGGCTATGGAAAAAAAGACAATTATCCCAGAAAAGCACCACAGAGAAGTTCCACAAGAAGAAACAGAGGAAATGAAGCCCACAGCAAGAGGAGAAAATCAAAGACAACAAGACTTTCAACTTCTATGATCAAAGAATGGAGGATGTCAAGCTAATGACAATAAAGAAGCGCTTGTTGGGAGGCAACCCAACCTGAGATAGTTTTCTTTCTATTCAATAAAAAGGCTAAGTAACTTTCTCTATATTGCAAGGAGCTAAGTTTGGTGTTGCACACCAAAACAATTTAAGGGAGAATGAAGAATGCTAAGTTTGGTGTTCCACCAAAAATCTCATTTAAAAACACATTCTAACCTTCTGCATAAATGGTTGCTAGCTCCAAGCAAGCAGAGAAACTACCTAACCAATGTCTGTTTTATAGTTTTTAGTCTTATTACCTTTAGCAAAGAAAAAAAAAAAGAGTTCCACATATGGTCAATCTGATGTATGAGAACCATTGGCAAGGTACTAAGCTTGGTGTTACCACACCAAAGTAAGTTCAAAAGCCCACAAATAATTCATGCATGCTAACCATTTCTTCTTTCAAGTGTTTGGGGAACAAGCAACTTTTAATATCATTGCAGAGGTTTATTCAAGTTTTTGGGAGGATTAAGCATCATCAATCAAAGAGATAAAGAGGAATGTAAAGACCAGCGATGATGATGATAAGGAGTAAAGCAAGTAAACCCTAAAAGGTTGTATTGTTAAGTGATTATTTTGCATCAGACACTGCTATGATTGAAAGTGATATTGTACCCCTGTTTGTCTATCTGTCTGTCTAAGTATAGTTTCTCTGTAATTCAATAATTAAGATGCTTGATCATTTACAACCCTATACTCTCCAAACTTGTTTGCACTCAATGTCTTAAAAAGGCATCACATGACAGTTCTTTGAAAAGAAGGATTGAAGAATTAAACCGTTTTGAGGCAAGCAAAAGATTAGGAGAAGTGGTGGTTCTAGTTGTATGATTATGCATTGATGGTTGCATGCTTATGAAAACTTGCATGGGAGCTCATAGGCAGGACATAGAGTTCAAAGAAGTATTGTGGAGATTCTCAAACATTTATTGATCCAAGAAGTAGCAAACAAAAGAAAATAAAGAAAATACAAAAATAAAAAGAACATGGCCCAAGGTTCTGAGCATCAATTACTAGACAGAAAAGAAGGAAGAAACAAAAACTCAAAGAGTTGTTATCCTAGTAAATGCTTGTGGTCTAATTGTGTCAAAGAGAGAGGCTTGAGCAAGTAAATCCTTAGGGGTGCTTTAACACCTAATACCTTAAAACCAACTGGTTTAGGAGTATTGATTGAAAGCTTATCTAAAGAGCCACTTTGAGACATGACACTTAGAATCAAGGCCAAAACACAGAAATTATAAGCTGCTTCAAGGTGATTAACTATAGAGAGATCTCCATGATATCATTTGGATAAAAGTCCTAGGACCTAAGACTTCCAAAATGTAGGGACTAGTAAGCACTGAAGCCCTTGCATAAGCATATAATTTAGAGTTCACCGCACTGTCACTTAATCACTTCACTTACAGGATATGACAATTTATTCTTCAATCCACTTCTAATTGAAAGAACCTTCGAGCATAATTCTTTTCTTGCTTGGGGACAAGCAAGATTTAGGTTTGGTGTTATGATGACAAGTCATCTTATCCTAGTTTTTCAAGTAATTTTTCACTTGTTTTATAGGTTTTATACACTTTCTTGAGTTACAAGTAAGCCATTTGGGTGGAAATTCATGTGTATTTGGATTCAATCAACCATGAGTAAATTGATGCATTTTCATGAGGTTTTGTGATATAATTACTTATATGTCAAGGATGAGAAGAAGTCTCATGATTTTAGCATAGCTTTGATGCATTTGTTGATTGATGACAGGTGACCAAAAGGCTCGAAGGAAGGACGAAGAAAGGGGATGGCAGCAATGGAAATGAAGGCAGCAAAACCACCCTGGGAAAAGCTCAAGTTTGTGCCAACGTTTGCCTCAAACTTGAGGTCAAACGTTGGCTAAAGAAGAACCCAGAAGATGCCAAAGTTTGCGCCAACGTTTGCCTCAAACTTGAGGTTAAACGTTGGTTCAAAAATATACCCTAGAGAAGCCAAAGTTTGCGCCAACGTTTGCCTCAAACTTGAGGTCAAACGTTGGTTCAACAACAAGCCCTGGAGAAGCTAATGTTTGCGCCAACGTTTGCCTCAAACTTGAGGTCAAACGTTGGTTCAGCAACAAGCCCTGGAAAAGCCAAAGTTTGCGCCAACGTTTGCCTCAAACTTGAGGTCAAACGTTGGCTCACAAATATACCAGGGGGACTTAACGTTTGCGCCAACGTTTGCCTCAAAGTTGAGGTCAAACGTTGGCACAATTACTACACCAGGGGGACTTAAAGTTTGCGCCAACGTTCCTCAAACTTGAGGTCAAACGTTGGCTGCAAAATGGCCTTGGAGAGAGCACGTTTGAACTCACATTTGACCTCAAACGTGAACTCAAACGTGAGTGACAGAAAGAGCACCGTTCTGCATAATTTTTAACACGCAAACATTTGAGTTAAAGTTTGCCTCAAACGTTAACTCAAACGTAAATGCTTCAAAGTCCAAATTGCAAACGGATTTCTTCTCAAGTCCAAGAGCAATCAACTGAGGCTATCTTCAATCTAATTCCATCAAGGCCAAGCCCCAAATTCAAGGCTTAATGATCAAAAGAAAGAAGTGTATAAATAGAAGTTAGTTTGATTTAGAATAGACCGGAACTTTTACTTTGAACATTTGTACCTCTTTTAGAACTTTTCTTTCTGTAACTTTGATTTTGGATCTTGGAGGAGAATTGAATTCTCTTCCTCTCTAGGTTTCTTATTTTCTTTTCTGCAAATCTTGCTTGAGTCTTGGGTGTTGAGAATTGAGGAAATTCTGTCACAATCTCACCTTGAGATCTCTCCCTGTTTTCTTTCACTACACCATTGGAGAAATTGAGATTTGAATCTATTTCTTCTACTGTTTGATTTTAAATTCACTTGTAATTGATTTCTAAATTGGATCAAGGAAGGTAGTGAGATCTAGACTTAGTTTTCTAGTCTCTTGACTCCTGAGATCTTGCACTTTCCTTTCTGTTCATCTGTTGAGGCTTCTTCAAGCCAAATTACTTTTCTATTTGAGATTTACTTTAGTTTAATTCATCCTTTACTCTTCTGTCCATTGAAATTTTACTTTCTGTTGTTTAATTTCTGCAATCCCAATTCCCAATTCTTTTTATAATTCAAGCAATTTACATTTCTTGAACTTTAAGTTTCAGTCATTTACATTTCTTGCAATCTAAGTTTCTGCAATTTATATTACTTGCACTTTAATATTCAGCTCTTTTAATTCTTCTGCACTTTAAGTTCTTGTCAATTATCCCTCTCCCTTTAATTTCATGAAATTTAGCTTCTGTTGGATACAAATCACTCAAATCAATTCTTGTTCGCTTGACTAAATCAACCACTAAAATAAAATTGCTCAATCCTTCAATCCCTGTGGGATCGACCTCACTCACGTGAGTTATTATTACTTGATGCGACCCGGTACACTTTCTGGTGAGTTTTGTGTTGGATCGTTTTCCACACATCAACTTACCTGAAGTATTACTTGGTACGACCCGGTGCACTTGCCGGTTAGTTTGTGGATTGTAAATTCCGCACCAAGTTTTTGGCGCCGTTGCCGGGGATTGACTGTGATTGACAACTACTGGTTGTTTGATTTCTTAGATTAGGCATTTTTGCTTTAATTTTATTTAATTTATTTCTTTAAATTTTCAAAAAAAAATGATTTATTTTATTTAAAAATTTTTTCTCTTAATTTCTAAAATTAAGTTTGGTGTCCCCTTAGTTGTTTTATTCTTCCGAGTTATTTTACTTATTGAGTTTAAATTTTGTACTCCTTTTTGCTTATTAGTTATTTTTTTTTCTTAATTATTCAGATTTATTTTATTTATTTTATTTTTCTTTTCTTTTCTTTTTTTTTCTTTTATATTTTATTTTATTTTCCTTTCTGCTTATTAGTTATTTTATTTTCTTAATTATTCAGTTTATTTTCTTTATTTTATTTTTCTTTTATTTTCATTTTCTTTTATATTTTATTTTATTTTCCTTTATGTTCTTTCTTCTTTGCTTCCCTATTTACCACATGCTGCATTTAATTCTGTTTGGTACTTTGTGCTAAGAAAAAATAATGGAGAGAGATCACATAGGTTATTACTCACACCCAAGGGGTGATTCTTATTATTGTGGATGTAGGAACTACCCAAATTTTGGTTGGCAAAGTCAAAACCAAAGAAACTTCAGTGCTCCATGTTCCAACTATTAAGAATCGCCATCTCTATATTCATACCAAGAACCACCACCTCTCTATCCATATCAAGAACCATTATCTTTCTACCCATATCAAGAGCCATCATCTCCCTATCCATAGCAAAAACCATCCTCTTTTTACTCTTATCAAGACCATCATCTCCTTCTTATTCATATCAAGAACCATCAGCTCTTGAGCTTCTTATGAAAGAATTCATACATGATATGAAGATGAGTGTAAAAAATATAGAGAAATATGTGGAGTTGATTATTAAGCCCTAGGAAGAGGAACAAGCAAATTCCTTCCAAAGAGATACAATGCAAGATCCTATAGAAGAAAGTGAGAAAATCAATCAAAGGAGTTCATATTTCAGTGAATTAGAGAACTCTCCATCCTCACACATGGAAGAAGAGAAAGATGCAAAAATAAAGGAGGAAGATGCACAAACAAAAGAGGACGATACACAAACAAAGGAGGAAGCCATGCACACTCCATGCTTGCACATTCCAATAATTCTGGAGAAAGCCATACAAGTCCCTATAATTCTATACATGCAAGCTCCTGAGAAGAAAAATATGAATGCACTGCCCATATTTAAATTGAAGTCTTCTCCCCCAACACTTGAATATGCTTTCCTTAGTCCTAATGAAGCAGAGAGTGGCATAGAGGGTGAGTTTATTGAACCACCAATTTAAGAAATTCTTAATGAAGGGTACACTTCAATCATCACACAACACCCAAATTTTAAAATCAAATAAGTGAAGGCAACCAAAGAAAGCACTGAAAAAAGGATTTTGACTAAGAAACAGAAGAAAATATCCATGAAAAAGAGAAGGTCAGCAAAAAACAATCCAACCTCTACCCCAACAAGCAAGGTGAATCAAGTTAACCACAATAAAAGAAAGTTTGTTAGGAGGACTTTATATCAGGGGCACTAATTTTCACCTCTCCCCCCTTGGAGACATTTTTTTTAACCAACTAGAAGAAGATGAAGAAAATTCAACAATCAAGTGTCAAGCTAGTGATATTTAAGAAGCACTTGTTGGGAGGCAACCCAACCACTAGTATCCTTGGTTTTGCAGTTACTTTGGTTTTAATTTTATAGTTATTTTGATTTTAGCAGTATAGTTATTTTAGTTCTGGTTTTAAATTACTTCATCTCAATTTTTTTTAGAATTTTTCTTGTTTTACATGTGTTTTGGTCAAGCAAAGTGGTTAGAACAGGAACAGGAGCAATTAAAAGGAATTTTTGACACCCTAGAGTTTTTCTTTGCTTGGGGACAAGCAAACTTTTAAGTTTGGTACTGTAGAGTGCGCCCTTTGTTTACCTTATCATCAGTGGCACCATAGGGAGATGAATATTCTTCATGGAGGAGCACAGCCGGAGGAATGAGATGGTCACCAGCATAACTGAGGTGGTTGAGTTCCTTTCATTCTATTTCCCCTTCCGTTCTTATTTTGTTGTCTTATGTTTTCTGTTGCTTTGATTGCCTGTATGATCTTTAGTACTTTCAGTTCTTAGATTTAGGTTCATTCTGTTATTTGCTTTTAGATAAAAAAAATTATCTCATGTACCGCTCACTGAGCTTGAATCTAAAAAGAAAAGAAAAGAAGTGATATATTGCATGAGAAATTGAGTTTATATTTAAGAGTAGTCTTATTTACTTAAATGTGGTGGTGTTATCTATGATTTTAAATACATGATATGAACAGTGCATAGTTGAATTTGAATCAAAGGATGTTGGTGCATAAGGAATAGGAATTTAGAGAACTATTATGAATTCTCTGAAGTAAACAAAAGCTTAATCCTTAAAGCAAAAGAAACAGCAAAAGAAAAATAAAAGCAAGGTCTAAGGCTCTGAGCATCAATGACTAGGGAGGTCAGACATGATTAAAAGCTCAAAGAGTTGTTTCCCTAGTCATATGCTTGTGGTGTAAATGTGTCAAGTAATCCTTGAGACAGAGCACTAAGAGTCAAAATCAAGTGCATTTAGCAGAGTATGCCTAAGGCTTTGAGCACCACTGTCTGGGAGTAACTGAAAGAAAAATCAGAATTTAAAGAGAGTACACCAGTCAAGTGCTTGTGGTGTTTTTGTGTCAAGTAAAGCTTGAGACAAAGCATTTAAAGTCACGGCTAGGCTCAAGGTGCAAAGCAACAAAGAAAAGAGAATGAAAGAAAATTTGCAGTGTTCAAGGATTAAACTGAATTATAAAATATTAGAGAATTCATAAAATTATCCGGATTCTAATTCCGAATGACAGTGACATTCCTCTGATTCAAAGGAGAGTGAGATGCCAAAATTATTCAGGATTGTAGTGTGTAAAACCCACTTTAAGAGGAGACATGAGCTTAATTGAACACTCACTTCTCATGCAAATTCACATCCTAAGCCTATATTAGTTTTGGTTGCTTGAGGACAAGCAACAATTCAAGTTTGGTGTTGTGATGCGTGAGCATCTATCCTATCTTTTCTTAGTAAATTTGCATTCAAATTGTTGAGTTTAATCAAGAATTAATCATCTTCTAGCCACTATGAATGCTACTATGAGTTGTGTATAATTCTGTTTATTTCAGGTAGCATTCGGATGGATTTGACGGAGTTTTGTAGCAAAAAAGGGAGAAAGTGAATGATGTTGTCAACCCTGACCTTCTTGCACTCAAATAGGAATAACTTGAGCTATAGAGGTTCAGTTGACGTGATTCTAGTGGCACTAGAAAGTCAACTTCTAGAGCTTTTCAAATGATATATAATAGTCTGCACCTTTCATATGGAATTACTACCCTGGTGGCGCCAAACTTGGGAAATCCCAAGTTTGGCGCCATGATCATCACAACGCCTTCCTTGCTTGCTGCCTTGGTGGCGCCAAACTTGAGAAACTCCAAGTTTGGTGCCATGATCATCACAATGCCTTCCTTGCTTGCTGCCTTGGTGGCAGCAAACTTGAGAAACTCCAAGTTTGGCACCATTTCAATGAATCAAAGTGGTCCCAGCGGGTGATCAAGGCCTACACGAAGATCCTCATTGATTTTGATTAAACTTTTATTTTATTTATAAATAGGAAAATATGTTATTTAGTTTTAGGAAATATAATTTACATTAATTAGGATTAGATATAAAAGGGAAAAGAATCAGCCCTTCGGGCTCATCTTCTCTTCTCTACTCTTCTACCTCATTCCGCACTTTACAGTTTTTCTGAATCCTAGTTTTCTCTCTGAACCATGAGCAAATAAACCTCCACCGTTAAGGTTAGGAGCTCTGTCTATTGTATGGATTGATACTATTATTTCTTTATTTTAATTCATGTACTGATTTCTATTTCAAGAATTGTTTTTGTTCTTTATCTTATGAATCTGGGTGGAACAGAAGTATTTTGTTCTAATTGAGTTCTTGTATAACTTGGAAAAGCTCTTTACTTGAACAACAACTTGAAAATAATTTCTCCTAAATTTCTAACTATCTGGACTTAACGGGATACGTGACATATAATCCTCTTATATTTGAGTAATTAGGGTTTCTGTGGCATATAAACTAGAATTGAACTTTACCCTCTAATTGGAATTAAGTGACCAAGGAATTGGCAGTTGATGAAGGTTAGAGGAGACTAAAAAGGTCTAAGGAATTAGGGTTTAGTCACATATAGTGTGCCATGAATTGAATGTTGAATGATTAAAGTAGTTAGTAAGAAAAGTCAATCCGAAAGATAGATATCTCTGAAGCCTTAACTGTCTTCTCCATATATATTTCACCTTAATTTACTACTTGTTTTCTGATTCTCTGAATTACTGTTTGATGCATTTGAACTCTCAACACTCTTTTCTGTTTGTCTAACTAAGCAAATCACTTGACCATTGTTGCTTAATCCATCAATCCTCGTGTGATCGACCCTCACTCACCTGAGGTATTTGATGCGGCTGCATCATTGCCTATTTTAGTTATTATTTTAATATATTTTAGTTTAGTTTTCATACAAATTTTGTTAATAAATAAGTAATAGCATGAAATATCTCTGCATGAAATAAAATCTTAAGCATAGGTGAATTTTAGCTAATATACAGGATAAATATGATAAAATAGATCACACTAAGTGATGTTTTGATTTTGAGTATTATTAACACACTTAGTATATAAAGATCGTCTTGTATATTACCTTGATGCACTTATTTACTTGATGATAGGTAAAGGCTGAAGCAGAGAGGAGAAGAATCAGCACAGCGCCTTTGGCGCTACGCTCGCCTTCAAGAGCGCTACGTTCTTCACCAAGAGTGCCTACGGTAGAAGAGGGAAAAAACAGCTGGCGACGCGTATGCGTGGGTGACGCCTACGCGTGAGAATGTATTTTTGAAAATTGACGCGTACGCATAGAAGACGTGTACGCATGAAAGTGGCATTTTTAAAGGACCACGCGTACGCGTGGATGACGCGCACGCGTAGATGATGCGTACGCGCCACAAGTGCCAAAATGCAGAATAATGCGCACGCATGGGTGACGCGTACACGTGGGTATAAGAGCTCTTCGCTCTCCTAAAACTTGCTATGCTCGCCTGGAAGCCTCATTTTTGCTCAATAAACTTCACACCATGTCCATTTAAACTTCAAGCAAGCAGAGCCCATTAACATCTCTCAATCAAAGGCACAAGAAGCATCTAGAATAGGAATTTTCATTTAATTGTAATTTGCTTTTCATTTTAGTTTGTATTTTAGGAAAGCCTATATAAAGGCCTTATTTCATAGAATTGGGGATTCTGGAATAACAGAGAATGAAAAGAAGGGGAAGAGAGTGAAGACCAATTTGAAATTCTGTGAATTGGCACACTCCAAGGGGAGTGGGTCTTCGGACCCCTCCCCCCATACACTCTTCTTCCCTTTCTCTTCTTTTCTTTCTTAGCAGTAGCTTAGTTTTTAGTTTGTAACTTTCATTTACGAATTCTTGAATTTTCATTTTAGTTTTGAATTCTTAATCTTCATCTTTATTTTTATGCACTTTAGTTTCATGCAATTTGGTTTTTATTTGAGAGCAATGACCACTTAATTCTCTCTGCATTTGGGAAAGGAGTTCTATTTCAATTTTGATTGAATTAATGCTTATCTCTTCTTCTCTTCTTCATTCTATTTTCATACTTGGATATCTATTAGAATTCTTGCAAGAGAGTTTTGTTCTTCAAAGATCCTTGGATCTATTAGAATCCTATTGTGAGCCTCTAGGGAGGGATCATAGGTTTCAGTTTGAGCTCTCTTGGCATAATAAAGTTGATTCTTGATTTAGAGTTGGTACATGACATATAACCACTCTAATATTGGGGTCTTTGGATTTATGTAGTATCAAATTAGAAATCATGGTTATTTTTTCTAAGAAAGAGCTTTTGTGCTTCAAAGATTTAATCACCATCGAGAGAGGGATTAAGTCTATTAGAATTTCATGTGAGCCTCGAGAGAGGGATCATGGAATTCATTTTGAGGCTCTTATCACATAATTCTCTTGATCAATACACTCTTAGTTGGTATGTGAGATGTAACCTCTTTGAGTTGTGTTCTTGAGGGTTGTGTGGCTTTTGGATTAGAAATTGAACTTCACCTCTTCTCATGAGCAATTAGATCAAGAGATTGGCAATTGATTATGTGAAGAGAAATTAAATTACCAAGAGATTGGGATTTAATTACTCACAGTCCGCCATGGATCTATCTTACATGATTGAGAAGGAGTGAGACCCATTGATTCAAGAGGAATCAACATCTCCAATCCCTTATGTTTGCCATCTTTACTTCCCATCATTTACTTTCTTGCAATTTATTTCCTTGTACTTCACTTTCCTTAGTGTGATCTATTTTATCATATTTATCCTGTATATTAGCTAAAATTTACCTATGCTTGAGATTTGTATTTCATGCAGAGATATTTCATGCTATTACTTATTTATTAACAAAATTTGTATGAAAACTAAACTAAAATCTACTAAAATAACAACTAAAATAGGCAATGATGCACCCGTATCAATATTACTTGGTATGACTCGGTGTACTTGTCAATTAGTTTGTGGATTGTAAATTCCGCACCAGATGTGAAGAAGAAAGAAGAATGAAGATAGAAGTGTAAGAAGAAGAATTTGAATAAAGGGGATAAAGAATTCAAAAATTAAGAAGTAAAAAAAGAAACTAGAATTAAAATATTTTTGTTTTTAATTTTTTTTATTAATTAAATTTCGAAAATAAAATCTAATTAACTAAAAATATTTGAAAATTAAATGATGATTTTCGAAAAAGAAGAGAGAAAGAGATGAGAAGTTTTCGAAAATCGAAGAGAGAGGAATTAGTTATGAAATTTTGAAAAAGAAGGAAGAGAAAACAAGTAACTAATTAAGAAAAATTTGAAAATAAAATAAGATTTGAAAAAGATTTTATTTTAAAATTTGAATTTTGAATTTTGAATTTTTGAATTTTTAAATTTTGAATTTTAAAAATTTGAAATTGAATTAGGATAAGATAAGATTTTGAGTTTTGAATTTTGAAAAGACTTGATTTTAAACTTTTTTGAATTTAAAAACAAGATAAGAATTGAAAAGATTTGAAAAAGATTTTATTTTGAAATTTGAAATTGAAACAAGATAAGATAAGGATTTAAAAATAAGTTGAAAATATAAGATTTGAAATTTAATTTTTGAAAAAGATTTAATTTTGAAATTTGAAATTAAGATAAGATAAGATAAGATAATGATTTGAAATTTTTTTTGAATTTTCGAAAATATATTTGAA
>NC_029785.2:62429307-62438729 GCF_000816755.2 Arachis ipaensis
ATTTTTTGAATTAATGAAGAAAGAGAAAAACAACCAAAAGACACCAAACTTAAAATTTTTAGATCAAAGAGTACTAATGTTCGAAAATTAAGAAAACAAACACTAAAAGACACCAAACCTAAAAAATTTTCAGATCAAAACAAGAAAAGAAATAAGAACAACCTGAATACCAAGAAAGACCAATAAGAACAAATTCGAAAATTCAAAGGAAACAAAGAACACACAAAGGACACCAAACTTAAGAATTGACACTAGACTCAAACAAAAGATACTATTTTTGAAAAATTTTGGAAAAGAAAACAAGAAAGTTTAAAACTTTAACAAAAACAAGAACAAAAAGACTCAAACAAAAGATAAAGATAAAAAAGAAAAGTAAAGATTTTTGAAAAATTTTTGAATTTTTGAAAAAGAAAATAAAAGACTCAAAAAAAATAGTAAAAAGTACATAATCTAAACCACAAGATAAACCGGTTGTTTGTCAAATCCGAACAATCCTCGGCAATGGCACCAAAAACTTGGTGCACAAAACTGACTCTGCACGTTTCGCACAGATAGACCGGCAAGTATACCAGGTCGTCCAAGTAATACCTCAGGTGAGTGAGGGTCGATCCCACGGAGATTGTTGGTTTGAGTAAGTAGTGGTTATCTTGCAGATCATAGTTAGGCGGATAAAAAATATAGTTTGTCATGGAAAAAATGCATAAAAGAGATAAATAAATAAAACGTTACTAGATAGGTGTGAAATCAATGGTTTGAGACCGGTTGAGGCTTCGGAGATGCTTTGTCTTTCCAGATTAACTTTTCTTACTGTCTTCTTCAATAACTTTCTAATTCCTTGAATGGCAGCCGTAAGTGATTAACTCATATCCTCTCATCAAGTTAACCTCCTCTACTGCAGCAATCCACCATGTTGAATTGACTCATGTCCTCTCATCAAGCCACCTCTAGATATCTTACTGTTGCAAAAGATGAAGCTCTAAGCAATCCACTCCCCTTCACGATCCTACTCAAGGTGCCACAGACAAGGCAGATCTTCTGGATCAGAAAGTGCTGCTTCTCTGACTCTAGCCTTAATGCCACAGAGACCTCACTTACCCATGGTCAACGGGATTTCATATCACGTATCCAAAGTTGTCCAGGTACTCTATTGGAATCTGCAATGCAATCTCTAGCTTTGGTTCAACGCTATCCGGGTCAGGACTTGCACGGAACCCAGGTAGAACAAGGGTCATTGTCACGGGTCACCCTCAATTCATAAGATGAAGAACGAGGTTGTATAAGAGAATAGAATCAGACATATTGAGATAGAACAGTAATATTATTGATCCATGAAACTCAGGAGAGTTCCTAACCTTAAACTTAGGAGGTTGATGCACCACTATTTAGTGGTGCATTTTATGCTAAATTGAGTAGATTTTATCTATTATTCTCACACTTATGCATATAAATTGCATGTTTTACATTTCCCTTCCTAATTCTGTGCTTTGATTGAAAACATGCTTGTTTGGCCTTAAAATTGATAATTATTAATCCTCTCTTATTACCATTCAATGCCGTGATATGTGTGTTAAGTGTTTTTAGGGTTTATAGGGCAGAAATGGCTTAGAGGATGGAAAGAAAGCATGCAAAAGTGGAAGGAATATAAGAAATTGAAGGAATTGCTAAGCTGTCAAGCCTGACCTCTTCGTACTAAATCAATCATAACTTGAGCTACAGAGGTTCAAATGAGGCGGTTCTAGTTGCGTTGAAAAGCTAACATCCAGGGCTTCGAAATGATATGCAATTTCTCATAGTTGCCATGCTGTTAGGCAATGCGCATGCGTGATGTACGCGTACGCGTGACACGTGCAGAAGACCATCGATGCGCACGCGTGACGTACGCATATACGTGACATGCGCCACGTGCAGAAATTGCAGAAAATGCTGGGAGTGATTTCTGGGCTGTTTTTGGCCCAGTTTCAAGCCCGAAAAACATAGATTAGAGGCTGCAGAGTGGGAGAATCACATTGATTCATTAATACAACTTTCATTCACATAATTTTCGGTTTTAGAGGTAGTTTTCTAGAGAGAGAGAGAGATGCTCAATCCTCTCTCTAGATTTTAGGATTCTTAGGTTTAGCTATTTTCAATTTTAGATTTCTACTTTGCTTTAATTTAGTTTCTCTTCTACTATTATTTATTCTAGCACTTGAGTTTCTCTTCTCTTGGTGATTTTTTTATTTATCCACTTTAGTTTATGAATTCTCATGTTAGATTTGATTTTCTATTTAATGCAATTTGAGGTATTTCATATTTATGATTGCTTTCTTCAATTTATGCTATTGATGCTTTCAATTGGTTGTTTAGATTTGATATTCCTAGTCAGTTTCTATGCTTTTATGTTGTACCTTCCAAGTGTTTGATTAAATGCTTGGTAGGATTTTAATTTAGATTTTTCTCCTATTGGCTTTGGTTGAGTAATTGGAGACTCTTGAGTTATCAAACTCCTTTGTTGATTGATAATTGAAAGTTGCTAGTTGATTTGGATCCCTCTAAAGCTAGTCTTTCCTTAGGAGTTAACTAGGATTTGAGGAATCAAATTGATTCATCCACTTGACTTTCCTTCATAGTTAGAGGTTAACTAAGTGGGAGCAATTGATAATTGATGTCACAATTGATAAGGATAGCTAGGATAGGTCTTTTAATTCTCATACCTTGCCAAGAGCTTTATTAGCTATTAGTTTAATTCTTGCAATTTACTTTTCTTGTTCCTTATTCAAAACCCCAAAAAGATACAATCTCATAACCAATTATAAGTACACTTCCCTGCAATTTCTTGAGAGACGACCAGAGGTTTAAATACTTCGGTTTAATTTTATTAGGTTTGTTTTAGTGACAACCAAATTTTTTTTGCATGAAAGGATTATTTGTTGGTTTAGAAACTATACTTGCAACAAGAATTTATTTGTGAAATTCTAGACCACACAAAAATCCATTCGTCAAAATGGCGCCGTTGCCGGGAAATTGCAAATGTGTGCCTTATTATTGGTTATTGTGAATATTGTGAATAATTTTGCTTTTTCGTTTCTTTGTTAGTGTTTCTAGTTTTAGGAGTTTATTTTCATTAATTCTTATTACTTTTTGTTTTTACTTGCTACTATGAATTCTCATCCCTTTGACTACGAGTTTGGTTCAAATTATGTTGTAGGGAATGGAAGCTATAATGAGAACATGCATCAAGGTCGGGACAATCAAAGATGGGAGGAGCCACAAGGATTTCATCAATCCTTTTGGCAACAACCTCCTCCAATGCACTATGAGCAACAACCATTCTATGATGCATCCCAAGACAATGGTTATGGTGGACCTTTTCGTGACAACCAACCTCCACCAATTTACTATGAGCAAAGCCATTATCAAGACAATGGATGTGGTGGACCCCCTTGTAGTTACCAACAAGGCCCACCATATGCCTATGAACCCCTCCTCAACATAGCTTTGAACCACCATACTCACAAGCCCCTTTCCACCATTCACCTCTATATGACCCTAACCCTTATTCACCACCTCAATATACACCATCTCCATACCCTTATCAAGATGAACCACCTCCGTATTATGAGCCTTTTCTTCCAACAGATGAACCCTCCTATCCACTCCAAGCTCCCATAGATGATACCTTTAATGTTATTTGCCAAGGGCAAAGAAAGCTTTAAACCACACTTACCTCTGCTCTCACTGGTCTCACCTCTACTCTCCAAGCTCTTATATCCCGTGTGGATCCATCCTTTACCACCAATACTCAACCCTCAAGCTCTGGTGTACCTACTTTTCACTCATATCCATCAATCCAAGAGCAACATGATCCCAATTACGCTATTGACATGGAACAAGAGAGAAGAGATTGTCTTAGGGACGTAATGGATCGGGTTCACGCATACAAACTTCAAGAGAAGCAAGAGGAGGCCTAAAAAGTGGAGGTAGAAGAGACCCTTGAAGATGAAGGAGTAGTTGAAGAATTAGGGGGAATTAAAGAAAGTTGTCAAGAGGTGGAAGTTATCAAGGAGGAGTCAGATTTTGTACTAGAGCAAGTGGAGAAAACCGAAATTATCGAAGAAGAGGAAGTGGTTGAGGACTTAGTAGATGCGGAACCTCCATGGGAAACTCAAGTCATAGAGCCTCCTTCCAAGACCTTTGAATTTGATGTTGAGGAGAGTGTATAACCTCCAACGCATATCATGGTTGAAGACTTTGAGGAGGTTGATCATGAGATGGGTTCAATAATTAATGAGTTTTTACCTACAATTGAACCCTCTCCTATTGAACTAGAGGAAGAGGTTAATGTTGCAGAAGCTTGTCAAGAGGTGGAGATCATCAAAGAGGAGCCCAAGAGAGTGAAGGATACATTGGCAAGGCCGCCATTGGAGATACCTCCCCCCAATCCATTACCAACCAACACAACATTCAAGTGGGTAAAATTCTTATCCTTAAACTCTACCTTCCCACTTGAATATGGTCTGCTTGAAACAGATGGACAACTTAGAGCTATCTGCAGTTTTAAGAGAAAAAGGGAGATGGTTAGTGGTTGGCAACACCATCCTAGGTTCGTTATGGTTGGAAACTTAAGGCCTAATTACAGGGGTTGGTATAATTCTCGATTGATTAGGTCTAGAAGGATGTTTGGGTGCTTAAATGAGAATTCCAAGGCTAAATCACCCGGATGGAATCATGATGATCAACTTAAAGACGGGTGTAGAAATAAGGTTTGGGATTCGGAAATATATGAGGATCAATTTTGGGAGCTCAGAGCTTGTGAAGAACTCCATCAAAGCTTGGGGAATTTACTTGGTATTGATAGAGCTTATTGGAAGTCCAAGCATTGGTGGCAATTTCAAGATGAGTTCAAGCACAAGCCACCATGACAAGGAGCTCACCAAATGTCCAACTTAAGGACAATAACTAAAAGTGCTAGGTGGAAGACAACCCACCATGGTATGATCGTCCCTTTTTATTCTTAGTTTTATTTTATTTTATTTTTTATCAATTTTCATTCATAATTTCTGCATCAGCACCTGCATTCAGCAAAAAAAAAAAGAAGAAGAAGACATTCGACGCGCAAGCGTCTATGACGCGTACGCGTCATACGTGAATGCGAAATCTATTGGATTGAACAGAGAGTTGCGCGGGAGTTGACCAGGAAGCGTGCTTTGCACACAACCAAGCCCACGCGTACGCGTCCATGATGCGCACGCGTGGATATGGAAATCTGCGTAAATGTACTTTTGAACACAGAGTTGTGATGGTCTGGGGCTGGCATCGTGCGAAAGGCACAAATTCACTCACGCGTACGCGTCCATGACGCGTGCGTGTCATTTTCCCTTTATGGCCACCCACGCGTACACGTGCGCGACGCTTACGCGTTGCATGGCTTTTTCAGTTTTCACGCGTACGTGTTATGCTTGCGCGCGCGTTGCTTCCGTTTCTTGTTCTCTTATCTTTTCTCCTTCTTTCCTCCTCTTTTCTTACTTTCTTTTTCTTCATTCCTTTACATTATCATCAATATTCTCTTTCCATTTCTTTTACTTACTGCATTTGCATATTTTTCTTCCTTGCATTTTAATTTTGTTCATGTTTTTATTTTCTTTTCAAATTTATTATTTTTCTGTCGGTGTTGAATGTTCTTATTCAACTATTGCATCTTTTCTTGCTTTATTTTGGTACTTAGTGACTTGTTTTACACTGTTGGGTGATATTATTTATCTGTCAATGCTAATCTTTTATGATACCTGTATTTCTTTTGCATTGACATGAATTTATATCGTCTCTCATTACCTACTATCTCTTCCCCATTGTTGCAATTTTTGCACTATTGATATGCCGTTTGCTTCTATTATTTTCTCACGTACATGTTGTAGCTACCATGTAATTGGGACCCTCATTATTTGGCATTAACCCACCCATATTTTATTTGTTTTCTATCTTTGTTTCTGGGTTACTTTTCTTCTTTTTCTCTTCTTTCAGGATGGCCACCGAGAAAGGAAAAGAGAAGCTTCTCAATGGGGCGACAGACAAGTCCATCTGCACAATCTATAGAGAAAAGCATCAGTTGGAGCAACCCGTCCACTTGCACATCTTAGCATGCACCGAGGACGGTGCAATCTTTAAGTGTTGGGAGGTCGATACCGACTTCCGTGGGTTAGTTATTTCCTATTTCAACACCAATGTTTAATTTTTTCTTGTTAAATTAGTTGTTACATTTGCATGTTTGATTGCATGTTTGTTTGATTTTGTGCATATTCTTCTACCACCACTTGGTTGGAGTGATAAGTTCTTTTTCAAGACCCTTTTTTATAGCATTTCACTAATTTAAATTAAAACTTTTTTGTTAAACTTGTTTGAAGATTGTAATTTGGAACATGGTTTATAGCTAAGAACGACAACCTGTGAGATTTTGAGCCTAATTATATGGTTACATTATTTAACCATGATTTTTATTCTTGTGTGTTTTCTTCTCTATGATTGCAATCTATAATTTCTTCCATTCTATATGTCCATTGTTTAGTGTATTTGCATGCATACATATGATTGAGGCCATCACTTGTTATTAGCTCATTTACCCCAAATAGCCTACCACTTCAATTACCTTTGTTTGCCACTTTGAGCCTTTTAATCCGCATTTATTCTATATTTTACTACATCACTAGCCTTAAGCGGAAAAATAATTAATTACCCCATTTGAATCTTTGGTTAGCTTAAGATAGAGATTGTGTGTCAACTAAGTGTGGGGAATTGTGGGAACTTGGGTTAATGAGAATGTGTTGTGTTTTATTGACAAAAAAATTGGGAATTTGGGTGCTTACTCATGTAAAAATTGAAAAACCATATGCATTGATATATTATGCTTTCCTTTATATATATATATAAGAAAAAAAGAAAAAAATACCAAAAATACTTATGAATAAGGGACAAAATTACTCCAATACTAAGTTCAATAAAAGATCAATACATATGTGGTGGAATTAAAAATTGATACATGAGTATGTGTGTGCTTGAAGTCATCTTGAAACTGCCACCAACGCTTGGACTTCCAATAAGCTCTATCAATACCAAGTAAATTTCCCAAGCTTTGATGGAGTTCTTCACAAGCTCTGAGCTCCCAAAATTGATCCTCATATATTCCCGGATCCCAAACTTTGGTTCTACACCCATCTTTAAGTTGATCATCATGATTCCATTCGGGTGGTTTAGCCTTGGAATTCTCATTTAAACACCTAAACATCCTTCTAGACCCAATCAATCGAGAATTATACCAGACCTTGCAATTAGGCCTTGAGCTTCCAACCATAACGAACCTAGGATGGTATTGCCAACCACTAACCATCTCCCTTTTACTCTTAAAACTGCAGATAGCTAAGTTGTCCATCCGTTTCAAGCAGACCATATTCAAGTGGGAAGGTAGAGTTTAAGGATAAGAATTTTACCCACTTGAATGTTGTGTTGGATGGTAATGGCTTGGAGAGAGGTATCTCCAGTGGCGGCCTTGACAATGTATGCTTCACTCTCTTGGGCTCCTCTTTGATGATCCCCACCTCTTGACAAGCTTCTGCAACATTAACCTCTTCCTCTAGTTCAATAGGAGAGGGTTCAATTGTAGGTAAAAACTCATTAATTATTGAACCTATCTCATGATCAACCTCCTCAAAGTCTTCAACCATGATATGCCTTGGAGGTTGTACACCCTCCTCAACATCAAATTCAAACGTCTTAGAAGAAGGCTCTATGACTTGAGTTTCCCATGGAGGTTCCGCATCTACTAAGTCCTCAACCACTTCCTCTTCTTCGATAATTTTGTTTTTCTCCACTTTCTCTAGTACAAAATCTAACTCCTCCTTGATAACTTTCACCTCTTGGCAACTTTCTTCAATTCCTCCTACTTCTTCAACTACTCTTTCATCTTCAAAGGTCTCTTCTACCTCCACTTTTTGGGCCTCCTCTTGCTTCTCTTGAAGTATGTATGTGTGAACTCGATCCATTACGTCCCTAAGATGATCCTTTCTATCTTGTTCCATGTCAATAGAGTAATTGGGATCATGTTGCTCTTGGATTGATGGATATGAGTGAAAAGTAGGTGCACCAGAGCTTGAGGGTTAAGTATTGGGGGTAAAGGATGGATCCACACGGGATATAAGAGCTTGGAGAGTAGAGGTGAGACCAGTGAGAGTAGAGGTAAGTGTGGTTTGAAGTATTCTTTGCCCATGGCAAATAACATTAAAGGTATCATCTACGGGAGCTTAGGGTGGATAGGAGGGTTCATCTGTTGAAAGAAAAGGCTCATAATACGGAGGTGGTTCATCTTGATAAGGGTATGGAGATGGTGTATATTGAGGTGGTGAATAAGGCTTAGGGTCATATGGAGGTTGATAAACCACTATTTTATAGTTTATCTTGTGCTTAATTGAGTGGTTTTTATCAACTCTTTACCCACTTATTCATACTATTCGCATGTTTTACGTTTTCCTTCCTGATTTTGTACTATGATTGAAAACATGCTTCTTTGGCCTTTAAATTACTAACTTTAATCCTCTCTTATTACCATTCGATGCCGTGATATGTGTGTTAAGTGATTTCAGAGATTACAGGGCAGGAATGGCTCAGAGGATGGAAAGAAAGCATGCAAAAGTGGAAGGAATACAAGAAGTTGAAGAAATTGCTAAGCTGTCCAGCCTGACCTCTTCGCACTCAAACGGTCATAACTTGAGCTACAGAGGTCCAAATGAGATGGTTCCAGTTGCATTGGAAAGCAAACGTCCGGGGCTTTGCAACAACATATAATTTGCTATAGCTGCCTCGACGCCTGATGACACGAACGCGTAGATCATGCGGACGCGTGACGTGGCAAAAATGCAATCCACGCAAATGCGTGGACGATGCCTCCGCGTCACTTTGCCGCGACCTGAACGTAACAGAAATCACTGGGGGCAATTTCTGGGCTATTTTTGACCCAGTTTTCGGCCCAGAAAACTCAGATTAGACGCTATAAAGTGGGAGAATGCATCCATTCATGGACGAGATCTTCCATAATTCACAATATTAGGTTTTAGATGTAGTTTTTAGAGAGAGAGGTTCTCTCCTCTCTCTTAGGTTTTAGGATTAGGATTCCTCTTAAAGGATTTAGGATTTCAACTCTTTATCAGGTTCAATATTCCTTTTACTTATTTTCTCAATTTAGTTTATGAACTCTTTATGTTTAGATTGATTTTCTATTTAATATAATTTGAGGTATTTCATAATTATGATTGCTTTAATTTATTTATGTTATGGATATTTTCAATTTAAATTAGATTTCTTCTCCCTTGGCTTTGGTTAAGTAATTGGTAATACTTGAGTTGTCAAACTCAGCAGTTGATTGAGATTTGGGAATTGCTGATTGATTTGGATCGCTC
>NC_029785.2:62439616-62442257 GCF_000816755.2 Arachis ipaensis
GATCAAACTAATTAGTCCACTTGACTTTCCTTTGCTTTAGTAAAGGTTAACTAAGTGGGATTAAAACTCAATTCTCATCACCATCGATAAGGATAACTAGGATAGGACTTCCAAATTTTCATACCTTGCCAAGAGTTTTATTAGATATTAATTTATTAATTCCTGCAATTTATTTTCCTTGTTCAAACCTTTTGAAACCCAAAAACACTGTTTTTCATAACCAATAATAAATCATACTTCCCTGTAATTCCTTGAGAAGACGACCCAAGGTTTGACTACTTCGGTTTATAAATTTTATTGGGTTTGTTACTTGTGACAACCAAAACTTTTGCACGAAAGGATTCTCTGTTGGTTTAGAAACTATACTTACAACGCGATAATATATTTGTGAATTTCTTTACCAATAGAAAATCCAGTTCGTCAAAATGGCGCCGTTGCCAGGGAATTGCAAATGTGTGCCTTATTATTGGTTATTGTAAATATATACTTTTTGCTTGTTTATTTGTTTTTATTTTTATTTTTATTTTTGCTTTTTCGTAAATTAAGAGGGTATTGGTTTTTATTTAGTTATTAAAATTTTTTTCAAAAATTTGTTCTTTGTGTTCATCTTGACCTTCAAGTTGTTCTTAGTTGTTCTCTTCGTTTTGATCTAAAAATTTTAAGTTTGGTGTCATTATATTGTTTTTCTCTTTCCTCATTTAATTCAAAAATATCTTTTCTCTTTATTTTAATTGAATTTTCGAAATTTGCATAAAAAAAAATTTCAGATTTCTATTTTAAAATTTTTATCTTATCTTATCTTAGTTTTAAATTTCAAAATTCAAATCTTTTTTTAAAAAAAAATTTATATCTTTTTCAAAATCTTATCTTATCTTATTTAAAAAATCAAATTTCAAATTTCAATATTTAAATTCAAAAATTCAAAACCCAAATTTAAAATTTTAAAAATCAAACTTTTTCAAAATTTAAATCTTTTTCAAATCTTTATCTTATATTGTTGACTTTTTCAAAATTCAAAATTCAAATTTTAAAATTCAAATTTCAAATTTCAATTTTCAAAATTTAAAATTCAAAATTCAAAATTTAATTTTCAAATTCAAAAATTTAAATTTTAATAACTTTTTAATTTAAATTTGTTTTTATTTTTATTTTTAATTTTTATTAGCTACTATGAATTCTCACCCCTTTGGCTATGAGTTTGGTTACAATCATGTTACAGGAAGAGGAGATTACAATGAAAGCTTGGGTCATAGATGGGACAATCAAGGATGGGAGGAGCCACAAGAATTTGATCAACCCTCTTGGCAACAACCACCTCCAAGGCACTATCAACAACCATTCTATGATGCGCACCAAGACAATGGTTATGGTGGACCTCTTTGTGACAATCAACACCCACCATAAAATACCTATGAACCTCCTCCTCTACGTAATTTTGAACCGCCATACTCACAATTCCCTTACCACCAAACACCACCATATGACCCTAACCTATATCCACCACACCAACCACCATATGAACCACACCCAGAACCACCACCTCAATATTCACCATCTCCATATCCTTATCAAGAAGAACCACCTTCCTATTATGAACCCTTTCTCCAAAATAATGAACCCTCATATCCACCCCAATCTCTAATGGATGACTTCCTTTGTGGTATTCTTCAAGGGCAAGCGAAGATGCAAAGGGGTGTACTGGAACTCACGACTGCCTTAACCGAGATAGTAAATAAATTAGCTTATCAATATCTGAGCACTCAAAGTACTCCCATGGCTGCATGTGGAGAATCAAAAGAAGAGCGTAGCATGAAGGAGACACTAGAAACTTTGGTGGACAATGAGGAACAAGGCTTTGTATTGGAACAAGTGGAGGAAGCTATAATAGTTGCAGAGGAAGAAATGGTTGAAGATTTAGGAGATGCTGAACCTCCATGGGAATCGAGAACTGTACAGGATTCCACCGAGAAGTTTGAATTTGATGTTGAAGAGGGTGTACAACCTCCAAGGCATATCATGGTTGAAGATTTTGCAGAGGTTAATCAAGAGATGGAGATTAAAGAAGAGGAAGCACAACCTCCCATGCCCTTGGTAAGTAATGAAGAAGAGATTGAATTAGAAGAAATCTACCAAGAAGAAGAAGTTGAAATTGAAGAAGCTTGCAAAGAGGTGGAAGTTGTCAAAGAAGAGCCCAAGGGAATGGAGCTGGAAATCACATTGCCAAGGTTGCTGGAGACCTCTTCGCCAAAGCCATCACCATCCATTCCTTCATTCAAGTGGGTAAATCTCTCATCTCTAAGCTTAATTAGCTCACTTGAATATTCTTTGCTTGAAACAGATGGTCAGCTTAGAGCTCTTTGTGGCTTTAAGAGTAAGAGGGAGATGGTTAGCGGTAGGAGTCGTCAAGAAAAGTTCAACATGGTTGTGTGCTTGATGAGCGGATATTTTATACGCTTTTTGGGGTTAATTTCATATAGTTTTTAGTATGTTTTAGTTAGTTTTTAGTTTATTTCCATTAGTTTTTAGGAAAAATTCATATTTCTGGACTTTACTATGAGTTGTGTGTTTTTCTGTAATTTCAGGTATTTTTCTGGCTGAAATTGAAGGAGCTGAGCAAAAATCTGATTCAGGCTGAAAAAGG
>NC_029785.2:62442985-62444408 GCF_000816755.2 Arachis ipaensis
ATAGATTGCTTCAAACCAACAATCTCCGTGGGATTCGACCCTTACTCACGTAAGGTATTACTTGGACGACCCAGTGCACTTGCTGGTTAGTGGTACGAATTGTGAAAAGTGTTATTCACAATTTGTGCACCAAGTTTTTGGCGCCGTTGCCGGGGATTGTTCGTGTTTGAACAACTGACGGATTATTTTGTTGCTTAGATTAGGAAAATTTTTCTTTTTTGGTTTAGAGTCTTTTATTATTTATCCCTTGTTAAAACACTTTAAATTTATAGCTTAATTAGTTAGAACGTGGTGTTTATGTTCATGGTAATTGGCTATCATATTTTTAAAATCTTTTTCAAAAATAATTTTTTCCATTAAATCCTGTGCCAAACTTTAAGTTTGGTGTTTTCTTGTTGATTTTTCAAAAAAAAAAAAAAAAACTTCTTCAGTGCTTCAAGCAAGGAGATAATGAATCTCTTTATGATGCCTGGGAGAGATACAGAGAGATTCTACGAAAATGCCCCTCTGAAATGTTCTCAGAGTGGGTTCAGTTAGACATCTTCTACTATGGGCTTGCAGAAGAAGGAGCTCAGATGTCTCTAGATTACTCAGCTGGTGGATCTATCCACATGAGAAAGACAATTGAAGAGGCTCAAGAACTCATTGATACAGTTGCCAGGAATCAGCATCTGTATCTAAGCAGTGACCCTTCCATGAAAGAAGAGGTTAAAACAGCAACTGCTGAACTCAGTCCTGTAGAACAAGCTGCTGAATTCAATCAGCAATTGGACTTCCTAACAAGGCAGCTAGCCGAATTCAAAGATAGACTACAAGAGACAAGGATGGCTAATATACATATGGAAGAATAGTTTAAGCAAACAAAGCAGCAGCTGTCAAGGCAAATAACCGAAGAATGCCAAGCAGTTCAATTAAGAAGTGGGAAGACATTAAATATCTCACCTCAAGGCAGCAAAAAGTCAAGAAATGAGCAACCCACCAAAGATTCACCTGAGGACAGTAAGAGCCCAGGGAAAAATAATTCTGGCGCTAAAACTCCAGAAAATTGGTGGAAGGCTGGCGCTGAACGCCCAGACCATGCCCACAAATGGCGTTCAACGCCAGAAACAAGGCAGGACTGGCGTTCAACGCCAGAAATGGGCAAGAATCTGGCGTTGAACGCCCAAAATGGGCAGGATCCGGCGCTGAACGCCCAAAATAGGCACATTTCTGGCGTTCAGACGCCAGGAACAGACAGGGAGCTGGCGTCCAATTTCACTCCAGCTTCTGACTCTGGCACTCAATTGCCAGTGAGGGATCAGACACACACAAATGCTGATAACAACCCCTCTAAAAAGGCTTCTTCAACCACTTCTGTAGGCAATAAACCTGCAGCAACTAAGGTTGAAGAATATAAAGCCAAGATACCTTATCCTCAAAAACT
>NC_029785.2:62444532-62446325 GCF_000816755.2 Arachis ipaensis
TCCAGCCATGAAGGAAGTGGTGCAGAAAGAGGTCACCAAATTACTAGAGGCTGGAATTATTTATCCTATTTCTGATAGCCCCTGGGTGAGCCCTGTCCAAGTCGTCCCAAAAAAGGGAGGCATGACAGTGATTCATAATGAAAAAAATGAACTGGTTCCTACAAGAACAGTTACGGGTTGGCGCATGTGTATTGACTACAGAAGGCTCAATACAGCCACCAGAAAGGATCATTTTCCTTTGCCATTCATAGACCAAATGCTAGAAAGACTAGCAGGTCATGATTATTACTACTTTTTGGATGGCTACTCAGGCTATAACCAGATTGCAGTAGATCCCCAGGATCACGAGAAAACAGCATTCACATGTCCATCTGGAGTGTTTGCTTATAGAAGGATGCCATTTGGGCTATGTAATGCGCCTGCAACCTCATTCTGGTGGCAGTTGACTATGTATCAAAATGGGTTGAGGCTATTGCCACACCCACCAATGATACTAAAACAGTGCTGAAGTTCCTCCAGAAACATATCTTTAGCAGGTTTGGTGTCCCTAGAGTACTAATCAGTGATGGAGGCACCCACTTCTGCAATAAACAGCTTTACTCTGCCATGGTTCGGTATGGAATTTGCCACAAGGTGGCCACTCCATATCATCCACAAACCAATGGGCAAGCTGAAGTCTCTAACAGAGAATTAAAAAGAATCCTGGAATGGACAGTAAATACACGTAGAAAGGATTGGGCAAGGAGCTTGGATGATGCTCTGTGGGCTTACAGGACAGCATTCAAGACCCCTATAGGGACCTCTCCATACCAACTCGTGTATGGTAAGGCATGTCACCTGCCCGTGGAACTAGAACATAAGGCCTACTGGGCAACCAGATTCCTAAACTTTGGTGCCAAATTAGCAGGAGAAAAACGAATGCTCCAGCTAAATGAGCTAGAGGAATTCAGATTCACAGCTTTCGAAAATGCCAAGCTTTATAAAGAAAAATAAAAAAAATGGCATGACAGAAAGCTGTCATCTAGAATCTTTGAACCAGGACAGAAGGTCCTGTTGTTTAACTCTAGACTCAGGCTATTCCCCGGGAAACTGAAATCCCGGTGGAGGGGACCATACGTGATTACAAGTGTATCACCATATGGTTATGTGGAGCTTCAAGATATTGATTCTGATAAGAAGTTCATTGTCAATGGACAGAGAATCAAGCATTATCTTGAAGGCAACATTGAGCAAGAATGCTCAAGGCTGAAACTAGATTAAAAGCTCAGCAAGGTCCAGCTAAGGACATTAAAGAAGCGCTTGTTGGGAGGCAACCCAACTTTTATTTACTTTCATAATTTTTCATGTTTTATTAGGTTCATGATCATGTGGAGTCACAAAATAAATATTAAAAATTGAAAACGGAATCAAAAACAGCAGAAGAAAAATCACACTCTGGAAGAAGCACTTGTCTGGCGTTCAACACCAGAACAGAGCATGGTTCTAGCGCTGAACGCCCAAAATGGGCAACATCCTGGCGCTGAACGCCCAGAACAAGCATGGTTCTGGCGTTCAACGCCAGAAATGGCTAGTAAATGGGCGTTGAACGCCCAAAATGGGCACCATCCTGGCGCTGAACGCCCAGAGTTGTGGGCAAAGGCATTTTGCATGCCTAAATTGGTGCAGGGATGTAAATGCCTTGACACCTCGAGATCTGTGGACCTCACAGGATCATTTCAAGATCTGTGGACCCCACAGGATCCCCACCTTCCCTCCTCATAATCCTAGTTTTTTTTTCCACATCTTCTTCTTCA
>NC_029785.2:62449364-62477276 GCF_000816755.2 Arachis ipaensis
ACTTCCCTCCACATAATTATTGGAAGCAACTGAGGATAGAAATACCAAAAATCACTAGGAATCAAGCCACAAAGGCAAGGAAGAGACATAAAAGAGCTCAAGAACATCATTGGTTCCTCAAGAAGGAAATGCCATCATCACTAAGGTGGACTCGTTCCTTGTTCTTACTTTCTCTGTTTTTTGTTTTCTCTATGTTAAGTGCTTATGTATGTTTTTGTCTTCATTACATGATCATTAGTAGTAATTAGTGTCTATTTTGATTTTATCCCCAATTAAATTATAGTCTATTTTTCTCATCATCAGCAAACATGAATAAAATAGTAGATCTTTTGAATAAGAGGCAATAAAATTTCGAGTTTTAATAAGAGAAATTCTAATTAGTTAAATATGGTGGCAATGCTTTCTGTCTTCTGAATGAATGCTTGAACAGTGCATATATCTTTTGAATTTGTTGTTTAAGACTGTTAAATATGTTGGCAGCAAAGAACAAAGCTTGGAAAAAAAAATATATAGGCGAAAAAAAAAATAAATAGAAAGAAAAAGAAAAAGCAAGCAGAAAAAGCCAAAAGCTCTTAAAACCAAGAGGCAAGAGACAACGGTGATCCACCAACACACAACTTGCCATAGGAGGACGTGCGTGCGTGAACAAGAAGACAGAGGAAAGCAGAGATTCAGAAGACAAAGCGTCTCCAAAACTCCAACATATTCTCTATTACTGCATAACAAGTAACCTTTATTCCATGCTCTCTTGTTTATTTGCAATTCAACTGCTAAACATAACTGACTTCCTGACTAAGATTTACAAGATAACCATAGATTGCTTCAAACCAACAATCTCCATGGGATTCGACCCTTACTCACGTAAGGTATTACTTGGACGACCCAGTGCACTTGCTGGTAAGTGGTATGAATTGTGAAAAGTGTTATTCACAATTTGTGCACCAGTGCTCAAAGTTTAAATTCAAGGGTTGGTGTAAAGCTCAACTGAATGGGTTTAGGAAGTTGTTTGGCCGCTTTAGTGAGAATTCAGATTGCTTGCTACCCAGATGGAATCATAATGATCAACAAGAAGACGGGTGCAAAAGCAAGATTTGGGACCCCGGAATTCATTCTGGCAATCAACACTCTTGTGGCCTTGTCACTTGCTTTAACTTACTTGAAGGCTTTCTACGCCTAGTTTGGGATCCCGGAGGCTACTAAAATTCCAAACATTGGTGGAGATTTTCGGATGAATTCAAGCACAAGCCACCATAACAGGGAGCTCACCAAATGTCCAACTTAAGGACTTTAACTAAAAGTGCTAGGTGGGAGACAACCCACCATGGTATGATCCTTCCTTTTTTTCAATTTTAATTTTATTTCATTTTGTTTGTTTTTAAGTTTTATTTTATTCCATTTTATTGAACCCGGAATTATTCATAACATCTGCATACTGCATTCTGCATTTTGCATTAAAAAAATTAAAAATTGCACGCGACGCGTAAGCGTCGCTGACGCGTCCGCGTCACAAGTGCATTAGGAAGAAAAGAAAAGTGAACAGAGAGTCACGCGAGAGCGTGGCTAGAGGCGTGCCTTAGGCACAAACATGCCCACGCGACCGCGTCGCTGACGCGCTCGCGTCATTTGGAAAATAAGCCTCCCACGTGTCCGCGTCACCCACGCGAACGTGTGGCCCTGTGAAATCGACGTAAATGGGTGTATGGCAGAGAGTTATAATGGAATGGGGCTGGACTCGTGCTAGAAGCCCAAGCCTTCTCACGGGAACACGTGCCTCATGTGGCCGCGTCGTTTTCCAAAAATGGCCATTTACACGATCGCGTCAATCACGCGACCGCGTCACCCAAAAATTTGGCAAAAAGAGTTTCGAACAGAGAGTTGCGCGAACGCGAGGCCGCCCTCGCACTAATGGCACAAATCACTCCACACGAATGCGTGACCCACGTGTCCGCGTCACTTCATAGAAGCGCTATCCGCGCGAACGCGTAACCCATGCGCTCGCGTCACCTGCGCCGCACAACTTATCCAGATCAGCGCCAATTATCTCATCTTTTCTTTTCTAATCCTAATTTCTTCTATCTTTTCTTTTTTCTTCTTCCTTTTCTTACTTTCTTCTTCTTCATCTCTTTAACTTCTCATCCCTCTTCACTTCCATTCTATTTCATCTAATTTATTTGCATACTTTCATTCATTGCATTATTTTCATTGGTGTTAGAAATTTATTTGGGTCATTATTTTTTATATTTTGCTTGTAGATTATTAAAGGAATTGTTTGACAATTATATATTACTTTTTAAAAGGGTTGCTTGCATGTTCAATTTAATACATTTAATAACTTATTTACCATGCATGCTATGTGTTTGTGAGAATGCCCGTATGGCATTGTGCACTATTTTTAGATTTCTTTTATTCTAATACTCTAAATGCTTGCTTTTCACAAAACCCTTTTTATATTCTATTAATTAAATATAATTGTTATTCAAATATTTTAGTTTGAAAGACTTGGTAATCTAATTTGGACATGGAATGCTTGATCTATGCTACTCATGCCTTTGCCAGCATGCCAATAAACATCTTGCATTTAATTGTCATTACATGCACTTCCTATATTTCCATTGACGAACTTTTCATATGTAGTCATGACCATGTGTTAATGTCATTCTTCTTTATTGTGCATTGATTACCACCTTTCCCGCTCTCTTCCTTGCTCTAACCCTTAGCTTTAAAAGTTACTTTCTTTTTCCCTTTTCAGGATGGCCACCAAGAAGGGTAAAGAGAAAGCTACTCCCAAACCACCGGCAAGAAAAAGAACAAAAAGAGCCCCAGCTGAGGAACCACAACCCCATCCACTTGCACATCTTAGCATGCACCGAGGACGGTACAATCTTTAAGTGTGGGGAGGTCGATACCGACTTCCAGGGGTTAGCTACCTTCTTTTCAACACCAATACTCTATTTTCTTTATTAGTCTATTGTTGCATTTACATGTTTGATTGCATGTTTATTTGATTTTGTGCATATTTTACTACTTGGTTGAAGTAATATTTTCTTTTTCAAGAAATTTTTATAGTATTTCGCTAATTTAAATTGAAAAATTTTTTCTGTTAAAACTTGTTTGAAGTTGTATTTGGAACATGATTTTTGAGCCAAAGAACACACAACCTATGAGATTTTGAGATTAATTACATGGTTACATTAGTTAACCATAAATATTTTATTCTTGTGTGTTTTCTTCCCTATAATTTCAATCTCTACTTTGTTCCACTCTATATGTCCATTATTTAGTGTATTTACATGCTTGTATATGATTGAGGCCATTACTTGTTTTCACTCACTTATTCCAAATAAGCCTACCCTTTTATGTCACCCTTGTTAGCCACTTTGAGCTTTTTAATCCCCTTCTGTTTTATAACCACATTACTAGCCTTAGGCAGAAAAACAAATTAAAAATCCCAAGTTGAATCCTTGGTTAGCTTAAGATAGATATTGCGTATAATTTAAGTATGGGAAATTTTATGGGAACATGGGATGATAAAAAAAAAGGGGAATTAAATTGAATAAGTTATTTGAAAATTTGGGAAGCATGCTCATGTGAAATCAAAATAATTAAATTACCATGTGCATTGAAAAAAAATTTAAGTAATTAAATAAGGGGATACAAAAAAAATATGAATTACCCCAAATGCAAAATAAAAAGGATCAATGCACATGGGACAAAATTCAAAAATAAGTTTGATACATGAGCATGTAATACAAAAGTGGGAAAAATTTGGGTAGCTAGGTAAAGTATTTTAAATTATATAAAGTATGTATATGTTAGGTGAGATCATAGACTAATCAAGGATTCACTTTGTTAGCTCACTTAGCCTTATATATATATATATATATCCTTACCTTTACCTCAGCCCCATTACAACCCTGAAAAGACCTCATGATGTTTGCATTAGTATACTAAATATTTGTTGATTGGTTAGATGAAGAACAAGGTTGAGGAAGTATGACTAGGGAAGAATAGAGTGATTGACCCTAGACACTTGAGAGTTAGAGTGATATACACTACCAGTAAGGGTTCAGTGCTTAATTCTATGTTCCCTGCTTGCATGAGCTATCTTCTTACAAGTTTACTTGCTTTTTATTGTAAGATTTGAATTAGTGGAATTTGGGTTGTATTTGTCTTGAAGAACTTATTCACTTTTAACCAAGTAGGTAGAAACATTTTGCATGTAGTTGCATTCACATAGATAGGTTGCATTGCATACTCTCTATCATTCCTCTTCACTCCTTTATAGCTTCTCTTGAGCTTAGCATGAGGACATTCTAATGTTTAAGTGTGGGGAGGTTGATAAATCACTATTTTATGGTTTATCTTGTGCTTAATTGAGTGATTTTTATAACCTCTTTACCCACTTATTCATACTATTCGCATGTTTTACGTTTTCCTTCCTGATTTTGTGCTATGATTGAAAACATGCTTCTTTGGCCTTTAAATTACTAACTTTAATCCCCTCTTATTATCATTCAATGCCGTGATATCTGTGTTAAGTGATTTCAAAGATTACAGGGCAGGAATGGCTCAGAGGATGGAAAGAAAGCATGCAAAAGTGGAAGGAATACAAGAAGTTGAAGAAATTGCTAAGCTGTCCAGCCTGACCTTTTTGCACTCAAACGGTCATAACTTGAGCTATAGAGGTTCAAATGAGATGGTTCTAGTTGTGTTGGAAAGCTAACGTCCGGGGCTTCGCAACAATATATAATGTGCCATAGCTTCCCTGACGCCAGGTGACACGAACGCGTGGATCACGCCGACACGTGACCTGAAAAAAATGCAATCCACGCAAACGCATGGACAACACCTCCGCGTCACTTTGCCGCGACCTGAACGTAACAAAAAATTGCTGGGGGCGATTTCTGGGCTGTTTTTGACCTAGTTTTTGGCCCAGAAAACTCATATTAGAGGCTATAAAGTGGGAGAATGCATCCATTCATGGACGAGATCTTCCATAATATTAGGTTTTAGATGTAGTTTTTAGAGAGAGAGGTTCTCTCCTCTCTCTTAGGTTTTAGGATTAGGATTCCTCTTAAAGGATTTAAGATTTCAACTCTTTATTTGGTTCAATATTCCTTTTACTTATTTTCTCAATTTAGTTTATGAACTCTTTATGTTTAGATTGATTTTCTATTTAATATAATTTGAGGTATTTCAGAATTATGATTGCTTTCTTTATTTATATAAATAATTTAGATTTTTTCCTTTTGGCTTTGGTTGATTAATTGGTAACTCTTGAGTTGTCAAACTCATCGTGATTGATAATTGTTATTTTTGTTAATTGAATTGAATTCCGATAACTCTAGTCCTTTCTTAGGAGTTGGCTAGGACTTGAGGATCAAACTAATTAGTCCACTTGACTTTCATTTGCTTTAGTAAAGGTTAACTAAGTGGGATTAAAACTCAATTCTCATCACCATCGATAAGGATAACTAGGATAGGACTTCCAAATTTTCATACATTGCCAAGAGTTTTATTAGATATTAATTTATTAATTCCTGCAATTTATTTTTCTTGTTCAAACCTTTTGAAACCCAAAAACATTGTTTTTCATAACCAATAATAAATCATACTTCCCTACAATTCCTTGAGAAGACGACCCGAGATTTGAATACTTCGGTTTATAAATTTTATTGGGTTTGTTACTTGTGACAACCAAAACTTTTGCACGAAAGGATTCTCTGTTGGTTTAGAAACTATACTTACAATGCGATAATATATTTGTGAATTTCTTTACCAATAGAAAATCCAATTCGTCAGAGGTGAATGGTGGAAAGGGGCTTGTGAGTATGGTGGTTCAAAGCTATGTTGAGGAGGGGGTTCATAGGCATATCGTGGGCCTTGTTGGTAACTACGAGGGGGTCCACCACATCCATTGTCTTGATACGCACCTTGGAATGGCTCTTGCTCATAGTAAATTGGTGGAGGTTGGTTGTCACGAAAAGGTCCACCATAACCATTGTCTTGGGATGCATCATAGAATGGTTATTGCTCATAGTGCATTGGAAGAGGTTGTTGCCAAGAGGGTTGATCAAATCCTTGTGGCTCCTCCCATCTTTGATTGTCCTAACCTTGATGCATGTTCTCATTATAGCTTCCATTCCTTACAACATAATTTGAACCAAACTCGTAGCCAAATGGATGATAATTCATAGTAGCAAGTAAAAACAAAAACTAATAAGAATTAATGAAAATAAACTCCTAAAACTAGAAATACTAACAAAGAAATGAAAAAGCAAAATTATTCACTATATTCACAATAACCAATAATAAGGCACACATTTGCAATTCCCCGGCAACGGCGCCATTTTGACGAACAGATTTTTGTGTGGTTTTGAATTTCACAAAAAAATTCTCGTTGCAAGTATAGTTTCTAAACCAACAAATAATCCTTTCATGCAAAAAAAATTGGTTGTCACTAAAACAAACCTAATAAAATTAAACCGAAGTATTTAAACATCGGGTTGTCTCTCAAGGAATTGCAGGGAAGTATACTTATAATTGGTTATGAGATTGTATCTTTTTGGGGTTTTGAATAAGGAACAAGAAAAGTAAATTGCAAGAATTAAACTAATAGCTAATAAAGCTCTTGGCAAGGTATGAGAATTAAAAGTCCTATCCTAGCTATCCTTATCAATTGTGACATCAATTATCCATTGCTCCCACTTAGTTAACCTCTAACTATGAAGGAAAGTCAAGTGGATGAATAAATTTGATTTCTCAAATCTTAGTCAACTCCTAAGGAAAGACTAGCTTTAGAGGAATCCAAATCAACTAGCAACTTTCAATTATCAATCAACAAATGAGTTTGATAACTCAAGAGTCTCCAATTACTCAACCAAATCCAAGAGGAGAAAAATCTAAATTAAAATCCTACCAAGCATTTAATCAAACACTTGGAAGGCACAATATAAAAGCATAGATACTGACAAGGAATATCAAATCTAAACAACCAATTGAAAGCATCAATAGCATAAATTAAAGAAAGCAATCATAAATATGAAATACCTCAAATTGCATTAAATAGAAAATCAAATCTAACATGAGAATTCATAAACTAAAGTGGATAAATAAATAAATTACTATGAGAAGAGAAACTCAAGTGCTAGAATAAATAAGAGTAGAAGAGAAACTCTCTCTCTAGAAAACTACCTCTAAAACCTAAAATTATGTGAATGAAAGTTGTATCAATGAATCAATATGATTCCCCCACTCTGCATCCTTTAATCTATGTTTTTCAGGCTTGAAACTAGGCCAAAAACAACCCAGAAATCGCTCCCAACATTTTCTGCAATTTCTGCACATAGCGCATGTCACACGTACGCGTACATCACGCGTGCGCATCATCTAACAGCATGGAAACTATGGCAAATTGTATATCATTTCGAAGCCCAAGATGTTAGCTTTCCAACGCAACTAAAACCGCCTCATTTGGACCTCTATAGCTAAAGTTATGATCGATTTAGTTTGAAGATGTCAAGCTTGACAACTTAGCAATTACTTCAATTTCTTGTATTCCTTTCACGTTTGCATGCTTTGTTTCCATCCTCTAAGCCATTCCTGTCCTATAAACCCTGAAAATACTTAACACACATATCATGGCATCAAATGGTAATAAGAGAGGATTAATAATTAGCAATTTTAAGGCCAAAGAAGCATGTTTTCAATCAAAGCACAGAATTAGGAAGGAAAATGTAAAACATGCAATTTATATGCATAAGTGTGAGAATAATGGATAAAATCCACTCAATTTAGCATAAAATGTACCACGAAATAGTAGTGCATCAAATCTCCCCACACTTAAACATTAGCATGTCCTCATGCTAAGCTCAAGAGAAGCAATAAGAGAGTGAAGAGGAATGGTAAAACTTATGAAATGCAACCTATCTATATGAATGCAACTAAATACAAAAATACTTCTACCTACTTGGTTAAAAGTAAATAAATTCTCCAAGACAAATATAAATCAGATTCCACTAATTCAAATCACACAATAAGAGACAAGTAAACTTGTAAGAAGATAGCTCATGAAAGTCGGGAACACAGAATCAAGCATTAAACCCTCACTGGAAATGTATATGCACTCTAATCGCTCAAGTGTCTAGGGTCAATTCACTCTAATCTCCTCTAGTCATGCTTTCTAAAATTTTGTTCTTCATCTAACCAATCAACAAATAATTAATGTACAAATGCAAGCATCATGAGGGCTTTTTAAGGTCGTAATGGGGCTAAGGTAAGGGTGAGGATACATGTATGGCCAAGTGAGTTATACTTTGAATCTTTGACTAACCAAAATTCTCACCTAACACACACACATACTCTATATAATTCTAAAATCATGCCTAGCTACCCAAAATTCCCACTTTTGCATCATATACTCATGTATGAAGTTTTAATTCCACCACATATGCATTGATCTTTTATTGAACTTAGCATTGGGGTAATTTTGTCCCCTATTCATAAGTATTTTTGGTATTTTTTCCTTTTTAATTAATTTTTTTCTTTTCTTCTTTTTTTTTTGTTTATATATATATATAAATGAAAGCATAATATATCAGATGTTAGTGACTCATACTGTACAAAAGTAGTGATGAATTCGAATGGGGGAGGAAGAAGATTCTAAACAAGGGTGATCTTCTCCTATATATACTAATCTAATGACTAAGGATTACAGAAATATGATACACTAGTCTTAGGGATGCAAAAATCTACTTTCCGAGCTCACTTGGTGAGTGTTTGGGCAGCGATTTGAGTGTCTCCATGAGCTAGTACCCCTTAAGGGTGTTGAACGCTGGCTAGGGACTCCCTTTTGGGCGTTGGATGCCAGCTGCTCCCCTGTGGGTGCTGGATGCTAGGAATGGGGCTGGTGGCTAGCGTTGAACGCCAATTTTGGGCTTTCATTTCTTAAGCAAAGTTTGAACTATTATATATTTCTGCCCTGGATGTTAGCTTTCCATAGCCGTTGAGATTGCACCATTGGGACTTCTGTAGCTCTAGATAAGCTCTTCGAGTGCACGGAGGTCAGATCCTAATAGCATCTGCAGTGTTTTCTCTGTCTCTGAATCAGACTTTTGCTCAAGCTCCTTAATTTTAGCCAGAAAATACCTGAAATCACCATAAAACACACAAAGTCAAAGTAGAATCCAAAAATATAAATTTTGCACTAAAACCTATGAAAACATAATAAAATTTAAACAAAACATAATGAAAACTATATGAAAATAATGGCAAAAAGCATATAAAATATCCGCTCATCAATGGTTGAGGTAGGAATCAAAGGAATCAACAAAGACAGAGAAGTCATCCATGATTACTTCAAGGAATTTCTCAACCATATCTGAGAAAATGAAGAGCATACACCTTTGAAAGGTTGCGGGTGCATTGCAGAGGCCAAATGACATCCTCCTGTAAGCAAACACTCCATATGGGCATGTGAATGCTGTCTTTTCTTGGTTCTGCGGATCTACTGCAATTTAATTATAACCTGAGTAGCCGTCCAGGAAGCAGTAGAATGCATGCCCAGCCAGTCTCTCCAACATCTGGTCTATGAATGGCAAGGGGAAATGATTTGTTCTTGTAGCATTGTTGAGTCTCCTATAATCAATATACATATGCCATCCTGTAACTGTCCATGTAGGGATCAGTTCATTTTTCTCATTGTGGATCACTGTCATTCCTCCTTTCTTGGGTACCACTTGGATAGGGCTTATCCAGGGACTATCTAAAATGGGATAGATAATCCCAGCCTCTCACAATTTTGTGATTTCTTTTTGGACCACTTCCTTCATAGTCGGATTTAGTCGCCTTTGTGGTTGCACTACTGGTTTAGCATCTTCTTCGAGCCTGATCTTGTGCATACACCTCGTTGGGCTGATTCCCTTTAAGTCACTTATGGTCCATCCTAGAGCTGTTTTGTGGGTTTTCAACACTTAAATCAGTGCTTGTTCTTCCTGTGGCTCTAGAACAGAGCTTATGATCACTGGATAAGTGTTACCATCTTCTAGAAACACGTATTTCAGGGATGGTAGCAATGGCTTGAGCTCGAGCTTGGGAGGTCTATGCTCTACTTTAGGAGCTTGTAACAACCCTTCCTATTCATCTGGTGCCTCATCTTCAAGGATTTCATTGGTGCACGAAATTGTAATCATCAACAATGGCGCCAAATACTTGGTGCTCTCAAACGTGAATCACACTTTGTCACAACTTCGCACAACTAACCAGCAAGTGCACTGGGTCGTCCAAGTAATAAACCTTACGTGAGTAAGGGTCGATCCCACGGAGATTGTCAGCTTGAAGCAAGCTATGGTCACCTTGTAAATCTTAGTCAGGCGGATTCACATGGTTTTAGAGATTTGATAATTAAACGATAAATAAAACGTAAAATAAAGATAGAGATACTTATGTAATTCATTGGTGACAATTTCAGATAAGCATATAGAGATGCTTTTGTTCCTCCTGAACCTCTGCTTTCTTGCTGTCTTCATCCAATCCTTCATACTCCTTTCCATTGCAAGCTGTATGTTGGGCATCACCGTTGTCAATGGCTACATCCCATCCTCTCTGTGAAAATGGTCCAATGCGCTGTCACTACATGGCTAATCATCTGTCGGTTCTCGATCATACTGGAATAGGATTTAGTAATCCTTTTGCGTCTGTCACTACGCCCAGCACTCGCGAGTTTGAAGCTCGTCACAGCCATCCCTTCCCAAATCCTACTCGGAATACCACAGACAAGATTTAGACTTTCCGGATCTCAGGAATGGCCGTCCATGGATTCTAACTTATACCACGAAGATTCTAATATCTCGGACTCGGTCCCCTGTATTAGATACCTAAGAGATACTCATTCTATCTCATCTTCATGTAGAACGGAAGTGGTTGTCAGGCACGCGTTCATAGGTGAGAATGGTGATGAGCGTCACATAATCATCACATTCATCATGTTCTTGGGTGCGAATGAATATCTTAGAATAGGAATAAGCTTGAATTGAATAGAAAAACAATAGTACTTTGCATTAATTCATGAGGAACAGTAGAGCTCCACACCTTAATCTATGGTGTGTAGAAACTCTACCGTTGAAAATACATAAGTGATAATGGTCCAGGCATGGCCGAATGGCCAGCCCCCATAAAGGTCAAAGATAGCATAAAACTAATCAAAGATGTCTAATACAATAGTATAAGGTCCTATTTATATCAGACTAGTTACTGGGGTTTACAGAAATGAGTAATTGATGTAGAAATCTACTTTCGGGGCCCACTTGGTGTGTGCTTGGGCTGAGCATTGAGCTTTACACGTGTAGAGGCTTCTCTTGGAGTTGAACGCCAGTTTGTAACCTGTTTATGGCGTTTAACTCCACTTTGCAACCTGTTTCTGGCGTTTAACTCTAGAATAGGGCAGGAAGCTGGCGTTGAATGCCAGTTTGCGTCATCTAAACTTAGGAAAAGTATGAACTATTATATATTGCTGGAAAGCCCTGGATGTATAATTTCCAACGCAATTGAGAGCGCGCCATTTGGAGTTCTGTAGCTCCAGAAAATCCACTTTGTGTGCAGGGCGGTCAGAATCCAACAGCATCTGCAGTCCTTCTTCAACCTCTGAATTTAATTTTTGCTCAAGTCCCTCAATTTCAACCAGAAAATATCTGAAATCACAGAAAAACACACAAACTCATAGTAAAGTCCAGAAATGTGATTTTTATTTAAAAACTAATAAAATTATACTAAAAACTAACTAAATCATACTAAAAACTATGTAAAAACAATGCCAAAAAGCGTATAAATTATCCGCTCATCACAACACCAAACTTAAATTGTTGCTTGTCCCCAAGTAACTGAAAATCAAATAGGATAAAAAGAAGAGAACATACTATAAATTCCAAAATATCAATGAAACTTAGCTCCAATCAGATGAGCGGGACTAGTAGCTTTTTGCCTCTTGAATAGTTTTGGCATCTCACATCATCCCTTGAAGTTCTGAATGATTGGCATCTATAGGAACTTAGAATTTAGATAGTGTTATTTATTTTCCTAGTTCAGTATGTTTATTCTTGAACACAGCTACTTTATGAGTCTTGGGCGTGGCCCTAAGCACTTTGTTTTCCAGTATTACCACCGGATACATAAATGCCATAGACACATAATTGGGTGAACCCAGATTGTGACTTAGCTTTGCTAAAGTCGCCAATTAGAGGTGTCCAGGGTTCTTAAGCACACTCTTCTTTTTGCTTTGGACCTCGACTTTAACCGCCCAGTCTCAAGTTTTCACTTGACACCTTCACGCCACAAGCACATGGTTAGGGACAGCTTGGTTCAGCCGCTTAGGCCAGGATTTTATTCCTTTAGGCCCTCCTATCCACTGACGCTCAAAGCCTTGGATCCTTTCTATTACCCTTGCCTTTTGGTTTTAAGGGCTATTGGCTTTTTGCTCTTGCTTTTTGGCTTAAAGAGCTTTTGGCTTTTTCTGCTTGCTTTTTCTTTTTCTTTCTCTCTTTTTTTTTCGCCATTTTTTCTTTTCTTTTTTTTCTTTTTTTTTCGCAAGCTTTTGTATTCACTGCTTTTTCTTGCTTCAAGAATCAATTTTATGATTTTTCAGATTATCAATAACATTTCTCCTTTTTCATCATTCTTTAAGAGCCAACATATTTAACATTCTGAGGGTGGCATCTTCCTCTTCTTGAAGAACCAATGGTGCTCTTGAGCTCCTCTATGTCTCTTCCTTGTCTTTGTTGCTTCTCCCTCATAGCTCTTTGATCTTCTCTAATCTCATGGAGGATGATGGAGTGCTCTTGGTGATCCATCCTTAGTTGTCCCATGTTGGAACTTAATTCTCCTAGGGAGGTGTTGATTTGCTCCCAATAATTCTGTGGAGGAAAGTGCAACCCCTAAAGCATCTCAGGGATTTTATGGTGAGGAATTTCCTCATGCTCTTGTTGAGGTCCATGAGTGGGCTCTCTTGATGTGCAGTTAAATGCTCTATTATTGAGCTATGGACCCTTGAGATGAATCTCTCCATCTCCCATGACTCAGAGGGGGAAGCAATTGCCATCCCTTTCCTCTTTCTTGAGGTTTCTCTGGCCTTAGGTGCCATTAATGGTTATGAAAAAATAAAAATGCTTTTACCACACCAAACTTAAAATGTTTGCTCGTCCCCGAGCAAAAGAAGGAAGAAGGTAGTAGAAGAAGAAGAAAATAGAGGAGATGGAGGAGGAAGGTGTATTCGGCCAAGGAGGGTTTTAGGTGGTTATGATGTGTGAAAAGGAAGGAGTGATGGTTTGAATTTGAGTGGGTGGGTGTAGGTGGGTGTATGATGGTTTTGGAGGAGTAATGGAGGTGATTGGTGGAAGTTATTTGGGGAAGAGAGTTATGAAAAGATGTGAAGAAGAGGTGGGGTAGGTGAGGATCCTGTGGGGTCCACAGATCCAGAGGGGTCAACGATTTAACATCCCTGCTCCAAGTAGGCGTGAAAAATGCCCTTAGAGTGCATGTCTGGCGTTAAATGCCAGCTTGCTGCTTGTTTCTGGCGTTTAACGCCACTTCCATGCTCTGTTCTGGAGTTAAACGCCAGTAAGTTCTTCCTCCAGGGTGAGCTATTTTTAATGCTGTTTTTCATCCTGTTTTTGATTTTTCAATAGTTTTTGTGACTCCACATGATCATCAACCTAAAAAAGACATAAAATAACAAAATAAATAGATATAACTAAATAACATTGGGTTGCCTCCCAACAATCGCTTCTTTAATGTCAATAGCTTGATAGTGAGCTCTCATGGAGCCTCACAGATGTGCAGAGCATTGTTGGGACCTCCCAACACCAAACTTAGAGTTTGAATGTGGGGGTTCAACATCAAACTTAGAGTTTGGTTGTGGCCTCCCAACACCAAACGTAAAGTTTGACTGTGGGGGCTTTGGTTGACTCTGCAGTGAGAGAAGCTTTTCATGCTTACTCTCCATGGTTACAGAAGGAGATCCTTGAGTTTTAACACAAGATTATCCTCATTTAGTTGAAGGACCAACTCTCCTCTATCCACATCAATCACAGCTTTTGCTGTGGCTAGGAAGGGTCTTCCAAGCATGATGGATTCATACTCATCCTTCCCAGTGTCTAGGATTATGAAATCAGCAGGGATGTAAAGGCCTTCAACCTTTACCAACACGTCCTCTACTTGTCCATAAGCCATTTTCATGGATTTGTCTGCCATCTCTAATGAGAAATTGGCAGCCTGTACCTCAAAGATTCCTAGTTTCTCCATTGCAGAGAGTGGCATTAAGTTTATGCCTGACCCCAGGTCACACAGAGCCTTCTCAAAGGTCATGGTGCCTATGTTACAAGGAATTAAGAATTTACCAGGATCCTGTTTCTTTTGAGGTAATTTCTGCCTATCCAATACATTTAGTTCATTGGTGAGCAAGGGAGGTTCATCTTCCCAAGTCTCATTACCAAATAATTTAGCATTCAGCTTCATGATTGCACCAAGGTACTTAGCGACTTGCTCTTCAGTAACGTCTTCATTCTCTTCAGAAGAAGAATACTCATCAGAGCTCATGAAGGGCAGAAGGAGGTTCAATGGAATCTCTATGGTCTCTAGATGAGCCTCAGATTCCTTTGGTTCCTCAAAGGAAAACTCCTTATTGGTCACTGAACGTCCCAGGAGGTCTTCCTCACTAGGATTCACGTCCTTCTCCTCCCTTGTAGGTTCGGCCATGATGGTCAAATCAATGGCCTTGCACTCTCTCTTTGGATTTTTCTTCTGTATTGCTTGGGAGAGTACTAGGGGGAGTTTCAGTGACCCTTTTACTCAGCTGGCCCAATTGTGCCTCCAAATTTCTAATGGAGGACCTTGTTTCATTCATGAAACTGAAAGTGGCCTTAGATATATCAGAGACTATATTTGCTAAGCTAGATGGATTCTGCTCAAAATTCTCTGTCTGTTGTTGAGTGGATGATGGAAAAGGCTTGCTATTGCTAAACCTGTTTCTTCCACCATTATTAAAGCCTTGTTGAGGCTTTTGTTGATCCTTCCATGAGAAATTTGGATGATTTCTCCATGAGGGATTATAGGTATTCCCATAGGGTTCCTAGGTGTTTTCTTTAGGTGAATGGATCCACCTGCAGAATGGTCCAATGACATCTTTGATAACTCAGACAGACCATCATAGAATATATCCAGGATGGTCCATTATGAAAGCATGTCAGAAGGACACTTTTTGGTCAGTTCCTTGTATCTCCCAAGCTTCATAGAGGGATTCACCTTCTTTTTGTCTGAAGGTTTGAACATCCACTCTAAGCTTGCTAAGCTTTTGAGGAGGAAAGAACTTGGCTAAGAAAGCCGTGACCAGCTTATCCCAAGAGTTTAGGCTATCTTTAGGTTGAGAGTCCAACCATATTCTAGCTCTGTCTCTTACAGCAAATGGGAAAAGCATAAGCCTGTAGACCTCGGAGTCAACCCCATTGGTCTTAACAGTATCATAGATCTACAAGAATTCAGTTAAGAACTAAAAAGGATCTTCTGATGGAAGTCTATGAAACTTGCAGTTCTGTTGCATCAGAGAAACTAATTGAGGCTTTAGCTCAAAATTGTTTGCTCCAATGGCAGGGATTGAGATGCTTCTTCCATGTAAATTGGAATTTGGTGCAGTAAAGTCACCAAGCATCTTCCTTGCATTGTTATTATTTTCGGCTATGTCTCCTTCTTTTTCAAAATTTTCAATAAGATTTTCTCCAAAGAGTTGTGCTTTAGCTTCTCTTAGCTTCCTCTTCAGAGTTCTTTCAGGTTCAGGATCAGCTTCAACAAGAATGTTCTTATTCTTGTTCCTGTTCATATGAAAAAGAAGAAAATAGAAAAGAAAATATGAAATCCTCTATGTCACAGTATAGAGATTCCTTATGTAAGTATAAGAAGAGAAGAGTAGCAAAAGAAAAAGATAAGAATCCAAACACAGGGGAGAGGAGTGGGTTCGAATTTTTGAGTGAAAGAGGGGTGTTAGTAGATAAATAAATAAATAGAAGGGGATGAGAGATAAGAGAATTCGAAAATTAAATAAAATAATAATAAAAAATATTTTTGTTTTTAATTTAAAATCAAAGTTAGAATTCGAAAATAAGAAGGAAAAATGAAACTAATTTAAATTGAAATTTAAAACAATTAGTTAATTAAAATTGAATTTTGAAAAAGAGGGAAGGGATTTTCGAAAATTAGAGAGAGAGAGTTAGTTAGGTAGTTTTGAAAAAGATAAGAATCAAACAAAAAGTTAAGTGGTTAATTGAAAAATATTTGAAAATCAAATTTTGAAAAGATAAGAATTTAGAAAAGATTTTGAAATTAATTTTGAAAAAGATGTGATTGAAATTTATTTTTAAAAAGATTTGAAAAAGAAATTTAAAAAGATTTGATTTTGAAAATTTGATTACTTGACTAACAAGAAACTAAAAAGATATGATTTAAAATTTAAAGATTTAACCTTTCTTACTAGGCAAGTAACAAACTTAAAATTTTTTGAATCAATCACATTAATTGTTAGTAAAGATTTTGGAATTATGAAACAAAATAAGAAAAAGATTTTTGAGAATCAAATTGAAATTTTCGAAAATATAAAAAAAAAGTGAAAAAGATTTGATTTTTGCAAAAGATTTGAAAAAGATAGAATTTTTAAATTGAAAATTTGATTTGACTCATAAGAAACAACTAGATTTTAAAAATTTTTGAAAAAGTCAAGTCAAATATTCGAATTTTATGAGAAGAAAAGGGAAAGATATTTTTTTGATTTTTGAATTTTTAATGATGGAAGAGAAAAACATGAAAAAGACACAAGACATAAAAATTATGAATCAAAACACACAATGCATGCAAGAACACTTTGAATGTCAAGATGAACACCAAGAACACTTTGAATGTCAAGATGAACACCAAGAACATATTTTTGAAAAAGTTTCAAGAAAAGAAAAACATGCAAGACACCAAACTTAGAAATTTTTAATTTTTAGACATTATGAATGCAAGAATGCATATGAAAAACAAGATGCAACACACAACAAGAAAATGTGAAGATCAAACAAGAGGATTCATCAAGAACAACTTGAAGATCATGAAGAATGCAATGCATGAATTTTCGAAAAATGCAAGAAAGAGATAAACATGCAATTGACACCAAACTTATGACTTGACACTAGATTCAAGTAAGAAACATCAAATTATTTTTTTTTTATGATTTTATTAAATTTTTTTTTTTGGTATTTTTTTTTCAAAAATTAATTTTGAAAAAGAAAATAAAGATTTCAAAATTTTTTAATAGGAATTCTAGGAATCTTGCAATGTTAGTCTAAAGCTCCAGTCCAAGAATTAGACATGGCTCACTAGCCAGCCAAGCTTTCAGTGAAAGCTCTAGTCCAAAACACTAGACATGGCCAATGGCCAGCCAAGCTTTAGCAGATACAAATCAGACATACAACAGCTGATACTTCATTCAACTTGCTTCTGTGATGATGAGTGGAAGCCTCGGTCCAAAAGAGTTAGACATGGCTTTACAGCCAGCCAGGCTTCAACATGTTTCATGAAACTCTAGAATTCCTTCTTAAAAATTCTGAAGAACATAGAATGATTTATTTTTTTTTCAAAAATAAATAAAAGTAAAAAGCTTAAAAATAAAATAAAATTACCTAATCTGAGCAACAAGATGAACCGTCAGTTGTCCAAACTCGAACAATCCCCGGCAACGACGCCAAAAACTTGGTGCACGAAATTGTGATCATCAACAATGGCGCCAAAGACTTGGTGCTCTCAAACGTGAATCACACTTTGTCACAACTTCGCACAACTAACCAGCAAGTGCACTGGGTCGTCCAAGTAATAAACCTTACGTGAGTAATGGTCGATCCCACGGAGATTATCGGCCTGAAGCAAGCTATGGTCACCTTCTAAATCTCAGTCAGGCAGATTCAAATGGTTTTAGAGATTTGATAATTAAACAATAAATAAAACGTAAAATAAAGATAGAGATACTTATGTAATTCATTCGTGAGAATTTCAGATAAGCGTATAGAGATGCTTTTGTTCCTCCTGAACCTCTATTTTGTTCCTCCTGAACCTCTGCTTTCCTGCTGTCTTCATCCAATCCTTCATACTCCTTTCCATGGCAAGCTGTATGTTGGGCATCACCGTTGTCAATGGCTACATCCCATCCTCTCAGTGAAAATGGTCCAATGCGTTGTCACTGCATGGCTAATCATCTGTCGGTTCTCGACCATACTGGAATAGGATTCAGTGCTCCTTTTGCATCTGTCACTACGCCCAGCACTCGCGAGTTTGAAGCTCGTCACAGCCATCCCTTCCTAGATCCTACTCGGAATACCACAAACAAGGTTTAGACTTTCCGGATCTTAGAAATGGCCGTCCATAGATTCTAACTTATACCACGAAGATTCTAATATCTCGGACTCGGTCCCCTGTATTAGATACCTAAGAGATACTCATTCTATCTCATCTTCATGTAGAACGGAAGTGGTTGTCAGGCACGCGTTCATAGGTGAGAATGGTGATGAGTGTCACATAATCATCACATTCATCATGTTCTTGGGTGCGAATGAATATCTTAGAATAGGAATAAGCTTGAATTGAATTGAAAAACAATAGTACTTTGCATTAATTTATGAGGAACAGTAGAGCTCGACACCTTAATTTATGGTGTGTAAAAACTCTACCGTTGAAAATACATAGGTGATAATGGTCCAGGCATGGCCGAATGGCCAGCCCCCATAAAGGTCTAAGATAGCATAAAACTGATCAAAGATGTCTAATACAATAGTAAAAGGTCTTATTTATATCAGACTAGTTACTAGGGTTTACAGAAATGAGTAATTGATGCAGAAATCCACTTCCAGGGCCCACTTGGTGTGTGCTTGGGCTGAGCATTGAGCTTTACACATGTAGAGGCTTCTCTTGGAGTTGAACACCAGTTTGTAACCTGTTTCTGGCGTTTAACTCTAGAATAGGGCATGAAGCTGGCGTTGAACGCCAGTTTGCATCGTCTAAACTCGAGAAAAGTATAAACTATTATATATTGCTGGAAAGCCCTGGATGTTTACTTTCCAACGCAATTGAGAGCGCGCCATTTGGAGTTCTGTAGCTCCAAAAAATCTACTTTGTGTGCAGGGAGGTCAGAATCCAACAGCATCTGCAGTCCTTCTTCAACCTTTGAATATGATTTTTGCTCAAGTCCCTCAATTTCAGCCAGAAAATACCTAAAATCACAGAAAAACACACAAACTCATAGTAAAGTCCAGAAATGTGATTTTTATTTAAAAACTAATAAAATTATACTAAAAACTAACTAAATCATACTACAAACTATGTAAAAACAATGCCAAAATGCGTATAAATTATCCGCTCATCAGTCATTCAGCTCCTCCTCGAGTCTCTCAACTGCATGAACCTCTTCCACTAGAGGGTCGATGATATCAATCCTCATACATTCCTCTGGGGTATTAGGGTACTGCATGGCCTTGACAGCATTCAGTATGAATTCGTCCTCATCAACTCTCAGTGTCACTTCCCCTTTTTGCAGATCAATGAGGGTCCTTCCTGTAGCTAGAAAAGGTCTCCCTAAAATGATAGATGCATTCTTATGTTCTTCTATTTCTAATACCACAAAGTCTGTGGGAACTGCAAAGGGTCCAACCTTCACAATCATGTCTTCCACCACTCCTGATGGGAACTTGATGGAGCCATCAGCAAGATGAAGGCATACGTGGGTAGGCTTGACTTTTTTAGGTTGATGCTCGCTCCAAGATCACATAGGGGTGTCCTTGTGCAACTGTCTCTGAGGGTGTAGGGTATCATAAAACTCCAAGGGTCCTGAAGTTTCTCCAGTAGGGTCCTCTGGATGACTGCACTGTATTCTTCAGTGAGGAAGACTATCTCCACCTCCCTCTAATTCTTCTTGTGGCTTAATATGTCCTTCATAAACTTGGCATATGAGGGTATTTGTTCAAGGGCTTCTGAAAATGGGATCTTGATCTCCAATGTCTTGAGGTATTTTACAAACTGGGCAAATTACTTATCTTTTTCTGCTTGACAGAATTTCTGAGGAAATGGAATCTTGGTCTTGTACTCATGCATTCTGAGTGGCGCAGGGTGAGTGTCCCTAGTGCCAGAAGAAGGGTTACCAGCTTGCTTAGGAGAGGTGTTCCCTGAACTTGCACATGCATGGCCTCCCTTATCGAACTCCACTACTGGTCCTCTCCTGGTGTTGAATGCCAGTGTTGCCCCCTCCTGGGCATTGGACGCCAATGTCATTCCTTTTTGGGCGTTCAATGCCCCTGACAGTGCCCTGTATTGCTGCTTGTTCATTCTCTGTCGTTTCCTCTTCCCCCTGCTTCTTACTGTTTTGAGGCTGGGTGTTCAGGGTCCTGCAACTCCTTAATTAGATAGCTTGGTACTCTTCTCTTATCTATTCAAACAGTTGCTGTTTGGCTTGGCTCAACTGTGCTTCTATATTCTTGTTGGGGGCTCGAGTCTCCTGTAACACTTCTTGTAGGCTTAGCAATTGCTGTGTGAGAGAGTGTAGCTACTGCGTTAATGATCCACCTTGCTCCGGAGTGGCAGAGTCAGTGGACACTGTGTTGACTTCTCTTCTCATTGAGGTCTCACCAGATGAGTATAGATACTGGTTGTTGGCGACTGTCTCTATGAGTTCATGAGCTACTTCAATTGTCTTTTTTATATTTATTGAGCCACCAGCAGAGATGTCTAGGGACATCTGAGCTATCTTTGAGTCCGTAATAGAAAATGTCTAACTTTACCCATCTGAGAATATTTCCGTGGGACATTTCCCTAGCATCATCCTGTATCTCCCCCAAACATTGTGAAGAGATTCATTATCTCCTTGTTTGAAGCCTTGAATGTCCAGTCTTAGCTGGGTCATCTTTTTTGGGGGAAAATATTGATTCAAAAACTTTTCTACTAGCTTATTCCATGTATTCAAGCTCGCCTTGGGCTGAGCATCCGACCACCTCTTTGCTTGGCCTTTTATAGCAAACGAGAAGAGCAGTAGCCTGTAAACGTCTTGGTTTACTCCGTTGGTTCGTACTGTGTCAGAGATCTGCAGGAAGCTTGCAAGGAATTCCGTGGGTTCTTCTTGCAGAAGTCCCTAAAACTGGCAATTTTGCTGCACTAGGATAATTAGTTGTGGGTTGAGCTCAAAATTGGCTGCTCTAATAGGTGGTACATAAATACTTCTTCCATAGAAGTCAAGAGTGGGGGTTGTATACGACCCCAAGGTTCTTCAGGATTGTGCCCCCTCAATTGGGTCCATAGTGAATTCTTCCTGTTCTTGCGTGCAAGAAACAAAGAAGATACAAGATGGGGGTCTCTATGTCTGAATACAGAGAACTCCCAGTGAGATATCCTAAAAAGAAATAAAGTAATATAAAGTAAGAATAACAACGAATAAAAACGAAAATTCAAAAATAGTAGGTACTAACCTAAATTTATTTCGAAATTTAAGATTCAAAAAGGGAAGGAATTGTAAAATAAGTTTTTTTAATTAAAAAGAAGAAAAGACAAACACTAGACGGGCACCGAACTTAAAAATTCTGAAATCAACGAAATAAAATTCAAAAATTTCAAAATGAAAAATACTAAAAGACACCAAACTTAAAAATTTTGAAATCAAACAACGAAAAACACAAAGAAAATTTCAAACACAAAGAAGGACAACAAGAACAATTTTTGAAAAATTTAAGAAAAGAGAAATCAACAAAAACTAAAAGGATACCAAACTAAAGACTTGACACAAGACTCAAAACAAAGAAAAAGATGAAAATATTTTTAAAAAATTTTGAAAAAGAAAGTAAGAAGCACAATTAAAAGAAAAACAGTAAAAAGTACCTGGTCTAAAAAACAAGAGAACCGTTAGTTTGTCAGTCTCGAACAATTCCCTGGCAACGGCGCCAAAAACTTGGTGCGCAAAATTTGAACTCACACAACTGAACCGGAAAGTGCACTAGGTCGTCCAAGTAATACCTTAGGTGAGTGAGGGTCGATCCCACGAGGATTATTGGATTGAGCAAGAAATGGTTATCTTGAAGATCTTAGTCAGGTGAACAGAAGAGATAGTTGTCGTTGTTGTAGGTGCATAAACAAAACAACACTGAATTGGTGTAGAAACAATGGTGGGAAATCAGTTAAGACCTTGGAGATGCTTATTCTTCCGGATCAAAACTTCTTACTGACTACTTTAACAATGAGTGGTTCATTCAATGGCAAGGCTGTAAGTGACTAACGCCGGGGCTAGTAGTCATTAATCTCCTCTGATCCAGATCACATGCCGGTGCTAATGGTCATCCAATCTGAACGAGGGTGAAGCTCACTGATAAACCCCGATTTCGTGGTTTATCTTGTGCTTATTTTAGGGGATTTTATCACCTTTTTCCACATTTATTCAATGAAATAGCATGGTTTTGTAATTCTCCCTTGAATTGTGCTTAAGTGTAAAAACATGTTTTTTAGACCCTTAAATTGGTGATTTTAACTCACTTTAATTCCATTCGATGCCTTGATGTATTTGTTGAGTGATTTCAGGTTCATAAGGCAAGTATTAGATGGAAGAAATGAGGAGAAAAGCATACAAAGTGGAGAATGCATGAGGAAACAAGAAGTGGGAATGCATCGATGGGCGCGCACGCGTACAAGGCGCGCACGCGCATAAGTGATTTCGCATAGAGACGCGCACGCGTGTTTGCCGCGTCCGCGCGGATGAAGAAACAGCCAATCGACGCGCACGCACACATGGCGCGTATGCGCCGATACTAACACGTGACCCACTTAAAGGCAAAATGCTGGAGCCAATTTTTGAGCTGCCCAGGCCCAAATCCAATTTATTTCTGAGTGTATTTCATGCAGAATTGAAGTCCAAGCAAAGGGAGAGCAATTGTTTGAAGTGTTAGCATCATGTAGGTTAGTTTCTATAGAGAGAAGCTCCCTCTTCTCTCTAGAATTAGGGTTTTTTAGGTTATTTCCATCTTAGATCTAGGTTCAATTACATGTTTTCATCTTATTTCCTTTATGATTTCTTGCTTCTACTCTTTCATTCTCATGGTTTGTAGTGTTAATTTTACTTTTATGCTTCTTTTATGTTCATGCACTCATGGATGTTCTTGTTGGATATGGATCCCTTTTAATGCAATTTAATGTTTGATGTTCTTTTAGTGTTGATTTGGGTTGTGATCTTACTTTCCTTGCAATTGGTAGTTGTTAGATTTTATTATTCTTGCATATTTACCATGCTTTCCTTTATTACCAACCAAGTGTTTGACAAAATGCTTGGTTGGGCTCTAGAGTAGACTTTGAGCATTCTTGGCTTGGAAAAGAGTAATTAGGCAATCTTGAGTCATGAAAACCCAACCTATGTTGGTGATCTAGAGTTGTTAGTTAATATCATTTCTATTGACTCTAATCTCTTGCTAATCCAATTAGTGAGTTGATTAGGACATTTGGATTGAGATTAGCTAGTCTTGTTAGACTTTCTCTCATGGAAGATAACCTATATCTCCTTCCATCATTGGGGATGACGTAATAAGATAAATTCTTGTTAATTATTGTTATTAGTAACTAGGATAGAAGGCCTATGATCTCAATTCTTGGCATGAATGTCTCTCTTTATTAATTGCTTTTCTTTATTTTGCTTTCTTTAATTGCTTGCTTGATTTACTTTTCTTGGCATTTATTTTCCGCCCCTTATAAATCAAACCCCTCGTTCCTTCATAGCCAATAAGTATACACTTCATTGCAATTCTTCGTGAGATGACCCGGAGTCTAAATACTTCGGTTAATTCTTATTTGGGGTTTGTTCTTTGTGAAAACCAAAATTTTTTATGTGAGAATTGTTTGTTGGTTTGAAGCTATGCTTACAACGAAGTAATTCTTTTCTATAAGAAGAAAATCAAGACCATCGAGCAAATCTCAACGTCAAAATGGCACCGTTGCCGGAGAGTTGCAATGGTGCTATGTTATTGGCTATTGTATATATTGTGAATAGCTTGATTTTCGGTTTACTTGTTGGTTTTTGCTAGTTTTAGGACTTAGTTTTCTTTATTTCTTGTTAGCTTTTGTTTTTATTTTCTCTTTCACCATGAATTCTCATCACTTTGGCTATGAGTGTGGTTCAAACTATGTTGTAGAAAATGGAAGCTTCAATGAGGATGTGTATCAAGGATTTGGAAATCAAAGATGGGAGGAGCCCCAAGCTTATGGACAACCTTCTTGGCAACAACCTCCTCCGAACTCTTATGGGTATAATCCTAATCCTAATGCATACCAATCCAATGTGTGTGATGACCCCTATTGTGATTGTCAACCACAACCACCACATGCATATGAACCCCCTCCTCAACATAGCCCTCCACCATACTCACAAGCCTTCTACCACCATCCACCTTCATATGATCCCAACCCGTATCTACCATACCAACCACCATATCAACCATATCTAGAGCCACCACCATTCCAACACCAATACTCCCAAGAGCCACAAATTCCACACACACCATCTCAAGAGTTTCACCAATATGAATCACCTTCTAATTACAACAACCTTCCCTCAAACAATGAACCCTCTCTCCCACCATCACCTTCCGACGAAGCCCTCATGCTAGAATTGAGAGATCTTGAATCTCATATCTTAAGGCAACACGAGGAGGATGAAAAGAAGCTTGAGGAGTTAAGAGCGAAAATGGCTATCATGGTAGAAGCCATTGGCAACATAGTCTCATCCCGCCTAAGCCTATGCGATCAAGGCACTCCCATTGTTGAATGTGGAGAAGCACCCAAAGAGCTTAGTAAGGGAGTGGAATTAGAGCTTCAAGGTGGAGAAGAAGAGCTGAAGAAAGAAGTGCAACAAGAGGAGAAGGTAGAGATGATTGAACCAAAGGAAGTAGTGGTTGAAACCTTAGGATATGTTGAGTACATAGAGGAGTCACAAATTGAAGAGCCTTCTTCCATGGAGTTCGAAGTTGATGTTGAGGAGGAGAGTGCAAAACCTCCAAGGCACAATGTGATTGAAGAATTGGAAGAAGTGTCCCAAGTAATAGACCCTCCTATTTATGATGATTCCATAGCAACATATGATCCTTTTGAGTTTGAGGAATCCTTCCCCACTAAACTTGGAATTGATGATGAGGTAGATTTCACTCAACCTCCTATGTATGATTTGAGTGATGGGAAAGAGCTAGAGAATATTGGTGAAGAAGAATGTAAACTTGAGGAAGCTTGGTGATGAGCGGATAATTTATACGCTTTTTGGCATTGTTTTTAGGTAGTTTTTAGTATGTTTTAATTACTTTTTATTATATTTTTATTAGTTTTTAAATAAAAATCACATTTCTGGGCTTTACTATGAGTTTGTGTGTTTTTCTGTGATTTCAGGTATTTTCTGGCTGAAATTGAGGGACTTGAGCAAAAATTAGATTCAGAGGTTGAAGAAGGACTGCAGATGCTGTTGGATTCTGACCGCCCTGCACACAAAGTGGATTTTCTGGAGCTACAGAACTCCAAATGGCGCGCTCTCAATTGCGTTAGAAAGTATACATCCAGGGCTTTCCAGCAATATATAATAGTTCATACTTTGCCCGAGATTTAATGGCCCAAACCGGCGTTTCAAGTCAGCATAAAAATTCTGGCGTGAAAACGCCAGAACTGGCATAAAAGCTGGAGTTAAACGCCCAAACTGGCACAAAAGCTGGCGTTTAACTCCAAGAAAAGTCTCTACATGTGAAAGCTTCAATGCTCAGCCCAAGCACACACTAAGTGGGCCTCAGAAGTGGATTTCTACACTAACTATTCTAGCTTACTCATTTTCTGTAACCCTAGGTCACTAGTTTATTATAAAAACTACTTTTAGTGATTCATTTTGTACCTCATGACATTTTACATCTGAATTTGTATCTTCTACGGCATGAGTCTCTAAACCCCATGGTTGGGGGTGAGGAGCTCTACTGTGTCTTGATGGATTAATGCAATTATTTCTGTTTTCTATTCAATCACGCTTGTTTCTATTCTAAGATATTCATTCGTACTTCAACTTGATGAATGTGATGATCCGTGACACTCATCACCATTCTCATCTTATGAATGCGTACCTGACAACCACCTCTGTTCTACCTTAGATTGAGTGCATATCTCTTAGCCTCCTGGTTCAGATCAGAGTCTTCGTGGTATAAGCTAGAATCAATTGGCAGCATTCTTAAGATCCGGAACGTCTAAACCTTATCTGTGGTATTTTGAGTAGGATCTGGGATAGGATGACTGTGACGAGCTTCAAACTCACAAGTGTTGGGCGTAGTGACAGATGCAAAAGGATCAATGGATCCTATTCTGACATGAGTGAGAACCGACAGATGATTAGCCGTGCGGTGACAGCGCATTTGGACCATTTTCACTGAGAGGACGGATGGTAGCCATTGACAACGGTGATCCACCAACATATAGCTTGCCATGGAAGGAGCCTTGCGTGCGCGAAGAAGAAGACAGTAGGAAAGCAGATATTTAGAAGACAGAGCATCTCCAAAACCTCAACCTATTCTCCATTACTGCATAACAAGTATTTATTTCATGTTGTTTTACTTTTTACAATTAAAACTAAGAATCATTACTGATATCCTGACTAAGAATTACAAGATAACCATAGCTTTCTTCAAGCCGACAATCTCCGTGGGATTGACCCTTACTCACGTAAGGTATTACTTGGATGACCCAGTGCACTTGCTGGTTAATTGTGCGAAATTGCAAAAGTGTGATTGTAATTTCGTGCACCACTTGGCAAGAGGTAGAGCATGAAGTACCTTGCCAAGTGGTGGAAGCCTTCCAAAAAGGATGGACGGGAGTGGAGCGTATTTTGTCAAGACTGTTGGAAACTCCTCCACCTAGGTTGTCATCTAATCCTTCATTTGAGTGGGTAAAACTTCTAACTCTTAGCTTTATTATCCCACTTGAATATGGTTTGCTTGAGACGGATGGCCAACTTAGGGCGCTTTGTGGAATTAAGCGTAAGAGCAGGATATTTAGTGTTTGGCGTTGTAAGTCTAGGCTCATTATGGTTGGAAGCTCAAAATTGAGGAGCATGGATTGGTGTAGTGATCAATTGAATGGGTGATGAGCGGATAATTTATACGCTTTTTGGCATTATTTTTACATAGTTTTCAGTATGATTTAGTTAGTTTTTAGTATATTTTTATTAGTTTTTAATTAAAATTCACATTTCTAGACTTTACTATGAGTTTGTGTGTTTTTCTGTGATTTCAGGTATTTTCTGGCAGAAATTAAGAGACTTGAGCAAAAATCAAATTCAGAGGTTGAAGAAGGACTGCAGATGTTGTTGGATTCTGACCTCCCTGCACTCAAAGTGGATTTTCTGGAGCTACAGAACTCCAAATGGTGAGCTCTCAATTGCGTTGGAAAATAGACATCTAGGGCTTTCCAGAAATATTTAATACTTCATACTTTGATTAAGGACAGTTGACGTAAACTGGTATTGAACTCCAGTTCTATGCTGCATTCTGGAGTCAAACGCCAGAAACAGGTTGCAAAGTGGAGTTAAACGCCAGAAACAGGTTACAAACTGGCGTTCAACTCCAAGAAAGACCTCTACATGTGTAAAGCTCAATGCTCAGCCCAAGCACACACCAAGTGGGCCCCGGTTTCTAGAGGATTCCCCGGTCTTAGGTGCCATCAATGGTAATGGAAAAACAAAAAGCTTATGCTTTTACCACACCAAACTTAGAGTTTTGCTCGCCCTCGAGCAATAAAAGAAAGAATAGATGAAGAAGAAGAAGAAATGGAGGAGAGGGAGAGTGGGAAGTGTTTCGGCCAAGAAGGGTGTAG
>NC_029785.2:62477514-62478891 GCF_000816755.2 Arachis ipaensis
GGTGATGGGGAAGAGAGTTTGAGGTGATTGGTAAAGGGATTTTGGGGAAGAGTGTTTATGGGGTTGTATGAAAGAGAGTGGTAAGAAGAAGTGAGTGGAGGTAGGTGGGGATCCTGTGGGGTCCACAGATCCTGAGTGGATCCTGTGGGGTCCAAAGATCCTGAGTGGATCCTGTGGGGTCCACAGATCCTGAGGTGTTCAAGGATTTACATCCCTGCACCCATTAGGCATGTAAAAATGCCTTTGCACCCAACTCTGGGCGTTCAGCGCCAGGTTGGTGGCCATTTTGGGCGTTCAACGCCCATTTGTGTGCCATTTCTGGCGTTGAACGCCAGAACCATGCCTGTTCTGGCGTTCAGTGCCCAGAAGCTGCCCATTTTGGGCGTTCAGCGTCAGAACCATGCTCTGTTCTGGCGCTGAACGCCAGACAGATGCTCCTCCAGGGTGTGATTTTTCTTCTGCTATTTTTTATTCCGTTTTCAATTTTCATATTTATTTTGTGACTCCACATGATCATAAACCTAAGAAAACATGAAAAACAAGAATAATAGAGTTAGATAAATAAACATTGGGTTGCCTCCCAACAAGCGCTTCTTTAATGTCAAATAGCTTGACAGTGGGCTCTTATGGAGCCTCACAAATGTTCAGAGCATTGTTGAGACTCTCCAACACCAAACTTAGAGTTTGGATATGGGAGTTCAACACCAAGAAACACAACTGTGAGGAGGCTAGATATATGAGACGAGATGTTAGGATATGAATGAATAAATAGAATGAGATGGGAGAGGGAGAATTTTCGAAAATATTTTTGAAAAAGAGTTAGTGATTTTCGAAAATGGTTTTTGAAAAATGTTAGTAATTTTCGAAAATTAAGATTTAAAAATTAAAATAATTAATAAATTAAAAAGAAATTTGAAAAAGGGGGGAGATATTTTTGAAAATGAGAGAGAGAGAGTTAGTTTGGTAGTTTTGAAAAAGTTAAGAAACAAACAAAAAGTTAGTTAGTTAGTTGGAACAAATTTTGAAAAGATAAGAAGTTAGGTGGTTAGAAAAGATATTTTGAAACCAACTTTTTGAAAAAGGTAAGATAAGAAGATATTTTAGAAATTAGTTTTGAAAAAGATTTGATTTTTAAAATCTCAATTAATGACTTGATTCATAAGAAATCACAAGATATGATTCTAGAACTTAAAGTTTGAATCTTTCTTAACAAGCAAGTAACAAACTTCAAATTTTTTAATCAAAACATTAATTGATTATGTTATTTTCGAAAATTTGATATGAAAATAAGAAAAAGAAAAAATATTTTTGGAATTTTCGAAAATAACTAAGAATTTTGAAAAAGATTTGATTTTTGAAAAAGATTTTGAAAAAGAT
>NC_029785.2:62478932-62479288 GCF_000816755.2 Arachis ipaensis
TCATTGGAAGGAATTTCAGATAAGCGAATGGAGATGCTTTTCGTTCCTCTGAATCTCTGCTTTCCTGCTATCTTCATCCAATCAGTCTTACTCCTTTCCATGGCTGGCTTTATGCAAGGGCATCACTGTTGTCAGTGGCTACATCCCCTCCTCTCAGTGAAAAATATGCTCAGATGCTCTGTCACAGCACGGCTAATCATCTCTCGGTTCTCGATCATGCTGGAATAGGATTTACCCTCCTTTTGCGTCTGTCACTAACGCCCAGCAATCGCGAGTTTGGAGCTCGTCACAGTCATTCATTCATTGAATCCTACTTGGAATACCACAGACAAGGTTTAGACCTTCCGGATTCTCTT
>NC_029785.2:62481133-62484561 GCF_000816755.2 Arachis ipaensis
CCTTTCCATGGCTGGCTTTATGCAAGGGCATCATCGTTGTCAGTGGCTACATCCCCTCCTTTCAGTGAAAAATATGCTCAGATGCTCTATCACAGCACGGCTAATCATCTCTCGGTTCTCGATCATGCTGGAATAGGATTTACCCTCCTTTTGCGTCTGTCACTAACGCCCAGCAATCGCGAGTTTGAAGCTCGTCACAGTCATTCAATCATTGAATCCTACTCGGAATACCACAGACAAGGTTTAGACTTTCCAGATTCTCTTGAATGCCGCCATCATTCTAGCTTACGCCACGAAGACTCTGGGTAGGAGATCTAGGAGATATTCATTCTAGCTTATTTCATGTAGAACGGAAGTGTTTGTCAGGCACGTGTTCATAGGGGAGAATGGTGATGAGCGTCACACATAATCATCACCTTCATCACGTTCTTGGGTGCGAATGGATATCTTAGAAGCGAAATAAGATGAATTGAATAGAAAATAGTAGTACTTTACATTAATCTTTGAGGAACAGCAGAGCTCCACGCCTTAATCTATGGAGTGTAGAAACTCTACCGTATGAAAATACATAAGTGAAGGTCCAGGCATGGCCGAGATGGCCAGCCCCTTAAAATGTGATCACAGGATCAAAATACAATCCAGGATCCAGGATGGTCAAAAAGACTAGTAAAAGGTCCTATTTATAATAAACTAGCTACTAGGGTTTACATGAGTAAGTAATTGATGCATAAATCCAATTCCGGGGCCCACTTGGTGTGTGTTTGGGCTGAGCTTAAGTGTTGTACGTGTAGAGGTCCTTCTTGGAGTTGAACGCCAGTTTTTGTGCCAGTTTGGGCGTTCAACTCTGGTTTTGGCTCCTTTTCTGGCGCTGGACGCCAGATTTGGGTAGAAAGCTGGCGTTGAACGCCAGTTTATGTCGTCTATTCTTGGCCAAAGTATAAACTATTATATATTGCTGGAAATCCCTGGATGTCTACTTTCCAACGCAATTGGAAGCGCGCCATTTCAAGTTCTGTAGCTCCAGAAAATCTATTTTGAGTGCAGGAAGGTCAGAATCCAACAGCATCAGCAGTCCTTTTTCAACCTCTGAATCTAATTTCTCCTCAAGTCCCTCAATTTCAGTCAGAAAATACCTGAAATCACAGAAAAACACACAATCTCATAGTAAAGTCCAGAAATGTGAATTTAACATAAAAACTAATGAAAACATCACTAAAAGTAACTAGATCCTACTGAAAACATACTAAAAACAATGTCAAAAAGCGTATAAATTATCCGCTCAACATGAACCTTATGGAAACACCTATAATCCCTCATGGAGAAATCATCCAAATTTCTCATGGAAGGATCAACAAAAGCCTCAACAAGGCTTTAATAATGGTGGAAGAAATAGGTTTAGCAATAGCAAGCCTTTTCCATCATCCACTCAGCAACAGACAGAGAATTCTGAGCAGAATCCATCTAGCTTAGCAAATATAGTCTCTGATCTATCTAAGGCCACTTTAAGTTTCATGAATGAAACAAGGTCCTCCATTAGAAATTTGGAGGCACAAGTGAGCCAGCTGAGTAAAAGAGTCACTGAAACTCCTCCTAGTACTGTCCCAAGCAATACAGAAGAGAATCCAAAAAGAGAGTGCAAGGCCATTGATTTAACCATCATGGCCGAACCTACAAGGGAGGGAGAGGATGTGAATCCCAGTGAGGAAGACCTCCTGGGATGTCCAGTGATCAACAAGGAGTTTACCTCTGAGGAACCAAAGGAATCTGAGACTCATCTAGAGACCATAGAGATTCCTTATGCCATTCATGAGCTCTGATGAGTATTCTTCTTCTGAAGAGAATGAAGATGTCACTGAAGAGCAAGTTGCCAAGTACCTTGGTGCAACCATGAAGCTGAATGCCAAATTATTTGGTAATGAGACTTGGGAAGATGAACCTCCCTTGCTCATCAATTAACTAAGTGATCTGGATCAACTAAGATTGCCTCAGAAGAAATAGGATCCTGGAAAGTTCTTAATACCTTGTATCATAGGCACCATGACCTTTGAGAAGGCTCTATGTGACCTTGGATTAGGGATAAACCTCATGCCACTCTCTGTAATGGAGAAACTGGGAATCTTTGAGGTGCAAGCTGCCAGAATCTCATTAGAGATGGTAGGCAACTCAAGAAAACAGGCTTATGGACAAGTAGAGGACGTGCTAGTAAAGGTTAAAGGCCTTTACATCCCTGCTGATTTCATAATCTTGGATACTGGGAAGGATGAGGATGAATCCATCATCCTTAGAAGACCTTTCCTTGCCACAGCAAGGGCTGTGATTGATGTGGACAGAGGAGAATTGATCCTTTAACTGAATGAGGATAACCTTGTGTTTAAAACTCAAGGATCTCCTTCTGTAACCATGGAGAGGAAGCATGAAAAGCTTCTCTCACTGCAGAGTCAACCAAAGCCCCCACAGTCAAACTCTAAGTTTGGTGTTGGGAGGCCACAACCAAACTCTAAGTTTGGTGTTGAACCCCCACATTCAAACTCTAAGTTTGGTGTTGGGAGGTTCCAAACTTGCTCTGAACATCTGTGAGGCTCCAGGAGAGCTCACTGTCAAGCTATTGACATTAAAGAAGCGCTTGTTGGGAGGCAACCCAATGTTATCTAATTATATTTATTTATTTTCCATTGTTGTTCTATGTTTTCTTTAGGTTGATGATCATGTGAAGTCACAAAAACTACTAAAAAAATCAAAAACAGAGTGAAAAATAGAATGAAAAATAGCACACCCCTGGAGGAGAACAGTCTGGTGTTTAAACGCCAGAAACAAGCATCTACTTGGCGTTAAACGCCAGAACAGAGCATGGAAGTGGCGTTTAACGCCAGAAACAGGCAGCGGTCTGGCGTTAAACGCCAAGATTGCATGTATAGGGCATTTTACACGTCTAAAGGGTACAGGGATAAAAAATCCTTGACACCTCAGGATCTGTGGACCCCACAGGATCCCCACCTAACCCTATTCTCTCCTCTTCACACCTTTTCATAACTCTCTTCCCCAAATGCCCTTCACCAATCACTTCAATCACTCTTCCCCATCACTCCCTCACCACTCACATCCATCTTCTCTTCCCCATAAACCCCACCTACCTTCAAATTCAAAATATTTTCCCTCCCAAACCCCACACGTCCCTACACAAGAAGGGTCAACTTTGATCAAAGGTTGGACCAAGTCCTCATAGACATATGTGAGGAAGGAGCTCAATGGAAAATTGACTCAAGAGGCAAGCCGGTTCAACTAAGAAGGCATGACCTCAAACCAGTGGCTAGGGGATGGCTAGAGTTCATTCAACGCTCAATTATACATACTAGTAACCGGTCTGAAGTTACTATAGACCGGGCCATCATGATCCATAGTATCATGATTGGAGAAGAGGTGAAAGTTCA
>NC_029785.2:62485328-62486410 GCF_000816755.2 Arachis ipaensis
CATTGGTTCTTCAAGAAGAGGAAGACACCATCCTCACTAAGGTGGACTCATTCCTTAATCTCCTTGTCTATTTATTTTACTGTTTTTCAATTTTTGAGCTTTATATTTTATTTATGTTTGTGTCTTTACTATATAATCACTAGTGTCTAAGTGTCTATGCCTTAAAGTTATGAATATGAATCCATCACCTCTCTTAAATGAAAACTATTTTAAAAACAAAAGAACAAGAAGTACAAGGTTTCAAATTTATCCTTGAAACTAGTTTAATTATTTTGATGTGGTGACAATACTTTTTGTTTTCTGAATGAATGCTTGAACAGTGCATATGTCTTTTGATATTGTGGTTTATGAATGTTAAATATGTTGGCTCTTGAAAGAATAATGAAAAGGAGAAATGTTATTTGATAATCTGAAAAATCATAAAAATGATTCTTGAAGCAAGAAAAAGCAGTGAATACAAAAGCTTGTAGGAAAAAAATGGCAAAAAAAAAAAGAAAGAGAAAAAAGCAAGCAGAAAAAGCCAAAAGCTCTTTAAACCAAAAGGCAAGAGCAAAAAGCCAATAGCCCTTAAAACCAAAAGGCAAGGGTAAATAAAAAGGATCCAAGTCGTTGAGCATCAGTGGATAGGAGGGCCTAAAGGAATAAAATCCTGACCTAAGCGGCTAAACCAAGTTGTCCCTAACCATATGCTTGTGGCGTGAAGGTGTCAAGTGAAAACTTGAGACTGAGCGGTTAAAGTCGAGGTCCAAAGCAAAAACAGAGTGTGCTTAAGAACCCTGGACACCTTTAATTGGGGACTTTAGCAAAGCTGAGTCACAATCTGAAAAGGTTCACCCAGTTATATGTCTGTGGCATTTATGTATCCGGTGGTAATACTGGAAAACAAAGTGCTTAGGGCCACGGACAAGACTCATAAAGTAGCTGTGTTCAAGAATCAACATACTGAACTAGGAGAATCAATAACACTATCTGAATTCTAAGTTCCTATAGATGCCAATCATTTTGAACCTCAATGGATAAAGTGAGATGCCAAAACTATTCAAGAGGCAAAAAGCTACAAGTCCCGCTCATCTGATTGGAGC
>NC_029785.2:62487070-62493308 GCF_000816755.2 Arachis ipaensis
ATGAACGCGTGCCTGACAAACACTTCCGTTCTACATGCAAACAAGCTAGAATGAATATCTCTTAGATATCAAATACAGAGGACCGAGTCCGAGATATTAGAATCTTCGTGGTATATGTTAGAACCCATGGATGGCCATTCTTGAGATCCGGAAAGTCTAAACCTTGTCTGTGGTATTCCGAGTAGGATCTGGGAAGGGATGGCTGTGACGAGCTTCAAACTCGCGAGTGCTGGGCGTAGTGACAGACGCAAAAGGATAGTAATTCCTATTCCAGTATGATCGAGAACTGACAGATGATTACCCATGCAGTGACAGCATTGGACCATTTTCACAGAGAGGATGGGATGTAGCCATTGACAACGGTGATGCAATACATAAAGCTTTCCATGGAAAGGAGTAGGAATGGTTGGATGAAGACAGCAGGAAAGCAGAGGTTCAGAGGAACGAAAGCATCTCTATACTCTTATCTGAAATTCCCACCAATGAATTACATAAGTATCTCTATCCTAGTTCATATTTTAATTATCTATTTAATTATTAAAACTCTATAACCATTTGAATCTGCCTGACTGAGATTTACAAGGTGACCATAGCTTGCTTCAAGCTGACAATCTCCATGGGATCGACTCTTACTCACGTAAGGTTTATTACTTGGACGACCCAGTGCACTTGCTGGTCAGTTGTGCGAAGTTGTGTCAAAGAATTAAGATTATGAACGTGCATATAAAGTTTTCAGCGCCGTTACCAAGGAATGGAACCGTCACGATTTCTGCACACCAATGGGTCTAGGAGGATAGTTTGGTACTCCCATGAGAAATCATCTCTCTTGCCACCCGGAGAAAATCACCATGATCAACTCAAGGACGGGTGTGAAAACAAAGTGTGGGATCTCGGATCACACAAGAAAAATTAACTTTGGGAGCCCATGGTTTGTGAAGAACTCCATCAACGCTTGGAGTTATTAACTTTGAATGATGAAGCGCAATGGAAGTCCAAGCATTGGTGGATGTTCAAGGATGGATTCAAGCACAAGCCACCTTGATGAGGAGCTCCCCATAAGTCCAACATAAGGACAATAAACAAAAGTGCTAGGTGGGAGACACCCACCATGGTAACATCTTTTAATTTTTTCTTTTGTAAATATTGGTAAAATAGGTTTAATTCCTTGTTTTGATTGCTTAGTTGAGTTTATTTGGGAATCTAGTAGGTTAAATAAGGTTTTATGATGTTTTGGTAGCTGTTTGGAGGTTTGGAATGCTTGGTTTGGTGCAAAAACATAGAAAATTTTTGAAAAACAGAGCACCATCCACGCGCATTGATAAACCCCAATTTTGTGGTTTATATTGTGTAGAATTTGGGGGGGGGGGTTTGTCAATATTTCTCGCACTTATTCACAAGTATTGCATGATTTTATTTTCTCTTCCTAACATTGCTTCATGATGAAAAATATGCTTCTTTTTCCTTAAAATTGCTATACTTTGATCCTCTTCTATTACCATTCGATGTCGTGACGTGTTTGTTGAGTTATTTCAGAAATTATAGGGCAAAGATGGCCTAGAAGAGAGAAAGAAAGCATGCACAAGAGGAAGGAACATGAAGATTTGGATTTTGGGAATTCCAAACCCAGTTCAGATTGGTGATCTAGAGTTGTTAGTTAATATTAATTCCATTGACTCTAATCTCTTGCTAATTTAATTAGTGAGTTGATTGGGACATTTGGATTGAGATTAGCTAGTCTTATTTGATTTTCTCTCATGGAACATAACTTACACCTTCTTCCAATGTTGGAGATGACGAAATGAGATAAATTCTTGTTAAGCATTATTATGATTAATGACTAGGATAGAGAGCCTATAATCTCAACCCTTGCTACGAATGTCTCTCCTTATTACTTGCTTTCTTTAGTTACTTGCTTAATTTATCTTTTCTTATTCCTCTTATAAACCAAAACCCCCCTTTGCCCCTTTATAGCCAATAAGCATACACTTCATTGTAATTCCTAGGGAGACGACCCGGTGTCTAAATACTTCGGTTAATTTTTATTAGAGTTTGTACTTGTGACAAAACCACATCTTAATTTGATTCGAGGATTGACTATTGGTTTGGACTATACTAACAATGGAATTATTTTGTGGAATTCCGAACTGGTATAAATCCTTGCCATTCAAATTAATGGCGCCGTTGCCAGGGATGACAATAGTGCTATATTATTGGCTATTGTATATATTGTGAATTGCTTGATTTTTTGTTTGTGTTGTTGGCTTTTGCTAGTTGTGAGACTTTGTTTTCTTTGTTTCTTATTAGTCTTTGTTTCTATTTTCTCTTTCACTATGAATTCTCATCCTTTTGGCTATGAGCTTGGTTCAAACTGTGTTGCAGGAAATGGAAGCTTTAACGAGGATGTGCATCAAGGATTTGGAAATCAAGGATGGGAGGAACCCCAAGCTCAAGGACAACCTTCTTGGCAACAACCTCCTCTGAACTCATATGGGTATAATCCTAATCCTAATGCATACCAATCCAATGTATGTGATGACCCTTATTGTGATTGTCAACCATAACCACCACATGCATATGAACCCCCTCTGCAACATAATTTTGAATCACCTTACTCACAAGCCTCCTACCACCATTTACCTCCATATGACCCCAACTCATACCCACCATACCAACTACCATATGAACTATATCTAGAACCACCACCTTTCCAATACCAATACTCCCATGAACTACAAAGTCCATACACACCACCTCAAGAGTTTCACCAATATGAACCACCTTCCGATTATCCCTCAAATCCCTCAAAAAATGAACCTTCTCTTCCACCATCACCTTCCGATGAAGCCTCCATGTTGGAATTGAGAGATCTTGAATCTCATATCTTAAGGCGACAAGAAGAGGATGAAAGGAAGTTTGCGGAGTTAAGAGCAAAAATGGTTATCATGGTAGAAGCCATAGGTAACATGGTCTCATCCCGCCTAAGCCTATGCAATCAAGGCACTCCCATTGTGGAATGCGGAGAAGCAACCAAAGAGCTTGGCGAGGGAGTGAACTTGAAGCTCCATGAAGAGGAGAAGGAATTAAAACAAGGAGTACAACAAGAGGAGGAGGTGGAAATTAGTGAACAAAAGGAAGTAGTGGTTGGATGTTTAGGATATGTTGAGCACATAAAGGAATCTCAAGTTGAAGAGCAATCTTCCACGAAGTTTGGAAGAGATGTTAAAAAGGAGAGTGATGTTGAGGAAGTGGATAGAGAATCGAAGGAAATTGATCAAGAAGTGGATTCCATCATTAGTGATTTTTTGTCCATAGTGATCAATCTCCTTGATGATCTTGTTGAGCCTTCTTTCAGTGAATTAGAAAGCAATGTTGAGGAGGACGCGCAACCTCCAAGGCATATTGTGAATGAAGAATTGGAAGAAGTGTCCCAAACAACAAGCCCTCCTATTTACGATGACTACGAATCAACATATGACCCTTTTGAGCTTGATGAATCCTTCCCCACTGTGCTTGAAATTGGTGACGAGGTAGACTTTACTAAATCTCCTATCTATGATGAGAGTGATGGGGAAGAAATAGAAGAAAGTGGTAAAGAAAAGTGTGAACTTGAAGAAGCTTGGTGAGAGGTAAAGCTCGAAGAACCTTGCCAAGTGGTGGAAGCCTCTAGAAGAGGGGGGACGAGAATGGAGCATGCTTTGTCAAGATCATTGAGAACTCCTCCACCTAGGTTGTCATCCAATCTTTCAGTTGAGTGGGTAAAACTTATAACTCTTAGCTTTATTATCCCACTTGAGTATGGCTTGCTTGAGACGGATGGCCAACTTAGGGCGCTTTGTGGAGTTAAGTGAAAAAGGAGGATGTTTAGTGGTTGGCGTTGTAAATATAGGCTCATTATGGTTGGAAGCTCAAAACTGAAGAGTATGGATTGGTGTAATGTTCAATTGAATAGGTCTAGGAGGATAGTTTGGTGCTTTCATGAGAATTCTATTTTCTTATCACCCGGACGGAATCAAGGCGATCAACTAGAAAATGGGTGCGAAGATAAAATATGGGATCCTGGATCACACCATAGAAACCAATGTTGGGAGCTCATATCTTGGAGAGAACCTCACCAAAGCTTGGTGAAAATGGTTGGAACTTCTGACAACCGATTGAAGGACAAGCACTCTTAGAGGTTCAAGGATGGATACAAGCATAAGCCACCTTGACAAGGAGCCTCCCAAATGTCCAACTTAAGGACTTAAACTAAAAGTGCTTGGTGGGAGACACCCACCATGGTAAACTCTTTCCATTCTCTTATAGATATAATAAATGAATGAATTGGGTTCCATTGTATATAGTTTCTTTACTTCTCAATATATTTTGCTTTGCTTGCTAAGGTGTTTATAGATTCTAGGCCTTAATTAGGGATGATTCTTTGAATTTGAGTTTTTGCTTGGATTGCAAGTTTCCTCAATTTGTTTGAAAAATCCCCAAAATTTCAAAAATATATGTTTGATTTTGTATCTTAGCTGGTTTTAGAGTCTTAGAGGAGATTGGAAGAATTATGAGCTCTTCTTGGTGCTCTTAAAAAAAAAAAAACTAGCCACACGCAAGCGCATAGTGCGCGCGCGCCGGCTGCGCATTTAAGCTTTCTGGGCCAAGAACCACAGAGTTGTGCCAAATTTGGGCCAACTCTATGCCTAAACCCGCGCGAACGCATGCTGTACGCGTCCGCGTCCTTTCTGCATTGCCCTACCCACGCGTAGGCATACCTGGCGCCTCCGTGTCCTATCATTAATCAACTCATCTACGCGCAAGCGCATAGTGCGCGTGCGTGTCGAAGAAATTTTCATCACCAAGGCCAAAAGACCCGGGAGTTATGCCAACTTTGGGCCCTTTTTGTGCCTCTGTCCTAGCTCACCCGCGCGGACGCACGCTGTTCGCGTCCGCGCCCATGCCTACACAGCCCATCTACGCGCAAGCACGGATGGCGCTTCCGCGTCAATCCCTTGTTCTCCCACCCACGCAGACGCGCACGGCGCACACTCGCGTGGATTTAAATTTCCACTTACCCCAGGGATGCGAAGCCCTAGCGCATTCGCGCAAACCTTTCACCCCCTTCTCTATCGTCTCTTCCTCTTCTTCTCTCCCTCCATAACCAGCACTGCAACCACCTCTGGTGACACCATCGCCGCCGCCAGTGCCCTCATCTCTCTTCCTTCCTCTCTTTCTCACTCTCACTGCTTCGCCCTCGCTCCCTCTTTCTCACTCCATCCTCTGCTCCATCTCCTCTCACAGCACCTCAGTGCCGCCACAAGCACCGCCGCGACTTTCATTGTCGCCGGCAAACATTCCGCTGTATCACCAAACCACCGCGCTGCTCTGGCCAGTTCACTCTTTTCCCTCCACCTTCCCTTCCTCTGTTCTATCCCCCATATTTCCCAGGTTCCCCTTCTTCTCATTTTCATTTAAATTCTATTTGATTAATCTGGTTTAGCTTATTCTGTTTAGCTTGTTTAGTTAGATTAGTTTAGTTAGTTTAGTTTGATTAGGTGGTTAGAGAATCTGTGATGAATAGTGAATTTAGGCTTGTTTGAATTTATGCTGCTATTTGGAATTATTTTGTTTCGTTGAATTGCCCTGTGCTCCTTTGGTCTATTGATGCTGCGTACTTGTGATTGATTATTGAATTCAATGAAAAGAATGCTAACTGAAGCTATTACTGTTGTTTCTTGTGCTATTTTGGTGCTATGTTTTCAGGCCATTATTTTTCTGTTATTTGTCCAATGAAAGAAAAGAATTCTGCTGCCTGGTTATTTGCTTTTGCTGAGTACTGTTGGCTGAATTCCTGATTAAATTTGCACTTCATTGTTGAACCCAATCATGCTTAATTGTTTGAATTCATGCTGCTTGCAAGTGGAATGATTGTTGTCTTGGAATGATATCTGCAATTTGAATTCAACGAATAGCATGCTACCTAAATTCATTATCTCTGTTCATTGGGCATATTTGGTGCTGTATTTTAAGCCAGTGTTTTTGTTCATTGTTCAAAGAAAGAATGTTATTTGTTGCTGGCTAGTTTGGTTTAAATTGTCTTTTGATGTTTTGCTGCTGTAAGATTGGCTTATTTGTTCCATTCATATGAATTCACATCTGGCTTTTGTCTTTGATTGTAATGTTTGCATATGGAATGTGATTTGAATGTTGAATTTGGAAAATTGCCTATTTTCAGCTTAACTGCTACCTGATTTTTCTT
>NC_029785.2:62497953-62500074 GCF_000816755.2 Arachis ipaensis
TGGAAGCTAACGTGGCCAATATGAGCTTGGTCCAACGTTAGTGACAAAGGTGAGTGTCACTAACGTTGGCTCCACTTTCTTTCTTCCACGTTAGAGTTCATGTTATCTTAGTTAATGTGACTCTTAATGTGGGCTATGATGGCTTCGAGGACGTTATTGGCGATTACTTTTCTCATTAGCGTTGCAAGCTAGCTCCCATTCCACGTTAGTGGTCACATTTGTCCTGAAATCAAGCAATAAAGTGCATCAAAGTTCTAATCCACATCATGAGACATGTATCATCCAATTTGTCATCTAATTCATGCAAAATTCCCATGAAATCATGTAAAGTGCACAATTTATGCTTAAATCAAGATGTAAGTGAAATTTCACCCAAAACTTGCTTATTTCCTAAGAAAATGCATGAAACTACCCTAAAACAGTAAAGAAAAGGTCAGTGAAACTGGCCAAAATACCCTGGCATCACAACACCAAACTTAAAGCTTGCTTGTCCCTAAGCAAGTACTGGAACAAGAGAATGATGAATGAAATGCCAAGAAAAGTGAGTCATTATTGTGGAAGTTATGTCCTTGGTTTTATGGTGGTTTCATGCATAGCAACTTAGGTTCATTCCTTCACTGGCTTTTAGACCTTTATCGTGTCCTGGAATGCTCACTTGACTGCACCCTATGAGACTCTTATTCTCTGATCCTTTTTGTCATTTCAGGGCTTATTTGAGTTCTTAGACTAGATGCTCTGTAAGGGGGCTACTCTTTAAGATAAGCTTTCAGCCAGCACTCCCGAACCAGTTGGTTCAAGGTGCTATGTGTTAAGACACCCCTAAGGACTTACTCCCTCAAGTCTCTTTCCCCCATACATACACACCATAGGCACATAGTTTGTTTATTTTCTTTCTTGAGACCTTGGTGTCCAGCACCTCTTTGTGTTACTAAGTGTTCTGTAGCAAGGGTTACTCTTGATAGTGGACTTTTAGCTGATAATCCCGAGTTAGTTAACCCAAGTTACCAAGTGATAAGGCACCCCTAAGAGCTTATTCATCCAAGTAGATCCCTTACATAGGAGCACCACAGACACTTGCCTCAAGATTCAACCCTTGGTGCCTAGCCTTATTTCTTACTCTTTTTCTTTTTTCGTTCTTTCTTATTGGGATCTTGTTATTTAGTTAGTCTCATGTGGTGTGCCTCAAGCATATGATTCCGGACAGATAGTTGTCTTCCCACCTTGTTGGTGAACCAACTTAGCTAACTTATGACCACATCACAAACTAAGGAACTTACTCCATATTATGAACTCCTCTCTGGTCTTTGATAACAAGCATTCTCTTTTTATTAAAAAGGAGACAAGCATACAATAAGCATGAATGAATTGAAAACGGGCAGTTTGACTAGCAATCATAGACTTAANCTGTAAGATTGGCTTATTTGTTCCATTCATATGAATTCACATCTGGCTTTTGTCTTTGATTGTAATGCATTCATATGGAATCTGATTTGATTGTTGAATTTGGAAAATAGCCAATTTGCTGCTGAAATGCTACCGGATTTTTCCTAACCATATCTCATGAATTAACATTGTTTCACTTGATGCAATAAACTTCTATTTGACAATTTCTGTGTCAATAGGATTTTGTTTACTAAATGGTTTTGGAAACTCCTCAAGGACATGTTTACAGGTTTTGGTCATGCTTATAATACTCTTTGCTTGTTTGCAATGCTAATTTGCTTATATGCATTGAATGGTTTAAGTAAGTTTTCAGATTGACCATAACTTGAAACTCTTTTGAAATTTTGTACCTCTTTTGCATAAACTCACAAGTTTGAAGGTTTTTAATCTGTGTGATTAATTGATTCATTATATTCATGCCTAATTTGTATCAAGTCACATAGATCATGCGATTTTCCATTCTTGTTTCAACTTGTGAATTTTATGCCTCTTTGGAATTGGTATCGAATGTTTCTAGATTTTTCCTGTTCCTCAATGTTCTGATTCTACCAACACCAATTCATACAATTCTAGTGATCTTCACATTGATTGATGACTTGTTTTCATAATTGGTTGCTTTTTGGCAATATCATATTTCATCATCAATGACTATAAGCATTTCATGGTTGTGAGTATGCT
>NC_029785.2:62501055-62501964 GCF_000816755.2 Arachis ipaensis
TGGCTGATGTCCCGTGGGAGGACGATGATGTGACACCACCACCCCCAGATAACGACGATAAGGAGGTTACTATTTCATGGGGTGGGTGGGTGCACGAGAAGCCTCCGCCCAGACGCTGCTCTCGACCCAGAGTAGTGGTGGAGGTAGCTCAGCCCTCATCATCAGCAGCAATAGCAGGACCCGCCTCATCTTCAGCAGCCACAGCATCCTTGCCACCACCTCCTGCACCTGAGCCGACATACGTGTTGGTGTAGTGCCTGTTTCACTTCATAGAGCGCAGCAAGCATTGTATCATGCGACGTCTTGACCACATAGACCAGGTGTTCATATCACAGGGTATTGAGCTACCTCCGCTCCCAGACTCTCCCGCCTCCAACGAGCAGGATCAGGAGGAGGAGCATGTTGAGGAGCTGACTCAGCAAGAGGCACCACCAGAGGTTCAGTAGCCTCCTGAGGATCCACATCCTGAGCCACAGCCACAGCCTGAGCCCGAGCCATAGCCCGACGCGATTGTTGACCCCCATCCCGAGCTTCAGCAGTAGCATCGAGGACAATGCTTCATCCTAAAGTGTAGGGAGGTTACCGTTCGTGACCAGTGTATTGCATTTATGTGGTAAATTTTCAGACTTTTATCTCTAGTTTCTGCTACTTTATTTTATTTTGCACTTTATCTTTGAGATCATTCTGGGATTACTGTACATACTTGCTATTGTAGATACACTTATTTTGGTTATTGCACACTTTTATTATATATATGTGTTGCATTTTGGCTTTTGATTGTGATTAGAAAATTATTTTGAATTGTTAAAACCTAGTTGACCATATTTGTATAAGAATTGTGTTTTGATTGAAAAGGGATGATGCACGGAAACTTGTCTCTCAACAATTTTCCTTTGGTAAGTATACCAA
>NC_029785.2:62503167-62503393 GCF_000816755.2 Arachis ipaensis
AGAGTCCACGTTAACTAAGTTAACGTGGCTTCTAACGTGGTAATGATAGCCATCTCCAACGTTAGTGACAAAGGTGAGTGTTACTAACGTTGGCTCGTCATCCTATCCTCAACGTTAGCTTCCACGTTAACTAAGTTAGCGTGGGAGTTAACGTGGATCATAGTGGCTCATTGTGGCTCATTCCAACGTTAGTGACAAAGGTGAGTGTCACTAACGTTGGCGATTG
>NC_029785.2:62506347-62506686 GCF_000816755.2 Arachis ipaensis
GCTCAAATTCCTGTTCATGGAACGCAGTTTTGAATCTCCTTTCATCGAAAGGGACGCTCTCCACCAGTTCTTTCCTCTTTTACCTCTTGGAGCTTGGTGCGCAGAAATTGTGATTACACTTTTGATTATGTAAAATTCATCGCTCTTGCCAAAAACTTGGTGCGCAGAAATTGTGATTACACTTTTGATTATGTAAAATTCATCGCTCTTTATTTCCCTGGTAATGGCGCCAAAAACGTGATGCCAATACCATGGTTGACAACTTCGCACAACTAACCAGCAAGTGCATTGGGTCATCCAAGTAATACCTTACGTGAGTAAGGGTCGAATCCCACGGAG
>NC_029785.2:62515568-62516658 GCF_000816755.2 Arachis ipaensis
CGGATTCTCTTGAATGCCGCCATCATTCTAGCTTACACCACGAAGATTCCGATTAAGAGATCTAAGAGATACTCATTCAGTGGAAGGTAGAACGGAAGTGGTTGTCAGGCACGCGTTCATAGGGAATGATGATGATTGTCACGTTCATCACATTCAGGTTGATGTGCGAATGAATATCTTAGAAGCGAAATAAGATGAATTGAATAGAAAACAGTAGTACTTTGCATTAATCTTTGAGGAACAGCAGAGCTCCACACCTTAATCTATGGAGTGTAGAAACTCTACCGTTGAGAATACATAAGTGAAAGGTCCAGGCATGGCCGAGATGGCTAGCCCCCAAAACGTGATCACAGGATCAGAATACAATCCAGGATAAAACTCAGGATGTCAAATACAATAGTGAAATGTCCTATTTATAATAAACTAGCTACTAGGGTTTACAGAAGTAAGTAATTGATGCATAAATCCACTTCCGGGGCCCATTTGGTGTGTGCTTGGGCTGAGCTTTGAGTGTTACACGTGTAGAGGTCCTTCTTGGAGTTGAACGCCAGCTTTTGTGCCAGTTTGGGCGTTCAACTCTGGTTTTGGCTCCTTTTCTGGCGCTGGACGCCAGATTTGGGCAGAAAGCTGGCGTTGAACGCCAGTTTGCGTCGACTATTCTTAGCCAAAGTATGGATTATTATATATTTCTGGAAAGCCTTGGATGTCTACTTTCCAACGCAATTAGAAGCGTGCCATTTTGAGTTCCGTAGCTCCAGAAAATCCATTTTGAGTGCAGGGAGGTCAGAATCCAACAGCATCAGCAGTCCTTCTTCAACCTCTGAATCTGATTTTTGCTCAAGTCCCATCAGCCAGCCTGATAACTACATCTGTGGATATTATCTCATTGATCTGTAGCCTTTTCATAAGTGATAAAGGCATTAAGTTGATGCTTGCTCCGAGATCGCAAAGTCCTTTATCAAACATTGTTTTTCCTATGGCACAGGGAATGTAGAAACTCACTGGGTCATTCCTCTTTGTAGGCATCTCTGGTTGAATAAGAGCACTGCACTCCTTATTCATCACTATGGTTTGTCCTCCCTTGAGTGAC
>NC_029785.2:62517531-62517862 GCF_000816755.2 Arachis ipaensis
CTGTGACAGCTGCTGATTGCCTTGTTCCTCAACTAAGGAGATTCCCAGATGTGCTGGTTGTGCTTCAGTACTTGTTTCTTCATTCAGTATCTCACTGTGATCTTTGCTTGGTTCTTTGTTCTCTTGATCTATTTTTTGTGAGGGCTTGAAAACATTGAAGGTGAGTTGTTCATCATGGATCCTCAAAATTAGCTCCCCTCACTCCACATCTATAAGTGCTCTGGCTGTAGCCAGGAATGGTTTTCCCAACATGATTGGGTGCAGGTGACTCTCTTCCATGTCCAAGATGACAAAGTCTATGGGCAGGAAGTATTTTCCAACCTTCACTAGC
>NC_029785.2:62527862-62528344 GCF_000816755.2 Arachis ipaensis
TCTAAGGTTCAAGCTATTGGTGTCCAGCTTTGTTTCTTTTTGTTTTTCTTTTGTTCTGCCACTCTTTGGCTTTTTTTTTTTCTTTCTTTTTGTTTTTCTTTCTAACCAAGGATTTTTATTTGATTGAGATTTATAGACAGTAGGCCACTCTATACTTAGAAGGAGACATCCTAGTTCTCTTATTCACTAAAAGTGAGCTATCATACAATCACACATACATACTGATGACAAGTCATCCTAGCCCATTTTAGCTAGTTTTTTTCTTTTGTTTTCATTAGAATTATGCACTTTCTTAAGCTACAAGCAAGCTAATTGAGTAGATTTTCATGTTTCCCTTGATTGAACCAACCATATGTGAATTCATGACATTTCATGAGGTTTTAAGCTATAATTGTCACATATTATGAAAGAATGAATATCTCATGATTTTGAGCATAGCTTTGATGTGTTTGGTTGATTAATGATAGGTGAAGAAAGCTTGG
>NC_029785.2:62528369-62530557 GCF_000816755.2 Arachis ipaensis
AATGGTGGAGTGAATTAGTAACAGTTAGATTAGTTAGGGGCCGTTGCCGCGGTTTTTGAACTACTCTATAAAACTACTCTTTGCTTAGAGATGGTTTTGTAGTGTTTTGATTGGCCGTTCACATGGCCCAGCATAGTTCATTATTTTTGAGTGCCTTCACTCCAGCTAGGGTGTCCCTAACTTCCTAACTCGTTAAAATCAAATCACCAACTAAATCAGTTCGCTTAGTTCACAACCAACCCACTAAACACTAAACGTCTTACATTTAACGTACTTTAATTTCTCTCGCCCTTTCATTTAACGACTTTGAATTTCCTGTTCTTTAATTTACTGTCTTTGAATTTCACGTTCTTTACATTTAGCGTCTTAGAATTTCACGTTCTTTACATTTAACGAACTTTTCATTTCCCCTAACCCTACTCCTAAACGTCTTAAATTTGTTCCCTTTTGATTTAACGTAGTTTGTCTTCTCCTTTTCCCTCAACCCTAACTTGGCCTAGAATATTGTCGTTTCATTTACTTGTTACTTTCGTAATTTGTCTCTTAACTTTACTCTTAAATCTAGAGTCCTGGGTCTCTGATCTTTTGGTTCAGATCTAGAGTTACGGAAGGATCTAGGTTGTTCTTGTTATCGTTCCTTTAACATTTAACGTTTCTCTTATCTACTTCATTCATTGTCTTTGCCTTTAAGTTAATTCGTCATTTATTTGTCTCTCTAGGTTCTAACTCTAACTTTGTCTTAAAGAAGTTAAGAGGTTAGGTTCTAGGTTCTGTTTTCATTTTACTTTAACTTTCGTTTACTTTTGTTCTTTAATTTCAAGTGAGTCACTGTTTTCGAAGGGTTTTTGAGAATACTTTTAAGATTTTCCTTTCGAGATTTTCTTTTGAGAGGGCTTTTTGAGAGATTTGTTTAACTTAAGATAGGATAAATATGTGAAAGGTTTTACAAGAAGTTCGGAACTCAACCCGGAAACAAGAACCACCTTAACCCAACTTTCTCCGGAACCAACTAACGAGAACTTCTAACTTCTTCTTGGCTTCACTTGGTTAACTTGGCCTTTACCTCAATCGGTTGCAACCAGAAGTTGCAATCCCAGTTTCAATCCCCAGATTGAAACTGGGATTGAAAAGTATAGTCGTTTGGTGTAAGAAGACCAAATCTGCAACCACGGTTGCAATCCCCAGATTGAAACTGGGATTGCAACCGGAACGAACCACACTAACCACGGTTGCAATCGGAGGTGCAATCCCCCGATTGCAACCGCGTTTGCAACGGATGAGGGGGTAACACTAAATTCACGGTTGCAATCGGAGGTTCAATCCCCCGATTGCAACCGCGTTTGCAACCATCGGGTCCCTCTTTGAGAGTTCAAGGTTGCAATCGGAGGTTCAATCCCCCGATTGCAACCTCGATTGCAACCGATGAAGGTTTCTCACGGTGGTCTAGATCAAGCACTTTTTCTTTATTTTTCTTTAACCTTTGATTAACCCACTAACTGTTTGAATTTTTGCTTAAGCTAACTAAAACTTCATTCTAGCAGTAGATTGAAGTATCACTGGTTTGTGTGCTCTTATGTTCTGCTTGTATGTCAGGTACACAAAGAGCCATACCCAATTTTCATGAACAAGACGAAAGAACTCTCAGGAGGTTAAGAAGAGCCGAAAGAGGGAAAAGTATTGTTGGAGAAGAAGAATCTGAGGAAGAATACCACGAGATGGAAGGAGATACATCTAATCCAGGAGAAGGAGTTAATAATCCACCACAACAGAGGAGAGTATTGGCTTCCTATACTTTTGCAAATGCTAGACATTGTGGAAGCAGCATTCTCACCCCTAATGTCAATGCAAATAACTTTGAACTGAAGCCACAACTCATCACATTGGTCCAGAATAACTGCTCATTTGGAGGAGGACCATTGGAGGATCCAAATCAACATCTATCTGAGGAAAAGTATTGTTGGAGAAGAAGAATCTGAGGAAGAATACCACGAGATGGAAGGAGATACATCTAATCCAGGAGAAGGAGTTAATAATCCACCACAACAGAGGAGAGTATTGGCTTCCTATACTTTTGCAAATGCTAGACATTGTGGAAGCAGCATTCTCGCCCCTAATGTCAATGCAAATAACTTTGAACTGAAGCCACAACTCATCACATTGGTCCAGAATAACTGCTCATTTGGAGGAG
>NC_029785.2:62533992-62534525 GCF_000816755.2 Arachis ipaensis
TACACTACAACAGAAAAAGAGTTGCTAGCTGTAGTCTATGCATTTGATAAGTTTAGATCATATCTGATAGGATCGAAGGTTATAGTTTACACTGATCATGCTGCACTTAAGTATTTGATGTCAAAACAGGATGCTAAACCAAGACTCATCAGGTGGATACTGCTCCTACAAGAATTTGACATTGAAATAAGAAATAGGAAGGGCACTGAAAATCAGGTCGCTGATCATCTGTCAAGACTACCACATGAAACAAATCAAAAAGCATCCCAGCCAATAAATGAAAGCTTCCCAGATGAGCACCTTCTGCAGATCCAGCAAGCACCTTGGTTTGCTGACATAGCAAATTACAAAGTGGGAAGGAAGATACCGCAAGAATTCTCTAAGCAACAAGTGAAGAAGTTGATTAAAGAAGCAAGGAAATTTTCATGGGATGAACCCTTCTTATTCAAGAGATGCTCTGATGGAGTGATCAGGAGGTGTATTCCTGAAAGTGAAGTGAGGGACATCTTGTGGCATTGTCATGGTTCAGCTTA
>NC_029785.2:62534928-62536494 GCF_000816755.2 Arachis ipaensis
AGCTGCAGGAGAAAAAAGGTTGTTACAACTAAATGAACTGGATGAATTCAGACTGGAAGCTTATGAAAATGCGAAGATATACAAGGAGAAAGCTAAGAAGTGGCATGACAAGAAGATCACAAAGAAGGAATTCAAGCCTGGACAACAAGTACTCCTGTATAATTCAAGGCTTAAAATCTTCCCTGGCAAACTGAAGTCTAAGTGGACTGGCCCATACTTGGTGACAAAGATTTTTCCCTATGGGAATATTGAACTGCTAGATGAGGCAACAAAGAATCAATTCACTGTGAATGGTCACAGAGCAAAGTTGTACTTGGGAGGACAATGGGTTAAGGAAAAAGAGGTTCAACACCTACAGCCCTCTTAAAAAGAATTGAAAGATGTCAAGCTAGTGACAATAAAAGAGCGCTTGTTGGGAGGCAACCCAACCGGAGGTACTTCTCTTTTCATAGTTAGTTCAATAAAAAGGTTAAATGAGTGGTATGTATTGCAAGGAGCTAAGTTTGGTGTTTCACACAAAAAATATTAAGGGAGAATGAAGGATTCTAAGTTTGGTGTTCCACCAAAGTCTTACTTAAAAGCACATTCTCACTTTCTATATAAAGAGTTACCAGCTCCAAGCAATCTGACAAATCATTTAAGCATTGTCTGTTTCTAGTTTTCAGTTTTATTACCGTTAGCAAAGATTTAAGCTTTCACATATGGTTATGGATAAGAAACATGGCAAGAGACTAAGTTTGGTGTTCACACACCAAAGTAAGTTCAAACGCCTACAAGAAAATCTTGCACACTAACAAATCACATAAGGGCTTGAGAAACAAGCAACTTCCATTAACACTGCAGAAAATCAATCACTCTTCTGGGTGGACTACTCACCATTAGCTGAGATGAAAGAAGAAGGAGCCACCAAGAGGTTGTATTGTCATTTAACTCCATCAGTATTGAATTGCTCCAATTTGGAAGTATGAATATGCCCATTTTAACAGAAAATGTTAGTGTAGTATGCATCAATTATGTTTTTGGTAGGCTGGTTTTTATGTTGGCTTGTGTGTTCATTTTCACTTGACAAGAAGCATATGTTGTCCCCTGCATCTTTAAATTCAATAAAAGAACAGTTTGAATGTGAAGAATAATAGTCTCTGTTAGTTAGAAGTGGAATAAAAGTAAGTGGTGGTATGTGTGTGATTGTATAATAGCTCACTTTTAGTGAATAAAGAGCTAGGATATCTCCTTTGTGAATAAAGAGCTAAGATATCTCCTTCTAAGTAGAGAGTGGCCTATTGTCTATGAATCTTAATTGAATAGAATTCCTTGGTTAGAAAGAAAAACAAAAAAAAATAAAGAAAGAACAAAGAAAGCTAAAAGGTGGCAAAACAAAAGAAAAACAAAAAGAAACAAAGCTGGACACCAATAGCTTGAACTCTGAACTATATGCCTGTGATGTTTTTGTACTAGGATCTGCTTGGATTAGTAAGCTCTTAGGAGTGCCTCAACACTTGGTGACTTGGGTTAACTAACCCGGGATCATCAGCTGACAATCCACTATCAAGAGCAACCTAACTACAA
>NC_029785.2:62573878-62575052 GCF_000816755.2 Arachis ipaensis
CTTGGAGGCTAACGTTGGAACTTGAGAGTTTCTCCCCTGGGCACCAACGTTTGCGCCAACGTTAGCCCCCTAACTTGGAGGCTAACGTTGGCACTTGAATCACAAAAGAGGGAAGGCCAACGTTTGCACCAACGTTAGTCCCCTAACTTGGAGGCTAACGTTGGCGCCACTAGTACCAAGCATTGCCAACATTAGGGTCAAAGTTAGACCCCTAACGTTGGCACCAACGTCCAAACCAGGGAATTTAACTTGCTGATATGAAAAGTTAGGGTCAAAGTTAGACCCCTAACTTTGACCCTAACGTTGAGACCATCTTTGGCCAACTTCATTTCCGGTTCAATTGGTTCACTTCGGTTCTTGGCGTTGCAACGGAGGCAGGGTGCGTTGCAACGTTGGCCGGTGACGTTGCAACGGAGGCAGGTCGCTTTGCAACGGATGCTGCGCGCGTTGCAACGTTGGCTGGGGGCGTTGCAGCGGAGGCAGGTCGCGTTGCAACGGATGCTGGTGACGTTGCAACGTTGGCTGGGGGCGTTGCAACGGATGCTGAGCGCGTTGCAACGTTGGCTGGTGACGTTGCAACGGATGCTGGTGACGTTGCAACGGAGGCAGGGCGCGTTGCAACGTTGGCTGGGGGCGTTACAACGGAGGCAGGTTGCGTTGCCACGGTTGCTGGTGACGTTGCAACGGAGGCAGGGCGCGTTGCAACGGATGCTGGTGACGTTGCAACGGATGCTGGTGACGTTGCAACGGAGGCAGGGCGCGTTGCAATGTTGGCTGGGAGCGTTGCAACGGAGGCAGGGCGCTTTGCAACGTTGGCCGGGGGCGTCGCAACGGAGGCAGGTCGCGTTGCCACGGTTGCTGGTGACGTTGCAACGGAGGCAGGGCGCGTTGCAACGGATGCTGGTGACGTTGCAACGGAGGTAGGGAGCTTTGCAACGTTGGCCGAGGGCGTCGCAACGGAGGCAGGTCGCGTTGCCACGGTTGCTGGTGACGTTGCAACGGAGGCAGGGCGCGTTGCAACGTTGGCTGGGAGCGTTGCAACGGATGCTGGTGACGTTGCAACGGAGGTAGGGAGCTTTGCAACGTTGGCCGAGGGCGTCGCAACGGAGGCAGGTCGCGTTGCCACGGTTGCTGGTGACGTTGCAACGGAGGCAGGGCGCGTTGCAACGTTGGC
>NC_029785.2:62597242-62597362 GCF_000816755.2 Arachis ipaensis
TCTTATTTTTCTAGAGGTTGTTGCAAAAAACGGCGTCAAAATTCTACCTCTAGAGCACTTTCCTTTAGTATGTCTCCTCACGGAAAAGGACGTCTACCCGTGGCACTTTGGTAATGGCTC
>NC_029785.2:62608518-62609841 GCF_000816755.2 Arachis ipaensis
CCATACGTGTAGCAACTATGGCAAATCTTATATCGTTTCGAAGCCCCGGATGTTAGCTTTCCAACCCAACTAGAACCGCATTAATTGGACCTCTGTAGCTCAAGTTATGGTCGTTTAAGTACAAAGAGGTCGGCTTGACAGCTTTCCGGTTCTTTCATTTCTTCATGAGTTCTCCACCTTTTCATGCTTCTTTCTTCATTCCCTTGATCCAATCTTTGCCTTCTAAATCTGAAATCACTTAGCAAACATATCAAGGCATCTAATGGAATCAAGGAGAATTAAATTTAGCTATTTTAAGACCTAAAAAGCATGTTTTCACTCTTAAGCACAATTAAAGGAGAATATACAAAACCATGCTATTTCATTGAATAAATGTGGGTAAAAGGTGATAAAATCCCCTAAATTCAATACAAGATAAACCGTCAAATTGGGGTTTGTCAACAGGCCCGGGTAATCTTTGAAATTTCATCGTGATGGGGATAGATCATTGCAATTGTTGGTCTTCAACGAGGAATTCCTAGTAAGCGCGAGTCATCAGCTCGCGTTGACTACGTCCCTGCCCTTTGTACCCACCGCCCGTCGCTCCTACCGATTGAATGGTCCGGTGAAGTGTTCGGATCGTGGCGACGTGGGCGGTTTGCTGCCGGCGACGTTGTGAGAAGTCCACTGAACCTTATCATTTAGAGGAAGGAGAAGTCGTAACAAGGTTTCCGTAGGTGAACCTGCGGAAGGATCATTGTCGATGCCGCACAAACCAGGATTGACGCGCGAACGAGTCCACAAACACCCGAGGCGGGGAAGGTCAGGCCGTGCGCGGCCGGCGCCCTTTCTCAAACAAGAACAAAACCCCGGCACGGAAAGCGCCAAGGAAGCCAAACGTTTTTGCTCCCCCCGCCGGCTCCGGAGACGGCATCCGGGCGGGGCGACGAGTGACCGCAAGAGTTAAGAACGACTCTCGGCAACGGATATCTCGGCTCTTGCATCGATGAAGAACGTAGCGAAATGCGATACTTGGTGTGAATTGCAGAATCTGGTTTGAATTGCAGAATCCCGTGAACCATCGAGTCTTTGAACGCAAGTTGCGCCCGAAGCCCTTAGGCTGAGGGCACGCCTGCCTGGGTGTCACCAAAAGGCGCCCCCCGTCCCGCCCGTCCGAGGGCACGGGGAGGGGGCGAATGTTGGCCTCCCGGGAGCCCCTGGCTCGCGGTTGGTTTAAAAAGAGACGGGCTCTTGGTGGGGAGTGGCACCGCGGCAGATGGTGGTCGAGAACAACCCTCGTGGCCAGTCGCGCGCGCCTCTCCCCCGGTTCAAGGCACGGCGACC
>NC_029785.2:62621208-62621843 GCF_000816755.2 Arachis ipaensis
ACGTAAGGTATTACTTGGACGACCCAGTGCACTTGCTGGTTAGTTGTATCGAAGTTGTGACAATTATGAATTAAGATCAGATCACCAAGCTTTGGAGCCATTATCAGGATTTGTTCGAGCCTGGAGATCACAATTTCGTGCACCATATACCCCAGGGGTGTAATTGAAAATCTTTTGGTCAAGGTGGACAGTTTTATATATCCTGCTGATTTTGTGGTTCTAGAATCAAACGATGATGATAGTGACTCTGTTATACTGGGAAGGCCATTCTTGGCCATTGCTAGAGCTATCGTAGACGTAGAGGAAGGGGAATTAACTCTCAGGATGCATGACCAGAGTGTCACTCTGAAAGTATTACCAGAGGCACAATTTAGCAAGGAGAAGAAAGACTATATGAAAAATGACCAGGAAGGTCACAGCAACATCCCAATGCTAAGGATTGTGCAGATTGATGAAGAAACCCAAGAGGATATTAGAGTATTAGCCACTGAAAAGAGAGGCCCCCAAGGAAAGCCTACGGCCAGAAAAGAAAGATCAACAAAAGGAAAGATGAAACGCAGAAACAAAGCAAAAAGGGGTTGGAAGAATAGAAAGATTCCAACAGAGGGGCTTTCCAAAGGTGACAAAGTGCAACT
>NC_029785.2:62625164-62625566 GCF_000816755.2 Arachis ipaensis
TAGATTTTCATGCTTCCTTTGATTTAATCAACCATAGATGAATTAATGCAATTTCATGAGGTTTTATGCTATAATTGTCACATACTATGAAAGAATGTATATCTCATGATTTTGAGCATAGCTTTGATGTGTTTGGTTGATTAATGATAGTTGAAGAAAGCTTGGAGAAAGGTTGAAGCAAGAAGGCATAGCTAGGAGTAAAGAGAAGACAATGGAATAAGTGAAATTGAACCAGGAAGCAAAAAGCTGGACCTAAAGTTAACCTCAAACTTTTGCACAAACTTTTGGGCAAAAGTTTGCGCCAGCCCCTAACCCCTAACTTTTAGGCTAACGTTGGCACATGAAAATCACCCCTGGGCACCAAAAGTTTGCGCCAACGTTAGCCCCTAACTTAACGTTGGC
>NC_029785.2:62633256-62634928 GCF_000816755.2 Arachis ipaensis
TTGGCTCGTGCATTTTTCGTGAAATTTTGAGGGAACCTTGGTAATAATATGTGAAGGCTGCACGAGTCTCCTTCGTCCCTTCCTTTGAAACCTGCCCAGCGGCGTTGGCTCGGCCCTCCCGTATGCTTCCGCTTGCCTGCACGCACCTAGGCGTGTGGGGCGCGGTTCGTCCGGGTGTGCTGTGTTTGTGGAGCGTGGTGGCGGATGAGCGGTGTGTGGGTTGTGCGTGTGGCTTTATCTAGACGGTGCAGCTGTTCGGTTATCGTCCGAAGCGCCTTACGCTTCGGGCTGTCCCTCGAGTCCCTTTTGTCCCTTCCCTTGAAACCTGCCCAGCGGCGTTGGCTCGGCCCTCCCGTATGCTTCCGCTTGCCTGCACGCGTCTTGGCGTGAGGGGCGCAGTTCGTCTGGGAGTGCTGGGTTTGCGGACCGTGTTGGCGGATGAGTGGTGTGTGGGTCTTGAGTGCTGTCTGGCTCCTTGCCTCGCGCAACGAACGGGCGCACCGGATCCTCTCCATGTGTGGGCTCGAGCTACCGTGCTTGTTCCACTGTTGTGCGGCTCCTGTGTTTCCTACCCCGTGGTGTGGTATCCCTGTCTTGCCCCAACCTTTCCTCTCCGGAGTCCCCTAGTGGGATTGCCGGGGGAGTTCCAAGACACGCCCGTGGTCCTACCCGTCTCGGCGCTCTGCGCGGCAACGGTGGCCTGCGTGCGCGTTCTGTTCTCGCTGGTGCGGTGCACGTGGTTGGGATGGGGTCTTAGATCCCCGTCTGTCCCTCAGATGATTCGGTTTCTCGGAAAGACGCCTGCCGCCGTGTCCTTCGAAAGCTTCCCCTCGCGGGGGGCGTCGGCAGCTCAGCGCGCAGGGTCGGTGACGGATGCTACCTGGTTGATCCTGCCAGTAGTCATATGCTTGTCTCAAAGATTAAGCCATGCATGTATAAGTATGAACTAATTCAGACTGTGAAACTGCGAATGGCTCATTAAATCAGTTATAGTTTGTTTGATGGTACCTACTACTCGAATAATCGTAGTAATTATAGAGCTAATACGTGCAACAAACCCCGACTTCTGGAAGGGATGCATTTATTAGATAAAAGGTCAACGCAGGCTCTGCCTGTTGCTTTGATGATTCATGATAACTCGTCGGATCGCACGGCCCGAAGCGCGAGTCATCAGCTCGCGTTGACTACGTCCCTGCCCTTTGTACACACCGCCCATCGCTCCTACCGATTGAATGGTCCGGTGAAGTGTTCGGATTGCGGCGACGTGGGCGGTTCGCTGCCGGCGACGTTGTGAGAAGTCTACTGAACCTTATCATTTAGAGGAAGGAAAAGTCGTAACAAGGTTTCCGTTGGTGAACCTGCGGAAGGATCATTGTCGATGCCGCACAAACCAGGATTGACGCGCGAACGAGTCCTCAAACAACCGGGGCGGGGAAGGTCAGGCCGTGCGCGGCCGGCGCCCTGTCTCAAACAAGAACAAAACCCCGGCGCGGAAAGCGCCAAGGAAGCCAAACGTTTTTGCTCTCCCCGCCGGCTCCGGAGACGGCATCCGGGCGGGGCGACGAGTGACCGCAAGAGCGCAAGGAAGCTAAATGGCGGGATCCCCCCGGGGGTTGCACCGCCGACCGACCCTGATCTTCTGTGAAGGGTTCGAGTGAGAGCATGCCTGTAG
>NC_029785.2:62643533-62648208 GCF_000816755.2 Arachis ipaensis
CGGAAACAAGCCACTGCTGTCTCGCTCCCATGGGTACCAGTACACGCGTACCCCATCACGGTGACCAGGCATAGTGACTGGTTAGTTGCAGGGGATGGACCCGACGCTGGGCGCGCTGCAACGGATGCTGGTGACGTTGCAACGGATGCTGGGGGCGTTGCAACGGAAGCTGGGGGCGTTGCAACGTTGGCTGGGGGCGTTGCAACGGAGGCAGGTCGCATTGCAACGGATGCTGGGGTCGTTGCAACGGATGCTGCGCGCATTGCAACGTTGGCTGGGGGCGTTGCAGCGGAGGCAGGTCGCGTTGCAACGGATGCTGGTGACGTTGCAACGGAGGCTGGGCGCGTTGCAACGGATGCTGGGGACGTTGCAACGGAGGCAGGGCGCGTCGCAACGTTGGCTGGGGGCGTTGCAACGTTGGCTGGAGGCGTTGCAACGGAGGCAGGGTGCGTTGCAACGTTGGCCGGTGACGTTGCAACGGAAGCTGGGGGCATTGCAACGTTGGCTGGGGGCGTTGCAACGGATGCTGAGCGCGTTGCAACATTGGCTGGTGACGTTGCAACGGATGCTGGTGACGTTGCAACAGAGGCAGGGCGCGTTGCAACGTTGGCTGGGGGCGTTGCAACGGAGGCAGGTCGCGTTGCCACGGTTGCTGGTGACGTTGCAACGGAGGCAGGGCGCGTTGCAACGGATGCTGGTGACGTTGCAACAGAGGCAGGGCGCGTTGCAACGTTGGCTGGGAGCGTTGCAACGGAGGCAGGGCGCGTTGCAATGGATGCTGGTGACGTTGCAAAGTTGGCTGGGGGCGTCGCAAAGGAGGCAGGTCGTGTTGCCACGGTTGCTGGTGACGTTGCAACGGAGGCAGGGCGCGTTGCAACGGATGCTGGTGACGTTGCAACGGAGGCAGGGCGCATTGCAACGTTGGCTGGGGGCGTTGCAACGGATGCTGGGGGCGTTGCAACGGATGCTGGGCGCGTTGCAACGGAGGCAGGTCGCGTTGCAACGGATGCTGGGGGCGGTGCAACGTTGGCCGGGCGCGTCGCAACGGATGCTGGTGACGTTGCAACGGAGGCAGGGCGCATTGCAACGTTGGCTGGGGGCAGTGCAACGGATGCTGGGGGCGGTGCAACGTTGGCCGGGCGCGTCGCAACGGATGCTGGTGACGTTGCAACGGAGGCAGGGCGCATTGCAACGTTGGCTGGGGGCAGTGCAACGGATGCTGGGGGCGGTGCAACGTTGGCCGGGCGCGTCGCAACGGATGCTGGTGACGTTGCAACGGAGGCAGGGCGCATTGCAACGTTGGCTGGGGGCAGTGCAACGGATGCTGGGGGCGGTGCAACGTTGGCCGGGCGCGTCGCAACGGATGCTGGTGACGTTGCAACGGAGGCAGGGCGCATTGCAACGTTGGCTGGGGGCAGTGCAACGGATGCTGGGGGCGGTGCAACGTTGGCCGGGCGCGTCGCAACGGATGCTGGTGACGTTGCAACGGAGGCAGGGCGCATTGCAACGTTGGCTGGGGGCAGTGCAACGGATGCTGGGGGCGGTGCAACGTTGGCCGGGCGCGTCGCAACGGATGCTGGTGACGTTGCAACGGAGGCAGGGCGCATTGCAACGTTGGCTGGGGGCATTGCAACGGATGCTGGGTTAGGTGCATCGTTGGCTGGTTTCGTTGCAACGGAGGCACCCGCCGTTGCAACGATGGCTCGGAGCGTTTCAACGGAGGAGCCAAATTTTCATATCTCAGAATTGGCTCGTGCATTTTTCGTGAAATTTTGAGGGAACCTTGGTAATATTATGTGAAGGCTGCACACAAAAATCCAGGTAAAAAATCGCACGTTTGCTCCGTTTTTCATTTTTTTTGAATTTCCGGCTTTCCGGGCGGTAAAAAAATCGTCAAAAAAAATCCACACGGTGTAAATTCACCAAATTTTGAGGATGGAAAGATCTTATTTTTCTAGAAGTTGTTGCAAAAAACGGCGTCAAAATTCGACCTCTAGAGCACTTTCCTTGAGTATGTCTCCTCACGGAAAAGGATGTCTACCCGTGGCACTTTGATAATGGCTCGGCAGCCTATTATAGGGGGAGGGGTGTCGTGCTGCTGAAACTCGAGTTGCCCAAAGGCTTGCTGGGCGCAATGCCAGCAAGATGCACGTTGCCTTGCCATCCCCTAGGCACACTAGCAAGCACGTTGTGGTTGTGGTGTGCCGCCGGGGTCCCCGCCCCGGGTCCAAGGTTGAGCACGGGCGTCTGGCTGTGGTGAACCCCGATCACCGAAGGACCAACAAGAAGGGAAACACGTCCGTGCACGGCCCACCTAGGCACCACCTAGGGAGCATGGCGTGGTGGAGTTGTGCCTTGGGCACACCCTCGGGGTAACACCTTGTGCTCGGCCCAGGACTAGGGGGATCATCCCAAGTCCGAGCACGACGTGGGAACGGCGGGAGGCCTGTTCGCCCCCGCGAGGGGCAACGCGGCTTGCGCAGCCCAACGCTTGGCCAGGCCTAGTGTGGCGCACGACGCGGATGATAGATATGCGTGCGGCAGCGGGTGTCGTGGGCAGGGGGCAACGCGACGTGCTCGTCCCAGCACTTTAAGGGGGCACGTTGCGGAAGACGGTTACCTGTTCGTGTCCACTCCCAAGGGGCAACGTGTCGTGCTCGCCCTACGTCTAGGGTCGACGTACGACGGTGCCAGATGCGGTGTGGGTTGGGCGTGTTGCTTAAGACGGTGTGGCTGTTCGGCTATCGCCCGAAGCACCTCACGCATCTGGCTGTCCTTTGAATGTTCTTCGTCGCTTCCCCCGAACCCTGCCCAGTGGCGCTGACTCGGCTACCTCGTGCGCTTCCGCTTGCCTGCACGCGCCTAGGCGTGCGGGGCGCGGTTCGTCCGGGCGTGCTGTGTTTGCGGACCGTGGTGGCGGATGAGCGGTGTGTGGGTTGTGCGTGTGGCTTTATCTAGACGGTGCAGCTGTTCGGTTATTGTCCGAAGCGCCTGACACTTCGGGCTGTCCCTCGAGTCTCCTTCGTCCCTTCCTTTGAAACCTGCCCAGCGGCGTTGGCTCGGCCCTCCCGTATGCTTCCGCTTGCCTGCACGCGCCTAGGCGTGCGGGGCGCGGTTCGTCCGGGTGTGCTGTGTTTGCGGATGAGCGGTGTGTGGGTTGTGCGTGTGGCTTTATCTAGACGGTGCAGCTGTTCGGTTATCATCCGAAGCGCCTTACGCTTCGGGCTGTCCCTCAAGTCTCTTTTGTCCCTTCCCTTGAAACCTGCCCAGCGGCATTGGCTCGGCCCTCCCGTATGCTTCCGCTTGCCTGCACGCGTCTTGGCGTGCGGGGTGCAGTTCGTCTGGGAGTGCTGGGTTTGCGGACCGTGTTGGCGGATGAGTGGTGTGTGGATCTTGAGTGCTGTCTGGCTCCTTGCCTCGCGCAACGAACGGGCGCACCGGATCCTCTCCATGTGTGGGCTCGAGCTACCGTGCTCGTTCCACTGTTGTGCGGCTCCTGTGTTTCCTATCCCGTGGTGTGGTATCCCTGCCTTGCCCCAACCTTTCCTCTCTGGAGTCCCCTAGTGGGATTGCCGGGGGAGTTCCAAGACACGCCCGTGGTCCTACCCGTCTCGGGGCTCTGCGCGGCAACGGTGGTCTGCGTGCGCGTTCTGTTCTCGTTGGTGCGGTGCACGCGGTTGGGATGGGGTCTTAGATCCCCGTCTGTCCCTCAGATGATTCGGTTTCTCAGAAAGACGTTTCTTGCACTCTAAGTTTCTGCCATTTAATTTCTTGTTCTTTACATTTCAGCAATTTATTTCTTGTTCTCTTTACTTCAATGCAATTTAATTCTGCAAGTCACAAAACTATCAACCAAATCTTGATTCGCTTGACTAAATCAACCACTAAACTAAAATTGCTCAATCCTTCAATCCTTGTGGGATCGACCTCACTCCCGTGAGTTTTTATTACTTGATGCGACCCGGTGCACTTGCCGGTTAGATTTGTGTGTTTTGGGAGAGATTCATTTTTCACCAAAATATCTCATCAAGTTTTTGGCGCCGTTGCCGGGGATTGATTAGATTGACAATGATTAAGTGAGGTGGTGATCTAGATCAAGCATTTTTTTCTTTAATTTTTGATTAACCCACTAACTGTTTGATTTTTTGCTTAAACTAACTAACACTTCAATCTGGCAGTAAATTGAAGTATCACTGGTTTTGAGCATTTCTCATGCTCTGCTTGTATGTCAGGTACAAGAAGAACTATACCCAATTTTCATGAACAAGACGAAAGAACTCTCAGGAGGTTAAGAAGAGCTGAAAGAGGGAAAAATATTGTTGGAGAAGAGGAATCAGACGAAGAATTCCAAGAGATGGAGGAACATTTAACCAATCCACCAGGTGGAGAAGACAACAACAATGGCAACCCACCCCAAAGGAGAGTTTTGGCTTCCTATACCTTTGCAAATCCTAGACATTGTGGGAGCAGCATCTTGGCTTCAAATGTCAATGCTAACAATTTTGAACTCAAGCCACAACTCATCACTTTGGTTCAGAACAATTGCTCTTTTGGTGGAGGACCACTTGAGGACCCACACCAACATTTGTCCACTTTCTTGAGGATATGCAACACTGTTAAAACTAATGGAGTGCCCCCTGACAGTTACAAACTGATGCTATTCCCATTTTCTCTC
>NC_029785.2:62662620-62662784 GCF_000816755.2 Arachis ipaensis
TTGAACTAAGCATTTCCAATTGCTTTAGATAGTTGCATTTAGATAGGACTCATATAGTTTAGTTGCATTCAATAAATGCCACACCCCTTAGTTCCTTCTTATTTTAGCATGAGGACATGCTAAGGCTTAAGTGTGGGGAGGTTGACAAACCCCAATTTGACGGT
>NC_029785.2:62664429-62667892 GCF_000816755.2 Arachis ipaensis
CCTTTCTACCAAGTACCTTTATGTGACCCTTATCCATCATATAACCAATCACCCATACCACATCCTTGTGATCATTATGAGGAAGAACCTTTAGAACCACCACAACCTTATCAAGATTACTACCATGAACCACCTCAACCTTCACCATCTCCATACCCTTACCAAGAAGAACCACCTTCCTACTATGAACCCTCTCTCCAAAATAATGAACCTTCCTATTCACCCCAAGCCCCAATAGACGATCCTCTCACTTTGTTACTCCAAGGACAAGAAGCCATGAAGTGGGATACACTTGAGTTTGTGACCAATTTGACCAAGGTGGTGCACACTTTAGCCCATCAATGCTTGAATACTCAAGGTACTTCCGTAACCACACGTGAAAAGTCAAAAGAAGAGCAAAGCATGAAGGAGAAATTGGAAAATTCGGTGGAGAAAGAGGAGTCAAATTTTGTATTGGAGCAACTAGAGGAAGCTATAAACAGTGAAGAAAAAGAAGAAGTGGTTGAAGATTTAGGAGATGTTGAAAGTCCAAGGGAATGTAGCATCATGGAGAACTCTTCCAAGAAGCTTGATATTGATGTTGAGGAAGGTGCGCAATCTCCAAGGCATATCATCGTTGGAGACTTGAGATGTTTCATACAAATTTGTTTGTACAATTTAATTGTTAGCTTAGTCACATGCATGTTGTGTTTAGTAGTAGATGAATAATATCAAAAATTGCATTTTTTGTGAATTCTATGATGGTTGAGTGAATAAGAGTTGTGAACACTAAAGGGAGCACCCAAAAAAAAAAAAAAGAAGAGGGGGAGCGCAGACGCGCACTACGTGCGGGCGCGCCGACTGTTAGATCCTGGAAGTTCGCGCAGACGCGCACCTGCCGCGTCCGCGCCGATTTGCTGCTGCAAATGATTGGGCCAAACCCCAGAGAGTTAAGCCATTTCTGGGCTAGCTCTAGGCCCCAGGCTCAACCCCATCTGCGCAAGCGCACGCATCGCGCCAGCGCGCCATTTCACAAATTCGTCAATGTACGCGGACGCGCACTTGCCGCGTGCGCGTCCTTGCGCGGTGCCACCAAACTAGGCCATGGACCAGAGAGTTGGGCATGCCTCAAGCCCATTCTAAGCCTAAAGCCCAATCTCATGTACGCGTGCGCGCATGGTACGCGCACGCGCCCCTGCCTCATATGCCACCCTACGTTAGCGCGCACTGTACGCTCACGCGTGGATCTCCATCCCCCTCAGTTCACGCGGACGCGTATATGCCGCGTGCGCGCAAACCTCGTGGCGCGACTCCCGGGCCATTCTCCAGAGAGTTAGGCCTAAGTTGGGCCAACTCTAAGCCCCTGGCCCAACTCCATGCACGCGTGCGCGCACGGTACGCGCACGCGTCCTTTCCTCTTTCTGCTCATCCCCGCTTAAGCGCGTTGTACGTGCACGCGTAGGGACCACATTCTATCAATGGGTGCGGACGCGCAAGGTGCGCGCGCGCGCCAATTCAAAAATCGAGATAACCCTAGCTCGCGAAGCACACTGCGCAGTCGCGCACCCTATCCCCCCCAACCTCCATCTTCTTCTTCTCCTCACCCCAACTGTCATCGCAGCAGCAACACCGGCCGCCGCCGCACCATCTTCACCGCCGGCGACTCGCCCTCCCTCATCATCACCTTCTCTTCGCCCACTCACCACCACCCATTCTCTCTCTCTCTCTCACTCCTCTCTTCCTCCTCCCGGCCGAACTCCCACCGCGCCACCGTCTCCGCCTCCGCGCCACCATCACTGCCGTCCTCTCTCTCTCTTCCCTTCTCTCTTACTCCTCTAACCGACTCACCCTCTCACCATCGCCGTCCCTCCGCCCTTCAGTTTCTCGAACCACTGTGCCACCGTTCACGGCGGTGCCAGTCTGTCTCCGCTGCCCCTGCCCTATCGTAGTCCCCCCTTTTTCCATTTTCAGTTTTCCCGGCTCCCAGGTTCCTGCTCCATTTCTGTTAATTCTTTTCTATTTTTCCTTTTTATTTGTTCATTCATGTTTTGGTCCAGCGTCTCTTCCGGTTCTTAGAGCGAGAGCGACACCATGTCAGACGCCGTTTGGATCGGATGGACCAGGCCCTTATCTCTCTGGGCGCCGAGCTACCTCCGCTTCCCGATTCTCCGGCCTCCGATGAGCAGGATCATCAGGAGGAGGACGCGGAGGCACCAGCTCAGCAGGATGCCCCTGACACTACAGAGCCAGCACATATGGAGGCACCACCTCAGACACAGGAGACTCAGCCGGTCCCATAGCCACAGTTAGAGCCAGAGCCTATCGTTGTACCTCCCACTAATCCTCCGGTTTAGCATCGAGGACGATGCTTGGTTTTAAGTGTGGGGAGGGCACCGGTAGCATTATTTGGGAACCGGTGAACTTTTTCGGCCTAGTTATCTCATTTTTCACATCCTTGTATATATTTTGATGCATTTGCATTTAGTTTGCTTTGGATACTTTTATTGCTTATTTTGGATTTTAGACATTTTGATGCTTCTAGATATTATTGGATGCTTTTGGATATTTTTAGATCTTTTGGATGATAGATTCCGTACTTTTAGTGGATTCTTCTTTATACATTTTGTTTATCTTTGTTTTTAGTTTGCGGTTGTGATTAGAAATCATGTTTTAAGTAAAACTTAGGCACCTTTTTTGCATATTATATTGATTCTAAGTGAAAAAGAAAAGGGTGAACTAAGAAAATTTTTGAACTTTTCAATCACAACAATGCTTAGTCAAACATTGAGGTTTTTCAAGGAGTTAAATATAGGGCATTAACCCAACTGATTGAAAAAAAAAAAGCTCCTTTTGTGATGATCAAGCACCACCACCATCGAGTCTTTGAACGCAAGTTGCGCCCGAAGCCCTTAGGCTGAGGGCACGCCTGCCTGGGTGTCACCAAAAGGCGCCCCCCGTCCCGCCCGTCCGAGGGCACGGGGAGGGGGCGGATGTTGGCCTCCCGGGAGCCCCTGGCTCGCGGTTGGTTCAAAGAGACGGGCTCTTGGTGGGGAGCGGCACCGCGGCAGATGGTGGTCGAGAACAACCCTCGTGCCAGTCGCGCGCGCCTCTCCCCTGGTTCAAGGCATGGCGACTCGCGGGCGACGTGGATCGTCCCGAGCGCGACCTCAGGTCAGGCGGGGCTACCCGCTGAGTTTAAGCATATCAATAAGCGGAGGAAAAGAAACTAACGAGGATTCCCCTAGTAAGGGCGAGCGAACCGGGAAGAGCCCAGCATGAGAATCGGTCGCCCCTGGCGTCTGAATTGTAGTCTGGAGAAGCGTCCTCAGTGGCGGACCGGGCCCAAGTCCCCTGGAAGGGGGCGCCAGAGAGGGTGAGAGCCCCGTTGTGCCCGGACCCTGTCGCACCACGAGGCGCTATCTGCGAGTCGGGTTGTTTGGGAATGCAGCCCTAATCGGGCGGTAAATTCCGTCCAAGGCTAAAT
>NC_029785.2:62673562-62678973 GCF_000816755.2 Arachis ipaensis
AGCGTTGCAACGGAGGCAGGGCGCGTTGCAACATTGGCTGGGGGCGTTGCAACGGATGCTGGGCGCGTTGCAACGGATGCTGAGGGCGGTGCAACGTTGGCTGGGCGCGTTGCAACGGAGGCAGGGTGCGTTGCAACGTTGGCCGGGCGCGTTGCAACGGAGGCTGGGCGCGTTGCAACGGATGCTGGGTTAGGTGCATCGTTGGCTGGTTTCGTTGCAACGGAGGCACCCGCCGTTGCAACGATGGCTCGGAGCGTTGCAACGGAGGAGGGCGGTGCAACGTTGGCCGGGCGCGTTGCAACGGAGGCAGGGCGCATTGCAACGTTGGCTGGGAGCCTTGCAACGGAGGCAGGGCGCATTGCAACGTTGGCTGGGAGCCTTGCAACGGAGGCAGGGCGCATTGCAACGTTGGCTGGGAGCCTTGCAACGGAGGCAGGGCGCATTGCAACGTTGGCTGGGAGCCTTGCAACGGAGGCAGGGCGCATTGCAACGTTGGCTGGGAGCCTTGCAACGGAGGCAGGGCGCATTGCAACGTTGGCTGGGAGCCTTGCAACGGAGGCAGGGCGCATTGCAACGTTGGCTGGGAGCCTTGCAACGGAGGCAGGGCGCGTTGCCGGAGGAGCCAAATTTTTATATCTCAGAATTGGCTCGTGCATTTTTTGTGAAATTTTTAGGGAACCTTGGGAATATTATGTGAAGGCTGCACAAAAAAATCCAGGTCAAAAATCGCACGTTTGCTCCGTTTTTCATTTTTTTTGAATTTCCGGCTTTTCGGGCGGTAAAAAAATCGGCAAAAAAAAATCCACATGGTGTAAATTCACCAAATTTGGAGGATGGAAAGATTTTATTTTTCTAGAGGTTGTTGCAAAAAACGGCGTCAAAATTCGACCTCTAGAGCACTTTCCTTGAGTATGTCTCCTCACGGAAAAGGACGAGGTTTTTCGAGGCAGGCCAAGGCCCATGAAACGGAGACTGGGCAACGACTGCGACTGAGCCGCGGGGGTTCCCGGGCGAGGCATAGACAAGGCCTGCACGGGCACCTGCCCGGGTGTCGACGGCCAGCATGTGTGCCTTGGCCGAATTTCGTCGACGGAATGATCTCGTATATTCGAAAGGTGCTTGGGAAAAACTGCGTCGAAATTCGACCCCTAGAGGAGTTTCGTTGAGCATGTCGGACAGAACGGCCACGTGGCCTATTCAGGCCGGTCGGCCACATCGATTGCGACGGAGGACCCAAACTTCCACATATCACCATTGGCTCGTGAGTTTTGCCTGAAGTTTTGTCAGGGCGTTAAGAATACTTTTTAAAGGCTGCACGAAAAAATCCCGGTCAAAAACGACCTTTCCTCTTTACGTTGGCTGGAGGCGTTGCAACGGAGGCAGGGCGCGTTGCAACGGATGCTGGTGACGTTGCAACGGAGGCAGGGCGCGTTGCAACGGATGTTGGGTTAGGTGCATCGTTGGCTGGTTTCGTTGCATCGTTGCTAGTCTACCCGTGGCACTTTGGTAATGGCTCGGCAGCCTATTATACGGAGGCGTCTCCAGTTGCTCAGACTCGACCTGGCCGAAGGATTGCTGGGCGCAATGCCAGCACTACGCGCGATGATTGGTCCTCTCCGAGGCAGCAAGACCCGGCACACGGTCAACCGGGGAAGGACGTTGCCCGAGGGAGAGCTGGCACCCAGCGAGGTCGGGCCACCCCAAGGCCCGGAACGTGGTCCCCGCAGAAAGACGCGCCCGGGAAAGGGTGAGCAGGCACCCTGCGAGGACGGAAACAAGCCACTGCTGTCTCGCTCCCATGGGTACCAGTACACGCGTACCCCATCACGGTGACCAGGCATAGTGACTGGTCAGTTGCAGGGGACGGACCCGACGCTGGGCGCGCTGCAATAGATGCTGGTGACGTTGCAACGGATGCTGGTGACGTTGCAACGGAAGCTGGGGGCGTTGCAACGTTGGCTGGGGGCATTGTAACGGAGGCAGGCGCGTCGCAACGTTGGCTGGGGGCGTTTCAACGGAGGCAGGGTGCGTTGCAACGTTGGCCGGTGACGTTGCAACGGAGGCAGGTCGCTTTGCAACGGATGCTGGGATCGTTGCAACGGAAGCTGGGGGCATTGCAACGTTGGCTGGGGGCGTTGCAACGGATGCTGAGCGCGTTGCAACGTTGGCTGGTGACATTGCAACGGAGGCAGGGCACGTTGCAACGGATGCTGGTGACGTTGCAACGGAGGCAGGGCGCGTTGCAACGTTGGCTGGGGGCGTTGCAACGTTGGCTGGAGGCGTTGCAACGGAGGCAGGGTGCGTTGCAACGTTGGCCGGCGACGTTGCAACGGAGGCAGGTCGCTTTGCAACGGAGAGCTGGCACCCAGCGAGGTCGGGACACCCCAAGGCCCGGAACGTGGTCCCCGCAGAAAGACGCGCCCGGGAAAGGGTGAGCAGGCACCCTGCAGGACGGAAAGAAGCCACTGCTGTCTCGCTCCCATGGGTACCAGTACACGCGTACCCCATCACGGTGACCAGGCATAGTGACTGGTCAGTTGCTGGGGACGGACCCGACGCTGGGCGCGCTGCAACGGATGCTGGTGACGTTGCAACAGATGCTGGTGACGTTGCAATGGAAGCTGGGGGCGTTGCAACGTTGGCTGCGGGCGTTGCAACGGAGGCAGGTCGCGTTGCAACGGATGCTGGGGTCGTAGCAACGGATGCTGCGCGCGTTGCAACGTTGGCTGGGGGCGTGGCAGCGGAAGCTGGGGACGTTGCAACGGAGGCAGGGCGCGTCGCAACGTTGGCTGGGGGCGTTGCAACGTTGGCTAGAGGCGTTGCAACGGAGGCAGGGTGCGTTGCCACGGTTGCTGGTGACATTGCAACGGAGGCAGGGCGCGTTGCAACGGATGCTGGTGACGTTGCAACAGAGGCAGGGCGCGTTGCAATGTTGGCTGGGGGCGTTGCAACGGATGCTGGGGGCGTTGCAACAGATTCTGGGCGCGTTGCAACGGAGGCAGGTCGCGTTGCAACGTTGGCTGGGGGCAGTGCAACGGATGCTGGGGGCGGTGCAACGTTGGCCGGGCGCGTTGCAACGGAGGCAGGGCGCGTTGCAACGTTGGCTGGGAGCGTTGCAACAGAGGCAGGGCGCGTTGCAACGTTGGCTGGGGGCGTTGCAACGGATGCTGGGGGCGGTGCAACGTTGGCTGGGCGCGTTGCAACGGAGGCAGGGTACGTTGCAACGTTGGCCGGGCGCATTGCAACGGAGGCAAGGCGCGTTGCAACGGATGTTGGGTTAGGTGCATCGTTGGCTGGTTTCGTTGCATCGTTGCTAGTCTACCCGTGGCACTTTGGTAATGGCTCGGCAGCCTATTATAGGGGGGAGGGGTGTCATGCTGCTGAAACTCGAGTTGCCCAAAGGCTTTCTGGGCGCAATGCCAGCAAGATTCATGTTGCCTTGCCATTCCCTAGGCACACTAGCAAGCACGTTGTGGTTGTGGTGTGCCGCCGGGCTCCCCCGCCCCCAACGGAGGCACCCGCCGTTGCAACGATGGCTCGGAGCGTTGCAACGGAGGAGCCAAATTTTCATATCTCAGAATTGGCTCGTGCATTTTTCGTGAAATTTTGAGGGAACCTTGGTAATATTATGTGAAGGCTGCACAAAAAAATCCAGGTCAAAAATCGCACGTTTGCTCCGTTTTTCATTTTTTTTGAATTTCCGGCTTTCCGGGCGGTAAAAAAATCGTCAAAAAAATCCACACGGTGTAAATTTACCAAATTTGGAGGATGGAAAGATCTTATTTTTCTAGAGGTTGTTGCAAAAAACGGCGTCAAAATTCGACCTCTAGAGCACTTTCCTTGAGTTTGTCTCTTCACGGAAAAGGATGTCTACCCGTGGCACTTTGGTAATGGCTCGGCAGCCTATTATGGGGGGAGGGGTGTCGTGCTTCTGAAACTCGAGTTGCCCAAAGGCTTGCTGGGCGCAATGCCAGCAAGATGCACGTTGCCTTGCCATCCCCTAGGCACACTAGCAAGCACGTTGTGGTTGTGGTGTGCCGCCGGGGTCCCCCGCCCCGGGTCCAAGGTCGAGCACGGGCGTCTGGCTGCGGCGAACCCCGATCACCGAAGGACCAACAAGAAGGGTAACACGTCCGTGCACGGCCCACCTAGGCACCACCTAGGGAGCATGGCGTGGTGGAGTTGTGCCTTGGGCACACGCTCAGGGCAACACCTTGTGCTCGGCCCAGGACTAGGGGGATCATCCCAAGTCCGAGCACGACGTGGGAACGGCGGGTGGCCTGTGCGCCCCCGCGAGGGGCAACACGGCTTGCGCAGCCCAACGCTTGGCCAGGCCTAGTGTGGCGCACGACGCGGATGATGGATATGCGTGCGGCAGCGGGTGTCGTGGGCAGGGGGCAACGCGATGTGCTCGTCCCAGCACTTTGAGGGGGCACGTTGCGGAAGACGGTTACCTGTTCGTGTCCACTCCGGAGGGGCAACGTGTCGTGCTTGCCCTACGTCTAGGGTCGACGTACGACGGTGCCCGATGCGGTGTGGGTTGGGCGTGTTGCTTAAGACGGTGCGGCTGTTCGGCTATCGCCCGAAGCACCTCACGCATCTGGCCGTCCCTTGAATGTTCTTTGTCGCTTCCCCCGAACCCTGCCCAGCGGCGCTGACTCGGCTACCTCGTGCGCTTCCGCTTGCCTGCACGCGCCTAGGCGTGCGGGGCGCAGTTCGTCCAGGCGTCCTGTGTTTACGGACCGTGGTGGCGGATGAGCGGTGTGTGGGTTGTGCGTGTGGCTTTATCTAGACGGTGCTGCTGTTCGGTTATTGTCCGAAGCGCCTGACGCTTCGGGCTGTCCCTCGAGTCTCCTTCGTCCCTTCCTTTGAAACCTACCCAGCGGCTTTGGCTCGGCCCTCCCGTATGCTTCCGCTTGCCTGCATGCGCCTAGGCGTGCGGGGCGCGGTTCATCCGGGTGTGCTGTGTTTGCGGACCGTGGTGGCGGATGAGCGGTGTGTGGGTTGTGCGTGTGGCTTTATCTAGACGGTGCAGCTGTTCGGTTATCGTCCGAAGCACCTCACGCTTCGGGCTGTCCCTCGAGTCTCTTTTGTCCCTTCCTTTGAAACCTGCCCAGCGGCGTTGGCTCGGCCCTCCCGTATGCTTCCGCTTGCCTGCACGCGTCTTGGCGTGCGGGGCGCGGTTCGTCTGGGAGTGCTGGGTTTGCGGACCGTGTTGGCGGATGAGTGGTGTGTGGGTCTTGAGTGCTGTCTGGCTCCTTGCCTCGCGCAACGAATGGGCGCACCGGATCCTCTCCACTGGGCTAGGGTGATGATTTCTTTTCCAAGAAAAATTATTTTTAGGGCACCCTACCAATTTGAAAAAAAAAATTTTGTGACAAACTTGCTTGAAGAATGTATTTTGGAACATG
>NC_029785.2:62678995-62686340 GCF_000816755.2 Arachis ipaensis
AAGAAGATATTCCCGCTGAGGAAGACAAGCCTATCACTAAAAGAAGGATGGAGCAAACAAGAGAGCCTACACGTGCACCTCAATAAGAGCGTGTGGAGCTGCCTCAACAAAAAATCCCTGAGATACCTCAAAAGATGCATTTCCCCCTCCCCTCTCAAGGCTATTGGGACCAATTGCATACTTCTCTAGGAGAATTGAGCTCCAATATGGATCAGCTAAGGCTGGGACATCAAGAGGATTCCACCATCCTCCATGAAATAAGAGAAGATCAAAGAGCCATGAGGTAAGAGCAACAGAGACAAGGGCATGACAAAGAAAAAATCAAGCACTCTATTGGATTCTCTAGAAGGAGTAGTAGCCACCATCACTAAGGTGGTCCCGTTCCCTTAATCCCTTGTTGCCTGTTATTTTTCTGTTTTCCATGTATTCTATCTTATTGTCTGTTTCTTATGCATGATCATCTTTACTTGTGTCTTAAAGAAAATTTTATTTGAAAGAAAATTATTCCATGAATCTCTCACTATACTTGAAAGAAAATTTTAATTGAAAAAGATTATGGAGATACATAAATTTCGAGTTATATAATAAGAATAGTTCAATTATTTGATGTAGTGGCATTGCTTTTACTTTCTAAATGCATGAATAAACAATGCATATTTGATGTTAGAGTTAAGAATGTTGGCTCTTGAAAGAATGATGATAAAAGTGAAGTATTATTGGTAATCTGAAAAATCCAAAAATTGATTCTTGAAGAAAGAAAAAGCAGCAAAAAAAGAAAAAAATATATGTATATGCGACAAAAAAAACAAGCAGAAAAAGAAAAAGCCAATAGCTCTTTAAACCAAAAGGCAAGACCAAAAAGCCAATAGCTCTTTAACGCAAAAGGCAAGAGCAAGGATCCAAGGCTTTGAGCATTAATGGTTAGGAGGGCCTAAAAGAAAAAAATCTTGGCCTAAACAGTTCAAATGAGCTGTCTCCCCAAGCTCTTTAAACTATATGCTTGTGGTGTGAAGGTGTCAAGTGAAAAACTTGAGACTAAGCAATTAAAGTCATGATCCAAAGCAAAGAGTGTGCTTAAGAACTCTAGACACCACTGGCTGGGGATTCTAGCAAAGTTGAATTACAATCCGAAAGGGTTTACCCAGTTAAGTGTCTGTGGCATTTTTGTATCCGGTAGTAACACTGGAAAACAAAGCGCTTAGAGTCACAGGTTCGAGCTTTCCAGCCACGTTTTCACACGAACCTAAGTAGACGCGGGTGTTTGTCAGGCACGTTCATCTTAGTATGATGAATAGAGCTGATTGTCACTGATCATCCTATTCACCATGTTGAAGAACGAATATACATCTTAGAAATAAATCAAACACGGATCGAAGAAGAAACAGTAATACTTTTATTAATTCATAAGACAAAGTAGGGCTCCTCCCCTCAACCTAGGAGGTTTAGAAACTCATACTGATGTGAAAAACAAAGTGATACACGAAAATATGCTGAATGATGGTAAAAGATCCTTAACAAAGTGTGATCTTCTACTTTAAATACTAAACTAATAACTAGTAAGTGTAAAACACTCTTTTCAGTGCTAAAATCTACTTCTGGGGCCCACTTAGTGAGTGTTTGGGCTGAGTTTTGATGTGATCCACGTGCTAGGAGGACTCTAGGAAATTGAACGCTGGCTAGGGGGTCCTCTCTGGGCGTTTTGACACTAGGCTCTGCTCGTTGGACGCTGGACGCCTGGAGGGGGCAGGAAGCTGGTGTTGGACGCCAGTTTTGGGTCTTCTAATCTAAAGCAAAGTATGGACTATTATACATTGCTGGAAAGCTCTGGAGGTTAGATTTCCATAGCCATTGAGAACACTCCATTTGGACTTCTGTAGCTCTGATGCTTGGATTCTTTGTATGGTTTAGAATTTCACAATTGAATTCTCGTTGCAAGTATAGTTCTAAACCAACAAACAATCCTTACTTGCAAAAATTTGGTTTTGTAACAAGTACAAACCCCAATGAAAATTAACCGAACTATTTAAACCTCGGATCATCTCACAAGAAATTGCAATGAAGTGGTCAATTATTGGCTATGAAGGAATACGGGGGTTTGATTTGATAAGAGGACAAGAAAATAAATGGCAAGAAAAGTAAAGAAACAATTAAAGAAGGCAAGTAATAAAGAGAGACTTTCATGGCAAGGGTTGAGATCATGGACTTTCTATCCTAGTCACTAATAACAATGATTAACAAGAATTTATCTTATTTCGTCATCTCTAGCAATGGAAGAAGGTACAATATTATCTTCACATTGAGAGAGCGTCAAACAAGACTAGCTAATCTCAATCCAAAAGAGCTAATCAACTCACTAACTGAATTAGCAAAAGATTAGCGTCAATTAAAACAATACTAGCTAACAACTCTAGATCACCAACATAAGTTGGGTATTCATGACTCAAGATTGCTTAATTCCTCTTTCTAAGCCAAGGATACTCAAAATCTACTCTAACAACCAACCAAGCATTTTGTCAAACACTTGGAAGGTATAAAAAGAAAGTATAATAAATTGCAAGGAAGAATAAAATCTACGAACTACCAATTGCAAGGAATTAATAATAAAAACTCAAATCAACCGTAAAAGAACATCAAATATCAATTGCATTAAAAGATATCCAAATCCAACATGAGCATTCATAAAACTAAAAGGGGAATGAAAGGAGAATTAACACTACAAACTAAGAGAATTAAGATGGAATAAGAAATAACAAGGAAAACTAAAGGAAAATAAGAATTGAACCCTAGATCCAAGATGCAATTACCCTAAGAAACCTAATTCTAGAGAAAGGAGGGAGCTTCTCTCTCTAGAAACTAAACTACATGATGCTAAGCAATAACTAATTGCTCTCCCTTGGATCAATCTTCAATTCTGCGTGGAATACCCTCAGAGACAAGTTGGATTTGGGCCTGGGCAACTTAGAAATCGTCCTCAGCGATTTCACTTTAAGTGAGTCACATGCCAAGCGTCACGCGTGCGCGTTGGCGACGCGTGCATGTCGATGGCCAAAACTCCTTCTCACGCGTACGCGTGGGCAACGCGTGTGCGTGGGTTGCAATTCTTCAACGCATGCGTAAGCGTGAGTGACGCGTGCGCATGGCCCTCAATTCTCCAAATGCTCATTTCTTCATGAATTCTCCACTTTGCAAGCTTTTCTCTTCACTTCTCTCATCCACTACTTGCCTTATGAACTTGAAATAACTCAACAAACACATCAAGGCATCGAATGGAATTAAGGTGAATTAAAATCACCAATTTTAAGGCCTAAAAAGTATGTTTTTACGCTTAAGCACAAATTAAGGGAGAATTACAAAACCATGCTATTTCATTGAATAAATGTGAGAAAATGTGATAAAATCCCCCAAATTAAGCACAAGATAAACCACAAAATTGGAATTTATCAAACCTCCCCACACTTAAACCAAGCATCTCCTCATGCTAAACTCAAGAAAGAAACAAAAGGTATCAACATTTATTCAATGTAAACTACCTAGATGCAATCTATCTAAATGAATGCAATTACTTAGTCAAAATAAATCAATTCCCAAGAATACATATACAGTACAAGGGCTAAAGCAATAGCAATCAAAGCAAACCCACAATTGAATTGAGTTATCAGAAAAATAGTTCACAAACTTGCAGGAAAAGATGATCATGGGTGAAAGCATGTAATTGAGTGATCGAACCCTCACCGGATGTGTATCCGCTCTAGTCACTCAAGTGTATGGGGTTGATTCACTCAATTCTCTACTAATCATGCTTTCCAAGATTTGTTCTTCATCTAACAATCAACAATTATTTCATGCATGCATACAAATATCATGAGGACTTTTCCATAGGTTGTAATGGGACTAGGGTCAACGTAAGGGTGTATATATGGTCAAGTGGACTAGAATTTGAATCTTTTATAAGCTTAAACTTCCCACCTAACCTATATAGCAACCTATACAATTTCAAAGCTAACCTAACTACCCATTCTTCACTTTTTCACATACTCATGCATTCTCTTTTTTTTTCCCACAACTTATATGCATTAATTTTTTTTATTGAACTTTGCTTTAGGGCATTTTGTTCCCTTTTTATTGCTTTTCTTTTTCTTTCTTTTTCTATATATATATTTTTTCCTTTTTATTTTTCTCTTTGTTTTTCTCTTTTTTTTCTTCAAACTAAAATATACACAAAAGAATCAATGCATATGATTTAACATTCAATTGATACATGAGTATGTATCCAATTCCCATGATTTTCAACAAAACCACAAAATACACTTTTATCTCTACCCAATGTTCCCAACTCTCCCAAAATCAAATGATAAACACTCTCACTAGCCTAAACTAATCAAAGATCCAAACAAGGGACATTTATTATTTTTCACTTAGGCTTGTAATGTGCTAAAATTAACAACAAATGGGTTTAGCATAGGCTCAAATTTAGTTAACAATGGAAGATAAAAGGTAGGCTATTTGGGTAAGTGAGCTAATCGAAACAATGGCCTCAATCATATAAATGCATTCATACACAAAATAATGGACATAAAGAATCAAACAAATCAAAGATTGCGTTCATAGAAAGAAAATAATGCACACAAGAATGAAAATAAGTGGTCATGTGATGTAACCACACAATTAGTCTCAAAACTCACATGCTTGTGTTCTTTGCTCAAAAATCATGTTCCACAATGTGTAGTTCAAGCAAGTTCTAAATTTTTTTTCTCAATCAATTAGGGTGCCTGATGATTGGATTTTTGACGGTTTATAATTAACAAATGAATTCTCGTTGCAAGAATAGTTTCTAAACCAACAATAATCCTTTCATACAAACATTTGTTTGTCACAAGTACAAACCCCTAAAATTATAAACCGAAGTATTGGAACCTCAGGTCGTTCTCCCTAGGAATTGCAATAAAGTTTCTTGTTATTGGTTATGAGGTATGTTTTGGGATTTTTGGGATAATAGGCAAGAAATGGAAATGGCAATGAAAATAAACTAGCAACTAACACAGCTCTTGGCAAGATATGAGGCCCCCGCGAGGGGCAACGCGGCTTGCGCAGCCCGACGCTTGGCCAGGCCTAGTGTGGCGCACGACGCGGATGATGGATATGCGTGCGGCAGCGGGTGTCGTGGGCAGGGGGCAACGCGACGTGCTCGTCCCAGCACTTTGAGGGGGCACGTTGCGGAAGACGGTTACCTGTTCGTGTCCACTCCCGAGGGGCAACGTGTCGTGCTCGCCCTACGTCTAGGGTCGACGTACGACGGTGCCCGATGCGGTGTGGGTTGGGCGTGTTGCTTAAGACGGTGCGGCTGTTTGGCTATCGCCCGAAGCACCTCACGTATCTGGCTGTCCCTTGAATGTTCTTCGTCGCTTCCCCCGAACCCTACCCAGCGGCGCTGACTCGGCTACCTCGTGCGCTTCCGCTTGCCTGCACGCGCCTAGGCGTGCGGGGCGCGGTTCGTCCGGGCGTCCTGTGTTTGCAGACCGTGGTGGCGGATGAGCGGTGTGTGGGTTGTGCGTGTGGCTTTATCTAGACGGTGCAGCTGTTCGGTTATTGTCCGAAGCGCCTGATGCTTCGGGCTGTCCCTCGAGTCTCCTTCGTCCCTTCCTTTGAAACCTGCCCAGCGGCGTTGGCTCGGCCCTCCCGTATGCTTCCGCTTGCCTGCATGCGCCTAGGCGTGCGGGGCGCGGTTCGTCTGGGTGTGCTGTGTTTGCGGACCGTGGTGGCGGATGAGCGGTGTGTGGGTTGTGCGTGTGGCTTTATCTAGACGGTGCAGCTGTTCGGTTATCGTCCGAAGCACCTCACGCTTCGGGCTGTCCCTCGAGTCTCTTTTGTCCCTTCCTTTGAAACCTGTCCAGCGGCGTTGGCTCGGCCCTCCCGTATGCTTCCGCTTGCCTGCACGCGTCTTGGCGTGCGGGGCGCGGTTCGTCTGGGAGTGCTGGGTTTGCGGACCGTGTTGGCGGATGAGTGGTGTGTGGGTCTTGAGTGCTGTCTGGCTCCTTGCCTCGCACAACGAATGGGCACACCGGATCCTCTCCATGTGTGGGCTCGAGCTACCGTGCTCGTTCCACTGTTGTGCGGCTCCTGTGTTTCCTACCCCGTGGTGTGGTATCCCTGCCTTGCCCCAACCTTTCCTCTCCGGAGTCCCCTAGTGGGATTGCCGGGGGAGTTCCAAGACACGCCCGTGGTCCTACCCGTCTCGGCGCTCTGCGCGGCAACGGTGGCCTGCGTGCGCGTTCTGTTCTCGCTGGTGCGGTGCACGCGGTTGGGATGGGGTCTTAGATCCCCGTCTGTCCCTCAGATGATTCGGTTTCTCGGAAAGATGCCTGCCGCCGTGTCCTTCGAAAGCTTCCCCTCGCGGGGGGCGTCGGTAGCTCGGTAATTCCAGCTCCAATAGCGTATATTTAAGTTGTTGCAGTTAAAAAGCTCGTAGTTGGACCTTGGGTTGGGCCGTCGCTGCCGGCGATGTTGTGAGAAGTCTACTGAACCTTATCATTTAGAGGAAGGAGAAGTCGTAACAAGGTTTCCGTAGGTGAACCTGCGAAAGGATCATTGTCGATGCCGCACAAACCAGGATTGACGCGCGAACGAGTCCACAAACACCCGAGGCGGGGAAGGTCAGGCCGTGCGCGACCGGTGCTCTGTCTCAAACAAGAACAAAACCCCGGCGCGGAAAGCGCCAAGAAAGCCAAACGTTTTTGCTCTCCCCGCTGGCTCCGGAGACGGCATCCGGGCGGGGCGACGAGTGACCGCAAGAGTTAAGAACGACTCTCAGCAACGGATATCTCGGCTCTTGCATCGATGAAGAACGTAGCGAAATGCGATACTTGGTGTGAATTGCAGAATCCTGTGAACCATCGAGTCTTTGAACGCAAGTTGCACCCGAAGCCCTTAGGCTGAGGGCACGCCTGCCTGGGTGTCACCAAAAGGCGCCCCCTGTCCCGCCCGTTGATGCGCATAAACTTGTTATGCTACGATTTAGGAAATTGCACGATCGGCAAAATTCCTTCCGGCAAGTGCACCGGTTATCGTCAAGTAAAAACTCACAATAGAGTGAGGTCGAATCCCACAAGGATTGGCTGAGTGAGCAATTCGGATTAGAAGTATGTTCTAGTTGAGCGGAATCAAAATTTAGATGAGAATTGCGGAATGTAAAATTGCATGAATTAAAGAGCGAGAAGCTAAATTGCTGAAATTAAAAGGGATGGGGTGATTGCATGAATTTAATTGCAGAATGTAAAGAGAAAGTGGTAGATCAGAAATGGGGAATTCATTGGGTATAGGAGATATTGAGATCTCCGAATCAAAACAT
>NC_029785.2:62686433-62693547 GCF_000816755.2 Arachis ipaensis
GTTTAAGTGTGGGGAGATTTGATAAACCCCGATTTTGTGGTTTATCTTGTGCTTAATTTGGGGAATTTTATCAATTTTTCTCACATTTATTCAATGAAATAGTATGGTTTTGTAAATCTCCCTTGATTTGTGCTTAAATGTGAAAACATGCTTTTTAAGCCTTAAAATAGCTAAATTTAATCCACTTTAATTCCATTTGATGCCTTGATATATTTTTTGAGTGATTTCAGGTTAATAGGGCAAGTATTGGATGGAAGAAGTGAGGAGAAAAGCATGCAAAGTGGGAGAACTCATGAAGAAATGAAGGAACCGTAAAGCTGTCAAGCCTGACCTCTTCGCACTCAATCGACCATAACTTGAGCTACAGAGGTCCAAATGAGGCGGTTTAAGTTGCGTTAGAAAGCTAACATCCGGGGCTTCGAAATGATATAAAATGTGTCATATGTTGCTTCACGTATAGGGGGGCGCACGCGCCATGTACGCGTGTGCACCGATGCTGCTCGTGGCCCACTAAAGTGAAATCGCCCCCAGCGATTTCTGAAGCATTTTGGGCCCAATCCAACTCATTTATGATGCTATTTCATACAAAATTCAAGCTTGGGTAAAGGGAGAGCAATTGTTTGGTAGTATAGCATCATGTAGGTTAGTTTCTAGAGAGAGAAGCTCCCTCTTCTCTCTAGAATTAGGTTAGGGTAATCTCTTCTAGATTTAGGTTCAATTACATGTTTTCATCTTGTTCTCTTTACAATTTCATGCTTCTACTCTTTCATTCTCATGATTTGTAGTGTTAATTTTACTTTTATACATTTTTATGTTCATGAACCCTTTGTTGGATTTGGATCTTTTCTTTAATGCAATTTAAGGTTTGATGTTCTTTTATGAATGAATTGAGTTGTGAATTTACTTTCCTTGCAATTGGTAGTTGGTAGTTTTATTATTCTTGCATTTTTACTATGCTTTCCTTTTATGCCTTCCAAGTGTTTGAAAAAATGCTTGGTTGGTCTTTAGAATAGATTTTGAGCTTTCTTGGTTTGGAAAGAGTAATTAGGCAATGTTGAGTCATGAAAATCCAACTCATGTTGGTGATCTAGAGTTGTTAGTTAATATCATTTTCAATGACGCTAATCTTTTGCTAATTCAATTAGTGAGTTGATTAGGATTCTTGATTTGAGATTAACTAGTCTTGTTTGACTTTCTCTCATGGAAGATAACTTACACCTTCTTCCAATGTTGGAGATGACAAAATAAGATAAATTCTTGTTTATTATTATGATATGATTGATTAGTCTTGTTTGACATTCTCCTTATGTGAAGATGATATGATACCTTCTTCTATTTGTTGGAGTTGACTAAATAAGATGAATTGATCATTGTATGACTAGGATAGAAAGCCTATAGTCTCAACCCTTTCCATGAATGTCTCTCTTCTTTACTTGCTTCCTTTAATTGTTTGCTTGATTTAACTTTCTTGCACATTTAATTTCTCGCCTCTTATCAAATCAAACCCCCATTTGTTCTTCACAGCCAATAATTGAGCACTTCATTGCAACTCCTTGTGAGATGACTCGGAGTCTAAATACTTCGGTTAATTCTTATTTGGGGTTTGTTATTTGTGACAAAACCATAATTTAATTTGATGTGAGAGTTGTTTGTTAGTTTGGAGCTATACTCACTATCACCAATCCTATGCCGAAAGTTGGAATCTTGATGGTGCAAGAGTTCTATGGTAATGCATGGATCACTAAAAATCATGACACTAGTGTGAACCCTCATCCCAAAAATTGGAGCACCATGGTCCGAGGGCGACCCTTGGATTTCAGCCCAGAAAGTGTAAGTTTGGCATTCCATTTGGCAATAATGTAAGGAGACCAACATCTTTAAACTAGAAGATTCAATTTTGATCAGAGGCTGGACCAAGTCCTTTCAGACATTTGTGTGGAAGGAGCTCAGTGGAAGAGGGATGCTCAAGGTAAGCCTATCCAACTAAGAAGGCTTGACCTCAAGCCTGTAGCTAGAGGATGGTTGGAATTCATCCAACACTCTATCATCCCTACTAGCAATCGGTCAGAAGTGACCATTGACAGAGCCATCATGATTCATTGAATCATGATTGGGAGTGAGGTGGAGATACATGAGGTGATACCTTAGGAATTGTACAAGAAAGCTGAAAAGCCTTCCACCTTAGCAAGGTTGGCGTTNNNTTGTCATAGTTGTCATAGAAGAAGATATTCCCGCTGAGGAAGACAAGCCTATCACTAAAAGAAGGATGGAGCAAACAAGAGAGCCTACACGTGCACCTCAATAAGAGCGTGTAGAGCTGCCTCAACAAAAAATCCCTGAGATACCTCAAAAGATGCATTTCCTCCCTCCCCTCTCAAGGCTATTGGGACCAATTGCATACTTCTCTAGGAGAATTGAGCTCCAATATGGATCAGCTAAGGCTGGGACATCAAGAGGATTCCACCATCCTCCATGAAATAAGAGAAGATCAAAGAGCCATGAGGTAAGAGCAACAGAGACAAGGGCATGACAAAGAAAAAATCAAGCACTCTATTGGATTCTCCAGAAGGAGTAGTAGCCACCATCACTAAGGTGGTCCCGTTCCCTTAATCCCTTGTTGCCTGTTATTTTTCTGTTTTCCATGTATTCTATCTTATTGTCTGTTTCTTATGCATGATCATCTTTACTTGTGTTTTAAAGAAAATTTTATTTGAAAGAAAATTATTCCATGAATCTCTCACTATACTTGAAAGAAAATTTTAATTGAAAAAGATTATGGAGATACATAAATTTCGAGTTATATAATAAGAATAGTTCAATTATTTGATGTAGTGGCATTGCTTTTACTTTCTAAATGCATGAATAAACAGTGCATATTTGATGTTAGAGTTAAGAATTTTGGCTCTTGAAAGAATGATGATAAAAGTGAAGTATTATTGGTAATCTGAAAAATCCAAAAATTGATTCTTGAAGAAAGAAAAAGCAGCAAAAAAAAGCAAAAAAAGAAAAAAATATATGTATATGCGACAAAAAAACAAGCAGAAAAAGAAAAAGCCAATAGCTCTTTAAACCAAAAGGCAAGACCAAAAAGCCAATAGCTCTTTAACGCAAAAGGCAAGAGCAAGGATCCAAGGCTTTGAGCATTAATGGTTAGGAGGGCCTAAAAGAAAAAAATCTTGGCCTAAACAGTTCAAATGAGCTGTCTCCCCAAGCTCTTTAAACTATATGCTTGTGGTGTGAAGGTGTCAAGTGAAAAACTTGAGACTAAGCAATTAAAGTCATGATCCAAAGTAAAGAGTGTGCTTAAGAACTCTAGACACCACTGGCTGGGGATTCTAGCAAAGTTGAATTACAATCCGAAAGGGTTCACCCAGTTAAGTGTCTGTGGCATTTTTGTATCCGGTAGTAACACTGGAAAACAAAGCGCTTAGAGTCACAAAACGAAGTCGTGGGCTAGCCGTCTGAGTGATGTATAAACATAGTTGTTGGTTCGAGCTTTCCAGCCACGTTTTCACACGAACCTAAGTAGACGCGGGTGTTTGTCAGGCACGTTCATCTTAGTATGATGAATAGAGCTGATTGTCACTGATCATCCTATTCACCATGTTGAAGAACGAATATACATCTTAGAAATAAATCAAACACGGATCGAAGAAGAAACAGTAATACTTTTATTAATTCATAAGACAAAGTAGGGCTCCTCCCCTCAACCTAGGAGGTTTAGAAACTCATACTGATGTGAAAAACAAAGTGATACACAAAAATATGCTGAATGATGGTAAAAGATCCTTAACAAAGTGTGATTTTCTACTTTAAATACTAAACTAATAACTAGTAAGAGTAAAACACTCTTTTCAGTGCTAAAATCTACTTCTGGGGCCCACTTAGTGAGTGTTTGGGCTGAGTTTTGATGTGATCCACGTGCTAGGAGGACTCTAGGAAATTGAACGCTGGCTAGGGGGTCCTCTCTGGGCGTTTCGACACTAGGCTCTGCTCGTTGGACGCTGGACGCCTGGAGGGGGCAGGAAGCTGGTGTTGGACGCCAGTTTTGGGTCTTCTAATCTAAAGCAAAGTATGGACTATTATACATTGCTGGAAAGCTCTGGAGGTCAGATTTCCATAGCCATTGAGAACACTCCATTTGGACTTCTGTAGCTCTGATGCTTGGATTCTTTGTATGGTTTAGAATTTCACAATTGAATTCTCGTTGCAAGTATAGTTCTAAACCAACAAACAATCCTTACTTGCAAAAATTTGGTTTTGTCACAAGTACAAACCCCAATGAAAATTAACCGAACTATTTAAACCTCGGATCATCTCACAAGAAATTGCAATGAAGTGGTCAATTATTGGCTATGAAGGAATACGGGGGTTTGATTTGATAAGAGGACAAGAAAATAAATGGCAAGAAAAGTAAAGAAACAATTAAAGAAGGCAAGTAATAAAGAGAGACTTTCATGGCAAGGGTTGAGATCATGGACTTTCTATCCTAGTCACTAATAACAATGATTAACAAGAATTTATCTTATTTCGTCATCTCTAGCAATGGAAGAAGGTACAATATTATCTTCACATTGAGAGAGCGTCAAACAAGACTAGCTAATCTCAATCCAAAAGAGCTAATCAACTCACTAATTGAATTAGCAAAAGATTAGCGTCAATGAAAACAATACTAGCTAACAACTCTAGATCACCAACATAAGTTGGGTATTCATGACTCAAGATTGCTTAATTCCTCTTTCTAAGCCAAGGATACTCAAAATCTACTCTAACAACCAACCAAGCATTTTGTCAAACACTTGGAAGGTATAAAAAGAAAGTATTAATCATGCTTTCCAAGATTTGTTCTTCATCTAACAATCAACAATTATTTCATGCATGCATACAAATATCATGAGGACTTTCCCATAGGTTGTAATGGGACTAACAAGAATGAAAATAAGTGGTCATGTGATGTAACCACACAATTAGTCTCAAAACTCACATGCTTGTGTTCTTTGCTCAAAAATCATGTTCCACAATGTGTAGTTCAAGCAAGTTCTAAATTTTTTTTCTCAATCAATTAGGGTGCCTGATGATTGGATTTTTGACGGTTTATAATTAACAAATGAATTCTCGTTGCAAGAATAGTTTCTAAACCAACAATAATCCTTTCATACAAACATTTGTTTGTCACAAGTACAAAACCCTAAAATTATAAACCGAAGTATTGGAACCTCAGGTCGTTCTCCCTAGGAATTGCAATAAAGTTTCTTGTTATTGGTTATGAGGTATGTTTTGGGATTTTTGGGATAATAGGCAAGAAATGGAAATGGCAATGAAAATAAACTAGCAACTAACACAGCTCTTGGCAAGATATTTCAAGGTAGGATCATATATGGATAAGTGGACTAGAATTTAAATCTTTGACGAGCTTAAACTTTTCCACCTAACCTCTATAATAACCTATACACTTAAGTACAAACCTAACTACCCATCCTTCACCTTTCACATACTCATGCATTTCTTTTGACTTTCCCAACACTTATGCATTGACTCTTATTGGACTTTACTTTGGGGCATTTTGTCCCCTTTTTATTATTTTTTCTTCTTTTCCTTTTGTTTTTCTCATTTTTTTCTTTCCCTTTTAAGCTACATACAATAACATCAATGCATAAGGTCTATACTTTTAATCAATACATGAGTATGCACCCAATTCCCACATATAGAAATACAAAACACTCTTTTATCCCGACTGGTGCACGAAATTGTGATGTCCAGGCTCAAACTATTCCTGGCACGTGAGCAACTTGGTACGCGTAATCGTGATTACACATTCATAATTTGTCACAACTTCGATACAACTAAGCAGCAAGTGCACTGGGTCGTCCAAGTAATACCTTACGTGAGTAAGGGTCGAATCCCACGGAGATTGTTGGTATAACACAACTCTGGGCGTTCAGCGCCAGGTTGGTGCCCATTTTGGGCGTTCAACGCCCATTTGCTGCCATTTCTGGCGTTGAACTCCAGAACCATGCTTGTTCTGGGCGTTCAGCGCCAGGATGTTGCCCATTTTGGGCGTTCAGTGCCAGAACCATGCTCTGTTCTATAGGAAGTTAGAAAAGATATTTTGAAAAGATATTTTTGAAAAGGATAAGATAAGAAGATATTTTTGAAAAGATATGATTGAAATTAGTTTTGAAAAAGATTTGATTTTTAAAATCTCAATTAATGACTTGATTCACAAGAAATCACAAGATATGATTCTAGAACTTAAAGTTTGAATCTTTCTTAACAAGCAAGTAACAATCTTGAAATTTTTGAATCAAAACATTAATTGATTATGTCATTTTCGAAAATTTAATACAAAAATAAGAAAAAGATTTTTGAAAAATATTTTTGGAATTTTCGAAAATAACTAAGAATTTTGAAAAAGATTTGATTTTTGAAAAAGATTTTGAAAAAAGATAAGATTTTCAAATTGAAAATTTGATTTGACTCATAAGAAACAACTTGATTTTTAAAAATTTTTGAAAAAGTCAACTCAATTTTCGAATTTGATGAGAGAAAAAGGGAAAGATATTTTTTTTATTTTTGAAATTTTTATGAAAAACATGAAAAATATGCAATGCATGAAATTTTTAGATCAAAACAATGAATGCATGCAAGAATGCTATGAATGTCAAGATGAACACCCAGAACACTTTGAATGTCATGATGAACATCAAGAACATATTTTTGAAAAATTTTTAATGCAAAGAAAACATGCAAGACACCAAACTTAGAATTCTTTAATGCTTAGACACTAAGAATTCAAGAATGCATATGATAAACATGAAAAGACACAAAACAAAAAATACATTCATAATTTGTCACAACTTCGATACAACTAACCAGCAAGTGCACTGGGTCGTCCAAGTAATACCTTACGTGAGTAAGAGTCGAATCCCACGGAGATTGTTGGTATGAAGCAAGCTATGGTCACCTTGCAAATCTTAATTAGGCAGATATAAATTGATAATGATGTTTTTGAATCCACGAAGATTCTGGTTAGGAGATCTAAGAGATATTCATTCTAGCTTATTTCATGTAGAACATAAGTGTTTGTCAGGCACGCGTTCATAAAGGAGAAGGA
>NC_029785.2:62695812-62725574 GCF_000816755.2 Arachis ipaensis
TGGAGTTGAACGCCAGTTTTTGTGCCAGTTTGGGCGTTCAACTCTGGTTTTGGCTCCTTTTCTGGCGCTGGACGCCAGATTTGGGCAGAGAGCTGGCGTTGAACGCCAGTTTACATCATTTATTCTTGGCCAAAGTATAGACTATTATATATTTCTGGAAAGCCCTAGATGTCTACTTTCCAACGCAATTGGAAGCGTGCCATTTCGAGTTCTGTAGCTCCAGAAAATCCACTTTGATTGCAGGAAGGTCAGAATCCAACAGCATCAGCAGTCCTTCTTCAACCTCTGAATCTGATTTTTGCTCAAGTCCCTCAATTTCAGCCAGAAAATACCTGAAATCACAGAAAAACACACAAACTCATAGTAAAGTCCAGAAATATAAATTTAACATAAAAACTAATGAAAACATCCCTAAAAGTAACCAGATTCTACTAAAAACATACTAAAAACAATGTCAAAAAGCGTATAAATTATCCGCTCATCACCGACCAATGTTCCCAATCTCCCCAAACTTGAATAGTAAACACTCTCACTAGCCTAAGCTAATCAAAGATCCAAACAGGGGACTTTATTGTTTTTCGCTTTAGACTTGTAATGTGCTAAAATAAAGAACAATTGGGTTAAGCGTAGGCTCAAAATTGGTTAACAATGGAGAGTAAAAGGTGGGCTATTTGGGTAAGTGAGCTAATAAAATAATGGCCTCAATCATATAAATACATGAATACAAGGAATAATAGGACATATAGAATTAAACAAATCAAGGATCACAATCATAGGAAGAGAACAATTTCACACAAGAAGGAAAATAAGTGGTTATAAGATGTAACTACACAATAGGCTCAAAACTCACAAGCTTGTGTTCTTAGCTCAAGACATGATCTACAAAAGTCTGAATTCATGCAAGTTCTACAAAAATTTTCCAATCAATTGGGGTGGTACCCTATAGATAACTTCATTGGAAAAATTCATTGTTTTGACTAAGCTTATTCTAAATGCAATGTTGTGATTAAGAAATTCTAAAATTCCTTAGTTTACCCTCTTTTCTAATCAAAATAATTTTTTTTATGCATAAAGGGTTTAACTAGGTTTTTAACAATTCAAAACATTTTTCAAATCACAACCACAAGGCTAAAATACAATATATACAATAAAGGTGTGCAATAGCCAAAATAAAAGTATCCACAATAGCAAATATGTACAATAATCTCAAAATAGTGCAAAATGAAGCAAAATAAGATGAACTAAGTGATAATGTTCACCAAATCCACCAACGGCGACGACGGTGACATCCCACACTTAAGATGAAGCATCGTCCTCGATGCTACTAATTGGGCTCATGGTGAGGGTCAATAGCCGCGTCTGCCTCCTGTTGGGGCACTGGGACACTGGCTCCTCGGCATGCTGCTGAGTGTCCTGGGTAGCCTGCGTCTGCGGAGGTGCCTCCTGCTGAGTCGTCTCCTCAACATCCTCCTCCGTGGGCTCTGCCTCATGCGCTGCCTCATGATCCTCCTCATCGGAAGCGGCAGAGTCGGGGAGAGGAGGTAGCTTAATGCCCTGTGATACAAACACCTGGCTTATGCGATCAAGACATTGCATGATACGACACTCGCTGCACTCCATGAAGCGAAACAGGCACTGTACTAGCAGGTATATCGGCTCGGGTGCTGGTGGTGGTGGTAAAGGTGCTACTACTAGTGCTGAAGAAGAAGATGGTCTTGCTGCTGCTGTAGAAGATGAAGGTCTAACTGCCTCTACTTCTGCTCTAGCTTGAGAGCGGTGCCTGGATGGGGGCTACTCGTGCACCCACATACTCCACGGAATAGTAACCTCCTTCTCGTCGTCGTCTGGGGGTGGTGGTGTCGCGTCATCGTCCCTCCATGGGGCACCGGCTAACTCAGTCATCGTAGTGACCATGGTAGGAAATGGTAGGAGGCCACAAATGTGTGCTCGCCACATGCCTCGCCTGATCAATCGGGAGAAGTATACCTCCTTCCCCTCCATGACACAGCCAATCAGAAGAAGCATATCCATCGGAATCTCGGAAAAATAAATAGTAGGAAGGACACAGTGGGTGAATATCTGCTGCCAAGTCCTAGCCTCTGTAAACAAATAAGTAAATAACATCCCCTTGGGCTTTTGGTTGTTAGAGTCCATCACCCAAGGGGCGTCCGGTGTGGTAATAACGCACTTCAGCGCCTCATAATCAAAGGTCAAAGCATTCATAGCTATCTCTGCCTACTGGTATGCACATGTGTCACCAGTCTGGGGTAGACAATGCAAAACACCCTCAATAGTAGCCTCAGCCACTAAAACCTGCCCGCCCCATAGGTGGACTGACTAAAGAGTCGTGTGGAAGAGGTTGCAGTAAAACTCCTTGACCCATGAAGTGTTTATTCTTCCCAAATCCCTATCAACAAACCCTAAGCCCAATCCATGAATACGGGCATTAATGGACCGCCTCAGGTCATTGGGAAGGGCCAATTTCTTCTCAATGTTCAGCTTTGTCTTCCGATAGGTAGGGAATCACAGCTCACAGTAAAGATTGGAAAATGTGTACGTGTCAGTGGGCGGTTGATAAACCCATATTTTATGATATATTTTGTGCTTAGTTTGAGTGATTTATTCAATCCTTCACCCACTTATTCATATTAATTGCATGGTTTTACTTTCCCTTCCTTATTATGTGATGTATGTGAAAAACATGTTTCCTATGCTTTAAAATTAATTATTTTAATTGCCTTTATTTCCATTCGATGCCGTGATTAGTGTGTTGAGTAGTTTCAGATCTTCTAAGGCAGGAATGACTTAAAGGATGGAAAGGAAACATACAAAAATGGAAGGAAAGCACAAAACGGAGTTTTTGGAGAAACTGGCATCCACGCGATCGCATGGGCGACGCGGCCGCATGACTGACGCGACCGCGCGCCTTAAGCAAAACACATATGACGCGGTCGCATGACTGACGCGACCGCGTGACCCACGCGGACGCGTGACAGAGGCCACGCACCAGAAATTGCAGAAAACGCTCATAGCGAATTCTGAAGCCCTTTTTGGCCCAAATCCAAGTCCAGAAGGCATAGACCAGAGGTTATGAAGTGAGGGAATGCATCTGTTCAAGAGAGTCTCCACTTTAGTTAGTTTTCATGATTTAGATTTAGTTGAGAGAGAGGTTCTCTCCTCTCTCTTCTCTCTTTAGGATTAGGATTTAGAATTCGGATTTTATTCGCTTTCAGGATTATCTCTTTATCAGGTTCAATATTCCTTTTTATTTACTTTTGCAATTTAATTTATGAATTCTTCCATGTTACAGGTTACTCTTTTGAATTAATGTTATTTGAGGTATTTCAGTTTATTATTGCTTTTCTTTTATTTACATTATTGTTATTCCCATCTGAAGGCATTTTTATTCCAGTTGATTTACTTTTCTCCTTTTGGTCTTGGTTAAGAAATCAGTAACTCAGGAGTTATAAAACTCAAACATGAATGATAATTGTTATCTTTGTTAATTAAACTAAACTTCAATAATCCCAATCTTTTCTTAGGAAATAAATAGGATTTGAAGATNCCCTGCAGTTCCTTGAGAAGACGACCCGAGGTTTGAATACTTCGGTTATCAATTTATTTAGGGATTTGTTACTTGTGACAACCAAAACGTTTGTACGAAGGGATTTCTGTTGGTTTAGAGACTATATCTACAACGCGACTGTTTTTATAAAATTCTTTACCACCATAAAATCCCAACGTCAAAATGGCGCCGTTGCCGGGGAACTGCAATCGTGTGCCTTATTATTGGTTATTAAATATTTTTCTTTTACTTGTTTATTTGTCTTTATTTTCCCCTCTTTATTTCTTTTTAGCTACTATGAATTCTCACCCATTCCGCTTTGAGTTTGGTTCTAATGTTATTGAAAGGAATGGAAGTTATAACAGGAACATGCATCAAGGTCAGAGTAACCAAAGATGGATGGAGCCAAGAGGATCTGATCAACCCTTTAGGCAACAACACCCTCCAAGATATCATGGACAAAGACCATTCTACAATGCATACCAAGCAAATAGACATGGTGGACAACCTTGTAATTACCAACAAGCCCCACCCTGTGCTTATAGGCCATCCTCTCAACGTAACTTCGAACCACCACACTCACAAGCTCCTTTTTCACCATTCACCACCGTATGATCCTCATTTACCCCAGTTCCGATCCAATCACCCCCAAACACCACCACTTCCCCCTGTGCCATATCCAAATCTATCACCCCGTGAATCAGAGGTTCGCCTCAAGAAAACAGTAAATCGACTTCAAACAACCCTTCATCAATTGAAGCAAGCAGTAAGTCAATTATCTTCTAGACGTTGGAACATTCAAGGACCTCCCACAGCCCCATGTGGACAATCTAACAAAGAGTGTAGTATGAAGGAGATACTAGAAACTCCAGTGGACAAGACAGAGCATAGCTTCGTACTGGAACAAGTAGAGGAAGCTGTTATTATTGAAGAAGAAGAGTTGGTTGAAGACTTAGGAGACGATGAACCTCCATGGGAATCCAAAGTTGTGGAGCATTCTGTCAAGGATGTTACAATTGATGCTAAGAAGGATTGTGCGCAACCCCCAGAGCAAGTCTTTCATGAAGAACTAGACAGAATAACCCAAGAAGCAAATTTCCTTAACGACGATAGTCACAAGTCAAGTTCTCCTAGTAATGAACTCGCATCCGCAAGTGAATTCTCTGAGATCGAAGAATCTTCCCCAAGTGAATACGAAGATGATACGGAGGTAGATTTCTCTCAACCTCCAGTCTATGACTTAAGTGATGAGGAAGACATAGATGGCTTTGATCAGGACATGGATACATTTGAAGAATCTTGCAAGGAAGTGGAGAATTTCACAGAAGAGCACAAGGGAGTAGAACTCACAGAACCACTAGAACTACCTATCCCAAGGCCATTACCACCCAATACAAGTTTTAAGTGGGTACAATCCTTAACCTTTAACTGTATCTTTCCACTTGAATATGGTTTGCTTGAAACAGATGGCCAGCTTAGAGCTCTTTGCAGCTTTAAGAGTAAAAGGGAAATGGCTCGTACTCAGAGCTAGTGCACAAGGTTTAATAAGGTTCCACGCTTCAACTCGAAGTGCACAGATTGGCACCATGATCAATCGGATGGATCTCGGAAAACGTTTGGTTATCCTGGTGAGAATCTAATTTCTAAACCGCCCAGATGGAAAAGTATAGATTGAGACGAAGGCGAATTTAAAAGCAAAGCTTGGGATCCTGGAATCTATGCTGACATTCGTCACCCCGGGAGCCTGAGAATCTATTTGAAGCTGCTCAGAAGCTTTACATGCCTAGTTTGGGACCCCGGAGGCTATTGGCATTCCAAGCATTGGTGGAGATTTATGGATGAATTTAAGCATAAGCCGCCATAACAGGAAGCTCATCCAATGTCCAACTTAAGGACTTTAACTAAAAGTGCTAGGTGGGAGACAACCCACCATGGTATGATCGTCCCTTTTTCAATTTTTATTTAGTTTTATTTGTTTTCAAGTTTTATTTTATTGAACCTGGAGTTTTGTATCTCATTCATATTAATCATTGCATTCTGCATACTGCATAATTGCATACATGCATAAAAAAAAAAGGTTGCGCGACGCGACCGCATCACTCATGCGATCGCGTCAAGTTACGAAAAACACTTCCCACGTGACCGCGTCATTCACGCGGCCGTGTGACTCGGAGATCGGCGTAAAGATCCAACGTCCAGAAAGTTAGGCTGGAATCGTGCGGCCATTGTGCGTTCAGCACAAAATGCCCACGCGATCGCATCACTTGCACAACCTCAATCCCATACGACAGCGTGAGCGACTCGATCGCGTCGCATAGGATGGTAAAACACCCCAAAAAGAGAAAGAGAGTTGCGCTGAAACGATGCTGGATTCGTGCGTTTAGCACAATTTCCAGTGACGCGATCGCATGCCCCAGGCGATCGCGTCATTCACTCTTTTCCCATTCCATGCGATCGCGTGCCCCACGCGATCAAGTCAACCACCATTTCACCCCAGCCACGCGACCGCGTGCCCCACGCGACCGCGTGCTCCACGCGAACGCGTGGATTCAAATTTATAACCCCCCCAGCCAAACCCCCTTCTTCCTTCCCCCTTCTCTCTTCTTCTTTCTTCTTCTTCCCCCCTAACCGCCACTGCCCACGCCGCGCCACCACCACCCACCGCCGCCGCCCCGTCACCACTGCCCAGCACCAACCACAGCCCCCCTTCCTTCCCCTATTACCCCCTACCCCCATTACCCCTACCTTTCCCTCCCTTCCTCTGAACAGCAGCCACCGCCGCGCTACCCTCTTCCGCCGCGCCGGACGCCACCGCCGTCATCCCCAACCACCTCTTTGCCCCACTCTCTTTCTTACGCCTACCAGGTTCCGACGAATGACACCCTTCTATCCTTCGTAGTTAATTCATATTTTTCTGATTATGCTCGTCATTAGGCTAGTTAGATATGCATGTTGTAGTGGATTTTAGGTTGTTAGGTAGCCTAAGATGTGGTTAGTAGATTTAGGTCTGTTTAATTACATTGTTTGTGTTTCTTGTTTCATTATTTTCGCAATTCTGCTGTTGCTGTGATGTTAGTTTTGTTCATATGCTGTAATTTCTTGTTTCATGCTGCTCTTTACTCTGATTCTTCATGTTTTTATTCCTTATATGTAATTGTAGCTATATTTTTGATTCATATGAACTATTCTGTTGTTGTTTATTTTCCGGGACAATCCAATTTTAGTCGGAATGCTGTCCAAATTTCTGTAAAATATTTCCATTTATGTCTTGATTTTGGCATTTTCAACTGTGCTTTCCTTAGATTTAACCAAAACAATTCATGAATGCCAGGGCAAGCTTTCTTATTCTTTTTGATTTCCTGGTTTATAATTTGCATTTTTGATGTTTGATTCCAATTTTTGCTATTTCTATATCTATTTGAATCATCATCAACCTGTTTTCCTTATTTGGATATGAGTTACTAATAGCTTCTAACTGTGAATACTTGTTACTTGGAATATTTTCATTATGCCACTTACTTTAACCCACTTTTTACTAACTCACTAATGTTAACTTCCTAAACTCTTTTTCAATTCTAACCAACCTAACCTTTCAAAACTTCTCTTCTGATTTTCTTTCACTTTCTTTTAACATTCTAACCATGGCATGATGTCAATTTTTCTATTTAACATGATTTCTAATACATTTTGGACTGTTAATTTTACTTCTTGAACTTTTAACTCCTATTCAATCCTTAATGCACATTTACTTAGCTCATATTCATTACTCTCCTGCTCCTTTGCCACTATGTGCTTCTTTTGTTAATTGCCTCCTTGTTTTCCTGTTTTTATTATATCCTTGAATTCTATTTTTCAGGATGTCGGACTCCCACAGAAAAGGGAAAGGAAAGGCAACAACTGGCAAACAGAAAAGAGGAGAATCCTCTATGTATATCATAGATCTCATGCATGATGCCTCCTTGCGGGAGAAAAATTTTACCCCGCAGGAGAAGGCCGACCAGCTAATCCCTGCTACTGATCCAGTAAAGTTTGCAAACCGATACTGTGAGCTGAGGTATCCGGTGTTTGCAGCCTCCAGGAACCTATAGCTAGAGAGAACTTTGAAGATCCCAGAAGAACTCCAGCAATACACCTCTGACTAGATCAAACAAAGAGGCTGGTTCTTCCTGGAGAGAAACCTGACTGAGGTCAATGCATCTTGGGTTAGGGAATTCTACTACAATTACTTCAAAACCTCCCTAGATGCAGTGAACCTTAGAGGAAAGCAGATTCTAGTCACTGAAGAGGCCATTGAAGATGTTCTGAAGCTTCTGCCTAAAACTGATCAGCTGGATGGTTATCAGAAAGATGAGGAAGATATGCGCTTTATGCGATTTGATTGGGATGCAGTAAAGGCCAGGATAGCCCTTGACCCGACCGTTCCTTGGATTATGGGTCAGAACACTACCATGCCAAAGGGAATCAAGCGGATTTACTTGAATGATGAGGCTCAGCTATGGCATCAGATACTTAGCAACTTCATTATGCCGAGTACTCACAAGACTGAGATACCAGCCGCTATGATCACCCTCCTTTGGTGTGTGATGGAGGCTGTACCTGCCACGCTTTATCCGGTACTATATGGCCAGGGTCCACATCCGAGGCACTCTTCCCTTTCCTTATCTGATTACGCAGCTAGGACGTCGAGCTGACGTGCCTTGGGAGGATGCTGATGAAAAGCCACCTGCTGCAGAATGCAAGAAGATTATCCCTCACAGCAGAAACTTTCTGGCTTTGGACTACAGACCTCCATTCCTCACTGCTACTGTTGACACAACCACAGCATCTGCTGGCACTTCTTCCTCTACAGCTACCCCTGCCACCACCACCGCACCTCCACCTGCCCCAGAGCCCATTTATCATCTAGTGCACCGCCTATTTCGACGGCTTGACCAGATGGAGCGTCGCAACAAGCGACGCTATGAGCACCTGAAGCTGATGATACGATCTGGCGATATCCCCTCTAAGCCTGACACACCATCCGAGCTATCTGAGGAGGAGGCCGATGATCACGAGGCAGAGACCCATCCCCAGAGTGAGGCTGCGCAGGCAGGCACCCAGCAGGCAGCATCACATCAGGAGGCTCTGCCTCAGATTCAGGCTGTAGATCCCGAGATCCCTATTCAGTCAGCACCTCCTCTGCAGCAGGTTGATACTCTGACCGCCACCACAGAGACCCCAGCTACCCACCCTTTCAGTGATGACACACCTTCACACCCTGCTTGAGTGAGCATCGGGGACGATGCTTCATTTTAAGTGTGGGGAGGTCGCCATCTCTGGCGTTCTTTTTTTTGGTGAACCACTACATACTCCTTTTATTTATTTTGCTACTTTTCTGTATTTTTCTCTTTATTTTATTTTTATTTTCTCAGTACTTATATATATTGCTATTTTTATGTATTTATTCTATGTTGCACTTTAGTTCATATTCTAGCCATTTAGTTTTAGTTGCAATTCTAACTTATTAGTTAGAGAAATTGTGGATTAATTAGTATAGTTTACCCTTTTTAGCATAAGATAGCTTAGTTTAAATTGAAAATATAAAAAAAGAAGTAAACTAGGGACTTGAACATAATAGAAACAATCCACACAACTTGTATATATAGCACTACATGTTAGTTAGTTAACAACATTTCATCAAGGAGAAACACTAGAACTTTAAAGCCACCTTAAGTTTTACATTGAGAATAATGGGAATTTTTAACTAAACCTGCATGACATACATAAGTGATAAATGATTTTTGAGCTAGAGAACACACAGCCTGTGAGTTTTGAGCTTAATTGTATGGTTACATTCAAACCATAATATTTTATTCCTGTGTGTTCCACCCTTCTTTTTTATTCTGATGTTCTTTACTTTGTTTTAATCTATATGTCCAATTATAGAATAGAAATACATACCAAGAGAGTGATTGAGGCCATTATTTGATTTTAGCTCACTTATCCCAAAATAACCTACCTTTCACATCACCCTTGTTAACCCCATTGAGCCTTTAAATCCCTTTTTTCTATAAACCACATTACTAGCCTTAAGCAGAAAAACAAAATAAAAATCCCAACTTGAATCCTTGGTTAGCTTAAGATAGGAAGTATGTATAGTTTAAATGTGAAAAAAAAAACCCATTGGGAACATGGATGAAAAAAAAACAAAAAGGTAGAAAAGTTGAAAAGAATAAAATAATTCAAATAAAAAAATTTTGGGATACATGCTCATGTGAAATCAAAATAATTGAATTACCATGTGCATTAAAAAAAAGTGTTGTGAATAAAGGGGACACAAAAGAATTTCCCAAATGTGAAATAAAGCAATGCACATGGGATAAAAATAATAAACATTGAAACATGAGCATGTAACATCAAAAGTGGGAAAATATGGGAAAATAGGTGAAGAAGCTTTGCTTTATAAAGTATGTATGTTAGGTGAGATCTTAGACTAATTAAGGATTCACTTATTAGCTCACTTAGCCTTATACATATACCCTTACCTTTACCTTGGCCCCATTACAACCTTAACTAAAGACCTCATGATTTTTGGTATGTCTATACTCTATAATTGTTGATTGGTTAGATGAACAACAAAGTTATAGAAAGTATGAATAAAAAGAAGAATAGAGTGATTAACCCAATAAACACTGAGTGACTAGAGAGTAAACACAAAATCCAGTGAGGGTTCAATAGCTCATTAACATATATCTCTGCTAAATTATTAATCGTCTTGCAAGTTTATAAAACGTTTTTCTCTCCCATCTCAATTGTAAAGGCACTTTATCACTATCTAAGGTTTGGCTATATATATATCTATATGACTCCTTGAGAATGTGAATTAATTCAACTACATGCAAGCTTTATATACAAGTGAATAAAAACTAGAATTGCATGATGCATGATGCATTTAGGTAGTTGCATTTAGATTAGATTGCATTACATGACATTCCACCACTTCAACCTAACATTACTCTTGGACTTAGCATGAGGACATGCTATTGTTTAAGTGTGGGGAGGTTGATAAACCCATATTTTATGATATATTTTGTGCTTAGTTTGAGTGATTTATTCAATCCTTCACCCACTTTTTCATATTAATTGCATGGTTTTACTTTCCCTTCCTTATTATGTGATGTATGTGAAAAATATGTTTCCTATGCTTTAAAATTAATTATTTTAATTGCCTTTATCTCCATTCGATGCCGTGATTAGTGAGTTGAGTAGTTTTAGATCTTCTAAGGCAGGAATGACTTAAAGGATGGAAAGGAAACATACAAAAATAGAAGGAAAGCACAAAACAGAGTTTTTGGAGAAACTGGCATCCACGCGATCGCATGGGCGACGCGGCCGCATGCCAAGCGCGAAGAAGCAGCGACGCGACCGCATGACTGACACGACCGCGCGCCTTAAGCAAAACACATATGACGCGGTCGCATGACTGACGCGACCGCGTGACAAGGAAAACTCTGAATGATGCGACCGCGTGACCCACGCGGACGCGTGACAGAGGCCACGCACCAGAAATTGCAGAAAATGCTCATAGCGAATTCTGAAGCCCTTTTTAGCCCAAATCCAAGTCCAGAAGGCATAGACCAGAGGTTATGAAGTGAGGGAATGCATCTGTTCAAGAGAGTCTCCACTTTAGTTAGTTTTCATGATTTAGATTTAGTTGAGAGAGAAGTTCTCTCCTCTCTCTTCTCTCTTTAGGATTAGGATTTAGAATTAGGATTTTATTCGATTTCAGGATTATCTCTTTATCAGGTTCAATATTCCTTTTTATTTACTTTTGCAATTTAATTTATGAATTCTTCCATGTTACAGGTTACTCTTTTGAATTAATGTTATTTGAGGTATTTCAGTTTATTATTGCTTTTTTTCTATTTACATTATTGTTATTCCCATCTGAAGGCATTTTTATTCCAGTAGATTTACTTTTCTCCTTTTGGTCTTGGTTAAGAAATCAGTAACTCAGGAGTTATCAAACTCAAACATGAATGATAGTTGTTATCTTTGTTAATTAAACTGAACTTCAATAATCCCAATCTTTTCTTAGGAAATAAATAGGATTCAAAGATCAAACCAATTAATCCCTTGACCTTCCTTTATCTTAGTAAAGGTTAACAAAGTGGAATTAAGATTCAATTCTCATCATCATTGATAAGGATAACTAGGATAGGACCTCCAATTTCTCATACCTTGCCAAAAGTTTATTTACAGTCATTTATTTATTTTACTTGCCATTTAAATTACTTGTTCTTCATTTACTTTAATTGCTAATTAAACTATTCACTCCTCATTCTCAAAACCCCAAATTTACAATCTCCATAACCAATAATAAGAACATACTTCCCTGCAGTTCTTTGAGAAAACGACCCGAGGTTTGAATATTTCGGTTATCAATTTATTTAGGGGTTTGTTACTTGTGACAACCAAAACATTTGTACGAAGGGATTTCTGTTGGTTTAGAGACTATATGTACAACGCGACTATTTTTATAAAATTCTTTACCACCATAAAATCCCAACGTCAGCGGTAGCAGCTGATTCTGTTTATCCACTTCATTAAGTGGGTTCTTTGCATAGTTAGCATAAAGAGAGAGGGTGGAGGCTTGAGATTTCTTCCTCTTTCTTGAGGTAGTGGCCTTTGCTTTTCCTCTATCGGCCATCCTGAAGGCAAATTTGATATGATATAAGCACTTAGCCAGGTAGAGAGATAGCAAGTAAGGTATGACATATTCATGAAGTGAGTGAAGAACAGAGAATTCTTGGAATACAAGCAAAAGGAATTAGCATTCAACACAATAGCCATAAACCAAGAATTCAAGCAATATATGCACAATGCTTGTTCATTAAGCTCAATGAGCATCATACCCAAAAAACAATGGTTAAAGGGTTAGTTGAAAACCAAAAAGAAAAATCAGTAGGTTAGGCAAGTTAAAAGTTAGAAAAACTGGTTCAAATGTTAGGGGCATGATGGTCGTTTGCTTAATCACATTGAAGCACAAGTATGGATAACAAGCATACCACAAACATGAGGGGGAAGCAGTCATTGATGATGAAATATGAGATTGCAAAAGAAGCAATTAATTGAAAGTAAGTCATCAATCAATGTCGTGGTCACTAAGTTTGCAATAATCGGTGTTGACAAAATGAAAGTGCATTTTGTGTAACTAAGACAAGTTAGAAAGCAAGTTGAGTGAAAAAGAGTTACACAAGTTGAATTTACCAATTTTTGCATATGCAAGAACCATATTCAACAAAATTGCAAGTTAAATCAAATGGTGAGTGAAGCACAATCCAAAAGCATTTGATTAACTTGAAAGGTGAAGGCATGTGAGGGTTCAAAGCAAATCACGGGAAACATAATAAACATGGAAGAACCAACCCAAACTTACCTAAGAATTGAGCTTCGTGTAATCAGATGAGTACTCAATTCCAAAACCACGAAGTTCAGTTATAGATAACATGTTTAAAACCAAAAACAATTTCTAAAAAATTGGGCAGCATTTCGGCGGTAATTTGGATGTTCCTGGATAGCAAACAACAGCAAAAATCAGTCATATGAATTTAGCATATCAAACATGTAAAACAAACAAGGAATTCATATGACTTGGCATCATTAAGCAAGCAAGACAGTAGTGAAACAGAGCATATAGAACAGAGCACACCACTCATCATACTCATCATGTGACACTCAAACAATTAAACACAAACGGAGCACTTATCAGGCCTAGAATCATCTAACCACACCTAACTACCTAACAACCTAGGATCAACTAAAACATGCATATCTAACTAGCCTAGCAAACAGAGTATTCAACTAATTAACCTAATCTAAGCCTATCAAAATTAATGAAAAATAGTGAAAAAATAGAACAGTGGCAGGGTGTAACCTGGAGTGCAGAAGCAGAAATGGAAAAAAAGAATAGAGGAGAGGAGTGGTTGATGACAGAGTGGTGGCGCAGGGAGGGGCGTGCAATGTAGTGGCCTGGCACAGTAAGGTGGAGCAGGGGCAGAGCAGAAGGGTGGTGCGGAGAAGGTAGAAAGGCGGAATGTGAGAAGAGGGAAGGGGGCGTGATGGTGAGGGTGACTAATAATAGCGCCACCTAGTAGTTGTGGCAGCGGCGCTTGGTGGCAGAGGTGGTGCTCGGCGGTGGTGGGAGGGGTGAGGGACAGAAAGAGAGACACGTGAGAGGAGAGGAGGGGCGAAAGGGAGGAGAAAAAGGGAAGGGCAGCGGTGGTTCGGCGGCGGAGGCGTCGCCGGCGCGGTGGTCACCGGCAGAGGCATCGCCGGCGCAGTGGGTACAGTGGTGGGAGAGTTTGTGGGAGATGGGGGGGAAAGAAGGACGAAGAGGAAGAGACGTTTGGGGGGTGAGGATTGCGTGATGGATAGGTTCTTGCGTCCCTGGGGTATTAGGAAATTCAAATCCACGCGTGCGCGCACAGCGTGCGTCCGCGCGGATGGAAGAATGGAAAGGGGGCGCGGAAGCGCCAGGTGCGCCTTCACATACATGAGTTATGTGGGTATGGGCGCGGACACGTACGGTGCGCGTCCTTGTCTGATGAGTTGGGCTAGGGGCTTAATGCTAGCCCAGAGCTGGTGCAACTCTCGGGTCATTGGCCTGGAAACTGCATCAGTGGATCGGCGCACACGCGGCATGTGCGTGGGTGCGCGCATTGCAATATATTTAAATCGACGCGTATGCGCGCAGTGCGCCTACGCGTACATACAGTTGTGCCATTTGCCTAGTGTTGGCGCGAGAGTGGCCCAACTCTCTGGAAAATGTATGGGCCTGTGTCCGCGTATGGACGCGCACGCGCACAGCGTGCGTACGCGTCCTTGACCCCTTTTTTTTTTCAAAAAATAGCAAAAACAGCTCAAAATCCTCCTAACACTACCTACAGCTCAAAATTAGCCAAAAATGACAAAAATTCTTTTTGGCTTTTTGGGAATCTTCAAATACAAGCAAAAGAAGCTTGCTCCACAAGCAACCTACAACCAATTTATTGAACCAAGTATATGGAAAGAAAACTACCTACAATTGTAACCCAATTCACTTATTAATCAAAAATGCAAGAGGGTGGAAAGAGTTTACCATGGTGGGGTGTCTCCCACCTAGCACTTTTAGTTTAAGTCCTTAAGTTGGACATTTGATAAGCTCTTTGTCATGGTGGCTTATGCTTGTACTCATCCTTGATTCTCCAAGGGTCATTGCTCCTCAAATGGTTGACAGAAGTTCCAACCTTCTTCACCAAGTTTGGATGGAGTTCCACCCAAGATATGAGCTCCCATAGTTTGTCTTCGTGCTTCGATCCGGGATCCCATATCTTATTTTCGCACCCGTCTTCGAGTTAGTCTTCATGAATTTTTCATTCGGATGGTGGACAAATAGAATTCCCTTTAGCATACCAAGTCTTCTTCCTAGACCCATGTGAAGTAGCATTCATCCAATCATGGTCCCTATGCCTTGAGAGCTTGACCTCAATGAGCCTAATTCCCAACTTCCAACCACTACATAACTCCTTCTTACCCTTGGTTCTACAAAGAGCTCTAAGTTGTCCATCCGTTTCAATCAAGCCATATTCAAGTGAGAAAGTAAAGCTTAAGGGTAAGAGTTTTACCCACTTGAATGTCGTGTTGGACGGTGATTTAGGGAGGGGAACCTCCCCACACTTAGACAATGCAAGGTCGACCTCCTTATGCTCTTCTTTGTGTATTTTCACATTTTGACAACTTCTTTCCTCTTCTTCATGCTTGTTGACTTCTTCCAATTCCTCCTCATCATCAATCAAATCAAACTTCGGAGGTTGTATAAAATCTACTTCCATATCAACTTCACCTTTGACGGAAGAGTCTTCAATGAGATTATCAACATCATTCGGTGTTGTGTTAACTTCAATAGCTTCAATTTCATGTCCCATGGAAGAGGATTCAATTATTGATAAGAAATCATTGATGATTGAATCATCTCTTGATCAACCTTTTCATATTCTTCAATCTTGATATGCTCCGGAGGTTGTTGAGACTTCCATGGTGGTTTTGCGTCTCCTAAATCTTCAACCACTTCTTCCTCTTTTTCAATGACCCTAGGTTTATCCAATTGCTTCAATACAAAGCTTGACTCTTCCTTCTTCTCCACCAGATTTTCCAATCTCTCTTTCATGCCTTGCTCTTCCTTTGGTTCTTCACATGTAGCTACGGAGACACCTTGAGTATTCAAACATTGGTAGGCTAAAGTGTGCACTACCTTAGTCAAGTTAGTCACAAACTCTAGGGTGTTCCTTTGCATATCCGCTTGTCCTTGAAGTAGCAAGGTGAGAAAATCATCTATTGGGGCTTGGGGTGGATAAGAGGGTTCATCATTTTGGAGAGAGGGCTCATAGTAGGAAGGTGGTTCTTCTTGGTAAGGGTATGAAGATGGTGTGCATTGAGGTGGTTCTTGGTAATAATCACAATGGAATTGTGGTGGTTCTAAAGGTTCTTGCTCATATTGGTCACAAGGAAATGGCATGGGTAATTGGTCATACAATGGATGTGGGTCACAAGAAGGTGCATGGTGAAAATGGGCTTGTGAGCATGGTTGATAGTCACGTTGAGGATAAGGTTCATAAGCATATGGTGGTGGTATTTGATTGTCACAAAAAGATTCACCATAGCCATTGAATTGACATGCATTAGGATGGTGATTATACCTATACGTATCCGGAGGTTGTTTCCAACAGGAGTGATCAATTCCTTGAGGCTCCTCCCATCTTGAAGTGTTCCTGATGACATGTCATCATGTCATGTTTTTCTATGCTTTTTCATACAAGAAATTGATGATTAGTACTTAAATATTGAATGCTTTTGTGCTTAAATAGTATATTTCTTTGATCTTTTGATTTGATAAACTTTGTAGGAAATAAGTAGAAAAAGAAGCAAAGAAGAACAAATTAAGCTCAATTAAGCTCAAAAGGAGCAAAGAGGATTTGCAACCCTGACCTCTTCACACTCCAACAAGAATAACTTGAGCTACAAAACTCCAAATGAGGTGCTTTCAGAGGGATTGGAAAGTAGGAATCTAGAGCTTTCCAAGCATATATGGCACTGCATGGTGGACACTAAATCTGAGGGAGAAAACTTACCCGAAAAGTACTAAGATGAACATAGTATCAACCTGCAGTAAGGCCAGCTGACCTCTACACCTTCCAAGGAGGATAACTTGAGTTGTAAAACTTGGAATGATGCGCTCCAAATACATTGGAAAGTAGACATCCAGAGCTTTCCAACGATATATAATAGTATGGGGTGAACATCAAGTTTGGGCCCCAGAAGCTGGCGCTAAACTTTGGCCTCCAAACAGCCAGCGTTCAAACAAGTGAAAGCCACGTTTACTTTAGTGAACGTTTTCGGCCTCCAAAATAGCGCGACCATGCCTTCTACAAAGGACCATAACTTGAGCTACAGATGTTCAATTGATGCGCTTCTAGTTGCGTTGGAAAGCTGACATTCAGAGCTTTCCAACGATATATAATAATCCATATTTGGCATGAAATTGAAGCACAAGTGATAGGCATCTTTGAGGCCCAAAAAAGCACTCATCAAAGAGCAACATTTTGGCTAGCGTTCATTTCCAAGTGAATGCCACGTTCACTATGGTTAACTATTGTGAAAATTTCAGCTTGAAAATGGGCCATGTACTAAGGGCGTTCAAAGAAGTAAATGTAGCGCTAAACCAAGGGAGCGCTAGGCAGCACTCAACCAAGGGAGGCTAGGAAACGTTCATATAATGAACGTAGCGCTCGAAGAGGGAGCACCAAGGGAGCAAGGCCAGCGCTTAAAGGATCGAACGGAGCGCTCAATCAAGACAAGCGAGCACCAATGGGGCCACGCACCAGCCACGTTCAAAGAGTGAACGTAGCGTCCACTAATTGAACACTATGAGGCACCAGATTTGAGCATGCGAAGGGAATGCCCAAGGAAAGTGAACGTGGAGTTCATTAATCCAACGGAACGCTCCACTGGGAGCTTAACCAAGCCACTCCTTATCCATTTATTCAAAGCCAAATCCAAATCAACAAAAGCCCCAAAGCAAGCAGAGCCCAACATCATCACTCAAAGGCACAAGAGATAGTTAGACTAGGAATTTCATTTGAATTATAATTTGTTTTCAATTTCAATTTCATTTTTCATTTTTGTAAAGCCTATATAAAGGCATCAATTTCATTTCATAAAGGAGGCTGAATCTACTAGAGAGCAATAGGAGTAGGAGTAGGATAGAATAGAAAGCTCTCTTTGATTCACTTTTATTTTTCTTTAATTGTCATATTTCAGTCTTAAATTCAATTTCACAGTTTCGTTTTCATTGAGCTTGATTTACTCTTCTGCACTTCTACGTCTCTGCAACTTTACATTTCTGTTCTTGATTCAATCTGATTTACTCTTCCTGCAAGTTTAATTTTTTGTAATTGTTCTGATATTGATCTACTGCTTTCATTTAATTTTCCAGCACCCAACCTCTTTACATTTGATGCAATTTACATTCCTTGTTCTTTAAGATTCTGTTAATTTACTTCCTGCAAGTTAGATCTGCTGCAATTTACTTTCCTTGTCATTAAAGCTTCACTGCCATTTACATTCTGTAACTTTAAATTCACTGCAATTTACATTCTGTTATCAAATTTTCACTCCATTGAATACTGTTAGCTTGACTAAACTAATCACCTCACTAAAGTTGCTTGATCCATCAATCCCTGTGGGATCGACCTCACTCTTGTGAGTTATTACTACTTGATACGACCTGGTACACTTGCCAGTGAGTTTGTGTGGAATCGTTTTTCCCTCATTAAGTTTTTGGCACCGTTGTCGGGGATTGATTTAAATCGACAACGATTAAGTGGGTGAGAAGTCTTGATTAAGCATTTTCTTTGTTTTTGTTTTCTGTTTTAAATTGACACCAAGGTGTTTGAGTTATTGTCTTACTAAGAAATTCTTCTCTATGACATGAATTTCAATTTTGACTGGTGTTGTGTTTTACAAAATTCAAATGGAGTTCAACTCATCTTATGATGAAACAAATTTTATGGGATATTACCCACCATCACCAATTTCTAATGATGGCTGGGAATATCACCAACAAATTACAGACCCTGAACACTCCAATCCATGGAGATATGTCTTAGAACCACAAGATGATCAAGAGAATCATATGGGATATTTCCCACCACCACAAAATGATTCAAGTCATTATAATGGCTGGGAATATCACCAAGAAATGATAGATGATGAAGTAATTCACATGAGATATGATCCAGAACCACAAGATGATTTATGTCATTACCCTCATGGTGTCTAGACATGTCAACAAGAGTGTGAACAATCAGTTGAAATGGGACACCTCCCAGAGACACAATATGATCCAGATTTCGGTGAGTCTAACAACTACTCATATTGTGGCTGGAAAAGTCAAAATTAAAGAAATCTTAGTGATCCATACTGTGTTCATCAAGAGACATCTTCACTAGAGTGTATTTTCAATAAATTCAAGCAAGATTGTCTCCCAAGGCAACAAGATGATCCATACTGTGATGAGTTCCACAATTCTTCAAGTTGTGATTGGAAGGATCAAAATCAGAGAGCACTCAATGTGTCATACTCCATTAATCAAGAGCCATCATCACTTGAGCAAACCTTCAATTCATTCATGCAAAATTGTCCAACCTCACCTCCCAGTTTCTCATATGAAAATTCTTCATCACTTGATGATTCCTCAACACAAAGTTTCTTCCACGATCCATACCAACCACAAAATTCATTCCACAATTCACAAAATTCATTCCATGACCCTCAAAACATCACCACAACACATCCGTGCCCACAAAATTACTCTCAACCTTCATCCCTTGAGCTAGCATTTGAGCAATACCTACAAACATCCATAGACTCTTGGAAAGAGCAAGAAACCCTCTGCAATAAGATGGATGGATATTTGGAGTAAGCAAGGAGAAACGAAGAATTGCTAAGCAAGGAAGATGAAGATCAATTGGTGGATAAAAAGGAAGAAGTGGAAAAGTAAGAGGAAGAGGCTACTATATCAAGTGAAATTTTAATGGAGGAGGAGGTGGTGGAGGCATTTGAATCTGAAGCTGCATATCCACAGAAGCCACTTGAGATGACAAAGGAACTTGAAAACTCACAACCTCCACAAACTCCCCTGAACCAAAAACTCTCAACACTTGAACCTGTGATTAAAAGATATGAAGAGGAGATGAAGAAATCTTGGGAAGAACAACAAACCTCCTCCATGAAAGTGCTATTAAGTCAATTGTTGAGTGCAAGGGAGGAAGTGGAAGAACAAGAAAGTGAGGAAGTCAATCAAGAGAATTCATACTCAAGTCAGGCAGAGAATTACATAGATGAAGGGCTCCTTGAACCACCAATTCAAAAGGCTTTTGATGAAGATAATGCTCCAACCACACAACCACCAAGTACTGACATCCAAGAAGTGAAGGCAACTAACAAGAGCATCGACCCTCCCCCTGGTCCAGCAAGCAAGTTAAATTCAGCAAATAACAAAAGGAAGCTTGCTGAGGAGAGGCCAAGATAGGGAACACTAGCTGGTTCATCTTCCCCCTTGAGGTCATTCCTCTTAACAAACTGGAGGAAGAGGAAGAAAGTGAAGAACAACATGTCAAGCTAATGAAACTAAAAGAGCGCTTGTTAGGAGGCAACCCAACCTTAGGTAACATTTCATTTCTCTGCTTGGTTTATTTTTTTCTTTGCTTTGTTTAAATTTCAATAAATTGGCATATGATTATATTCTAAGTTTGGTGTTGCCCTGCAACAAATTTTTTTCAATCTTTCTGGATGATTGTATCAAATCAAAAATGAATGTGTCACACTAAGATTCTAAATTTGGTGTGCCACTTATTTTTCTATGCAAGTCATTCAGCAACATCACTTGTCTGCATAATCATAATGCCTCTGTAAAGTTATCTTTATTTTGGTTTAACGTTTTTATTGTTATCTTTGTTTTAGTCAATTCTTTGTTCTTTATGCTTTTATTTATTTTGCTCCTTAACTGTTTTTGTTAAATACCTCACCAAGAAATCCTTATTCATGACAGATTCTTTGCTTGGTGATTGTATTTAACATATAACAGTTCCCTTTGTTTAGTTTTAGTTCAAATAAAGTGACATATGGTTGCATTCTAAGTTTGGTGTTGCTATGCAACAAAATTTGTTTCCAATCTATACTGTATACTTACATTAATTCTAATTGAAAGTGTCACACTAAGTTTGGTGTACCGCTTATCTTTTATGCATTGTATCATGCACACCCTCTTATTTTTGCAATCACAATGTCTCTGTCTCCTGTGCTTTCATGGTTATTCTTAATTTTGCTTGCTTAAACATGTACTACTAACATTTCATTATGTAAGACACTCATGTATCTTAGCCCCATCACCACTGTTCTAATTATTGCTTGAGGATGAGCAAGCATTCTGAAGTTGGTAGGGGAAGGGAAAAATGGGAGGAAAATGACAACAATAGAGAAGATGAATTACAAGGTTGTAAAGTTCCTTTTCCTCTCATTTGTTTCCAGCACTTTAAATTGCATGATTGTCTTTATCTTCTCTGTTTACATGTGTGTATGAATAAGCATAGCCTGAATTTTTATCTGTAACATGTTGCTATGCCACTATGACTACCAACTTGACTTTTGTAAAGTTCAAAGCAGTAAAGTATCATGATCATAAACAAACAAGGAATTAAAGAAGAACTTAGCATATGCATACAAGTATTGGAAGGTTAGTATGGTTAATTGTTGCTCAATTGTATTGGATTTTATTTAATTGAAGTTTTCATCTAGGTCATTTTATGAAATTTTTTTGAAATCATGAAAACCTTGAAAGAAGCAAATGCAAATAAGACAAGAAAGAAAAAGGGAAAGAATGAGAAAGTTGAAGGCTCTGAGTACCAATGACAATTCATTTGTTAAGTACTTGTGGTGTTTATGTATCAGGCAAAAAGCTTGAAAATAAAATACTTAGAAGTCAAGGCTAGGCTCAATTGCAAAAGCACTCCCTCAAGGCTCAAGGTTCTGAGCATCAATGATTAGAGAGTCAAGAAAAGAAACAAATAAGCTTAATGAAATCCTCTAACTCAATGCTTGTGGTGCTTATATATCAAGTGGTAATACTTAAAAATAAAGCATTTAGAATCGTAGCTTTGTTATTAACTCATGGGGTAAAACACCCAAAAGGAGAAGCTAATAAGAAAATCAAAAGGTTGTTTCAAGGAAGAAACATAAGGAAAAGATTTCATAAAATGAGCTAGATAGAAGCATCAATCATTTACATTTCTTTTGTAATTATAGCATGCATAGAAAACTAGCCTACCATGAACATTAACTTGCTATTTTTCTCACCTTGGTTTGTCAAAATGTATTGCATGATTCTTTTCTTGCTTGGGGACAAGCAAGGTTTAAGTTTGGTGTTGTGATGATATGTCATCATGTCATGTTTTTCTATGCTTTTTCATACAAGAAATTGATGATTAGTTCTTAAATATTGAATGCTTTTGTGCTTAAATGGTATATTTCTTTGATCTTTTTATTTGATAAACTTTGTAGGAAATAAGTAGAAAAAGAAGCAAAGAAGCACAAATTAAGCTCAATTAAGCTCAAAAGGAGCAAAGAGGATTTGCAACCCTGACCTCTTCACACTCCAACAAGAATAACTTGAGCTACAAAACTCCAAATGAGGTACTTTTAGTGGCATTGGAAAGTAGGAATCTAGAGCTTTTCCAAGCATATATAGCATTCCATGGTGGACACTAAATCTGAGGGAGAAAACTTACACCAAAAGTGCAAAGATGAACATAGTATCAACCTGCAGTAAGGCCAGCTGACCTCTTCACCTTCCAAGAAGGATAACTTGAGCTGTATAGCTTGGAATGATGCGCTTTAAAATGCATTGAAAAGTAGACATCTAGAGCTTTCCAACGATATATAATAGTATAGGGTGAACATCAAATTTGGGCCTCAGAAGCTGGCGCTAAACTTTGGCCTCCAAACAGCCAGCGTTCAAACAAGTGAACGCCATGTTCACTTTAGTGAACGTTTTTGGCCTCCAAAAAGTGCGACCATGCCTTCTGCAAAGGACCATAACTTGAGCTACAGATGTCCAATTGATGCGCTTTTAGTTGCATTGGAAAGATGACATTCAGAACTTTCCAACGATATATAATAATCCATATTTGGAATGAAATTGAAGTACAAGTGATAGGCATCTTTGAGGCCCAAAAAAACACTCATCAAAGAGCATCATTTTGGCTAGCGTTCATTTCCAACTGAATGCCACGTTCACTAAAGTTAACTTTTGCGAGAATTTCAGCTTGAAAAGGGGCCATGTACTAAAGGCGTTCAAAGAAGTAAACGTAGCACTCAACCAAGGGAGTGCTAGGCAGCACTCAACCAAGGGACGCTAGGCAACGTTCATATAAAGGATCGAACGGAGCGCTCAATCAAGACAAGCGAGCACCAATCAGGCCACGCACCAGCCACGTTCAAAGAGTGAACGTAGCATTCACTAATTAAACGCTATGAGGCACCAGATTTGAGCACGTGAAGGGAACGTCCAAGGTATGTGAACATGGAGTTCACTAATCCAACGGAACGCTCCACTGGGAGCCTAACCAAGCCACTCCTTATCCATTTATTCAAGGCCAAATCCAAATCAACAAAAGCCCCAAAGCAAGCAGAGCCTAACATCATCACTCAAAGGCACAAGAGATAGTTAGACTAGGAATTTCATTTGAATTATAATTTGTTTTCAATTTCAATTTTATTTTTCATTTTTGTAAAGCCTATATAAAGGCATCAATTTCATTTCATAAAGGAGGCTGGCTCTGCTAGAGAGCAATAAGAGTAGGAGTAGGATAGAATAGAAAGCTCTCTTTGATTCACTTTTATTTTTCTGCAATTGTCATATTTCAGTCTTAAATTCAATTTCACAGTTTCATTTTCATTGAGCTTGATTTACTCTTATGCACTTCTACTTCTCTGTAACTTTACATTTCTGTTCTTGATTCAATCTGATTTACTCTTCCTGCAAGTTTAATTTTCTGCAATTATTTTGAGATCGATCTACTGCTTTCATTTAATTTTCCAGCACCCAGCCCCCTTTACATTTGATGCAATTTACATTCCTTGTTCTTTAAGATTCTGTCAATTTACTTCCTGCAAGTTAGATCTGCTGCAATCTACTTTCCTTGTCATTAAAGATTCTCTGCCATTTACATTCTGCAACTTTAAATTCACTGCAATTTATATTCTGTTATCAAATCTTCACTCCGTTGAATACTGTTAGCTTGACTAAACTAATCACCTCACTAAAGTTGCTTGATCCATCAATTCCTGTGGGATTGACCTCACTCTTGTGAGTTATTACTACTTGATGCGACCCAGTACACTTGCCGGTGCATTTGTGTGGAAATATAATTTTCCCTCATCAGTTCCATCCTTGGTATATGTTGTCATTAAAGTCCACATTTTCTACAACATAGTGAGAACCAAACTCATAGCCAAAGTGAGAATTCATAGTGGAAAACAAAATAAAACTGACGAAATCTAGTAAACAAGCAAAAGATAAACATATTCACACTATTCACATATATACAATAACCAATAACATAACACCATTGTAAATCCCCGCAACGGCGCCATTTTGATGATTGGATTTTTGACGGTTTAGAATTCACAAATGAATTCTCGTTGCAAGTATAGTTTCTAAACCAACAATAATCCTTTCATACAAACATTTATTTGTCACAAGTACAAACCCCTAAAATTATAAACCGAAGTATTGGAACCTCAGGTCGTTCTCCCTAGGAATTACGATAAAGTGTCTTGTTATTGGTTATAAGGTATGTTTTGGGGTTTTTGGGATAATAGGCAAGAAATGTAAATGGCAACGAAAATAAACTAGCAACTAACACAGCTCTTGGCAAGATATGAGAACTAGAAGTCCTATCCTAGTTATCCTCCTCAATTGTGACCACAATTGTCCATTGCTACCACTTAGTTAACCTCTAACCATGGAGAAAAGTCAAATGGATGAATTAATTTGATTCCACAAGTCCTAGCCAACTCCCAAGGGAAAGACTAGCTTTAGTGGTATCCAAATCAATTAGCAACTTCTAATTATCAATCATCAAAGGAAGTAGATAACTCAAGCGTCACTAATTACTCCACCTAGGCCAAGAGGAACAAATTCTACACTAAAATCCAACCAAGCATTTCATCAAACACTTGGAAGGCACAAAAGAAAAGCATAGTAAATTGACAACAAGAATAGAATCTAACAACAATTATTGCAAGGAATTAATAACAACAATCAAAAGAAACACAATTATCATGAATTATCTCAAATTGAATTGAAAGAAAATGGAGTGAACAAAAGTATATCTACAACAAAGCCTAGAAACAAAGTAGAAGAAATTCTAATAAACAATAGAAGAATGATGAATGTAACAACAAATAATTGAAGGGTAGAAGTAGATGAAAGCATGAATTAAAATCTAGATCTAAGAACTAAACCTAATCTTAATTCTAATCCTAGAGAGAAGTGAGAGCTTCTCTCTCTAAAACTAACTAAAACTAATCCTAAAGTATATGAATGAGCCAAGAAAATGGTATATGAAACTTAGTGAATAGACATTGATTAATGTGTAAGTAAACTTAGTGACAAAATGGTATATGAAACTTACACAACAATCAATGATGCATGTTGAAGTTTGTTTGAAACTCCTAAGTGACATAGGAGTGGAACACACGGATGCTATGGAACTTAGGAAAAAGAATATAGAATTAAAAATCAATCACATAGCAAGCATGGTCCACAAAGCTTAGAAAGCTCAAAAATATGTCACTAGGTAAGCTTTCGATCCAATTCCATAATTCCACAATCTCAATGCATGAAATAGGTGATGTAAATAAAGGTCAATCATAAAAAAGTATCACCTAAAAAAAATTCAATGATAATGTACGATTGCCTAACAATGGATGATGAATACATGGTGGCCAAAACATGCAATTCAAAAGAAATAGAAAGCTTGAAAGCAATGTAACTTGTACTTGGGGTTCACAAAATTAGACATGAAAAGTTCAAGACCAAGCAACAAGGTATAACCTCAACAAGTAGTCCAACAATGAGTATAAACAAAAATGATGTTAAGATAACATCCTATCAGTAATCAGCAGCAATCAACAATAAACAAGATTAATAATCCAACACTTATGATGAAAAACAGAGAAATAAACAAAAATTAAACTAACTAATTAACTAACTAACTAAACTAACTAATGGTTGATGGTGTATGGTAGTATTGGATGATGATTGAAGGGTGGAAAAAAAGGGGAGAAGGGAGAAAAATGAAAGAAATAGAAAGAAGAGAAGAAAGAAAGTGGTGATGCAGGGCAACCCACGCGTACGCGTGGAGTGACGCGTGTGCTTGGTGAGGTGAAATGGGAGCGACGCGTACGCGTGGGTTATGCGTACGTGTGGTGGGTTATTTAGAGCGGTGACGCGTACGCATGGGGTGACGCGTACGCGTGGGTTGGCTTGTGCAAAACGCACAAATCTATCCCACTTTACGCAAAACTCTCGGGTTTTTGGCCGGGAGGTAAAAATTTGGGATCCATGCATATGCGTGGGTGAGTCATACGCGTGGATAGTGGAAAAACTTGGGGCCACATGTACGCATGGATGGTGCTCTGTTTTTCAAATTTTTTCCTATTTTTGTACCAAACCAAGCATTCCAAGCCTCCAAACAACCACCAAAACACCTTAAAACCTTATTTGACCTACTAGACTCCCAACTAAACTCAACAAACTAGGAAAAACATGAAATTAAACTTATTTTACCAATATGTACAAAAAAGAAAAAGAAAAAAATGTTACCATGGTGGGGTGTCTCTCACCTAGCACTTTTGTTTATTGTCCTTAAGTTGGACTTATGGGGAGCTCTCATCAAGGTGGCTTGTGCTTGAATCCATCCTTGAACATCCCCCAATGCTTGGACTTCCAATAAGCTCCATCATTCAAAACCAATAGCTCCAAGCTTTATGGAGTTCCTCACAAACCATGAGCTCCCAAAATTGATCCTCATAGTGTAATCCGGGATCCCACACTTTGTTTTCACACCCATCTTGAAGTTGATCATAGTAATTTCCTCCGGGTGGTAAGAAAGGCGAATTCTCATGAAGGCACCAAACTATCCTCCTAGACCTATCCATTTGAGCACTATACCAACCCATGCTCCTCAATCTTGAGCTTCCAACCATAATGAGCCTAGACTTACAACGCCAACCACTAAACATCCTCCTCTTACGCTTAATTCCGCAAAGTGCCCTATGTTGGCCATCCGTTTCAAGCAAACCAAATTCAAGTGGGATAACAAAGCTAGGAGTTAGAAGTTTTACCCACTCAAACGAAGGATTAGATGGCAACCTAGGTCGAGAAGTTTCCAACGGTCTTGATGAAGCACGTTTCACTCCCGTCCATCCTCTTCTAGAGGCTTCCACCACTTGGCAAGGTTCTTCAAGCTCTACCTCTTGCCAAGCTTCCTCAAGTTCACATTCTTCTTCACCAATTTCTTCTAGCTCTTTCCCATCACTCTCATCATACATAGGGGGTTTAATGAAGTCTATCCCTTCATCAATTCCAAGTCCAATGGGGAAGGATTCTTCAAACTCAGAAGGATCATATGTTGATGCGAAATCATCATATATAGGAGGACTTGTTGCTTGCCCAACTTCTTCCAAACCTTCTTCTTGGTAGCTTTCTTCAAATTCCATCTCATCTTCATTGCTCACCAAGGGCATGGGAGGTTGTGCATCTTCTTCCTTAATCTCAATTTTAAGCCCAATGGAAGAGGATTCAATTATAGATAGAAACTCACCAATGATTGAATCCATCTCTTGATCAAACCCTTCAAAGTCTTCAACCATGATATGCTTCGGAGGTTGCACGCTCTCCTCCTCAACACCAATTTCACACTTCATGGCAGAAGGCTCTTCAACTTGTGATTCTTCCATGTACTCAACATATCCTAAATCTCCAACCACTACTTCCTCTTGTTTAATGATCTCTACCTCCTCTTCTTGTTGTACTTCTTACTTTAACTCCTTGGTGCGCAGAAATTGTGATTACACTTTAATTATGTAAAATTCATCGCTCTTTCTTTCCCTGGTAATGGCGCCAAAAACTTGATGCCAATACCATGGTTCACAACTTCGCACAACTAACCAGCAAGTGCACTAGGTCGTCCAAGTAATACCTTACGTGAGTAAGGGTCGAATCCCACGGAGATTGTTGGTATGAAGCAAGCTATGGTCACCTTGTAAATCTCAGTCAGGCGGATATGAAATAGTAATGGAGTTTTCGAAAACAATTAATAAAACTGGGATAGAAATACTTATGTAAATCATTGGTGAGAATTTCATATAAGCGAATAGAGATGCTTTCGTTCCTCTGAACCTCTGCTTTCCTGCTATCTTCATCCAATCAGTCTTACTCCTTTCCATGGCTGGCTTTATGTGATACATTACCACTGTCAATGGCTACTTTCGGTCATCTCACGGGAAAATGATCCAATGCCCTGTCACGGCACGACTAATCGTCTGGAGGCATCACCCTTGTCAATGGTTTACTCTGTCACTAACGCCCAGCAATCGCGAGTTTGAAGCTCGTCACAGTCATTCAATCATTGAATCCTACTCGGAATACCACAGACAAGGTTTAGACCTTCCGGATTCTCTTGAATGCTGCCATCATTCTAGCTTGCACCACGAAGATTCCGATTAAGAGATCTAAGAGATACTCATTCAATCTAATGTAGAACGGAGGTGGTTGTCAGGCACGCGTTCATAGGGAATGATGATGATTGTCACGTTCATCACATTCAGGTTGAAGTGTGAATGAATATCTTAGAAGCGAAATAAGATGAATTGAATAGAAAACAGTAGTACTTTGCATTAATCTTTGAGGAACAGCAGAGCTCCACACCTTAATCTATGGAGTGTAGAAACTCTACCGTTAAAAATACATAAGTGAAAGGTCCAGGCATGGCCGAATGGCCAGCCCCCAAAACGTGATCACAGGATCAAAAATACAATCCAGGATGTCTAATACAATAGTAAAAGGTCCTATTTATAATAAACTAGTCACTGGGGTTTACAGAAATAAGTAATTGATGCATAAATCCACTTCTGGGGCCCACTTGGTGTGTGCTTAGGCTGAGCTTGAGTGTTACACGTGTAGAGGTCATTCCTGCAGTTAAACGCCAGTTTTGGTGCCAGTTTGGGCGTTCAACTCTGGTTTTGGATCCTTTTCTGGCGCTGGACGCCAGAATTGGGCAGAGAGCTGGCGTTAAACGCCAGTTTGCGTCATCTATTCTTGACCAAAGTATGAACTATTATATATTGCTGGAAAGCCCTAGATATCTACTTTCCAACGCAATTGGAAGCGCGCCAATTCAAGTTCTGTAGCTCCAGAAAATCCACTTTGAGTGCAGGGAGGTCAGAATCCAACAGCATCATCAGTCCTTCTTCAACCTCTGAATCTGATTTTTGCTCAAGTCCCTCAATTTCAGCCAGAAAATACCTGAAATCACAGAAAAATACACAAACTCATAGTAAAGTCCAGAAATGTGAATTTAACATAAAAACTAATGAAAACATCCCTAAAAGTACCTAGATTCTACTAAAAACATACTAAAAATAATGCCAAAAAGCGTATAAATTATCCGCTCATCACAACACCAAACTTAAATTGTTGCTTGTCCCCAAGCAACTGAGAATCAAATAGGATAAAAAGAAGAGAATATACTATAAATTCCAAACTATCAATGAATCATAGCTCCAATCAGATGAGCGGGACTTGTAGCTTTTTGCCTCTTGAATAGTTTTGGCATCTCACTTTATCCATTGAGGTTCAGAATGATTTGCCATCTATAGGAACTCAGAGTTCAGATAGTGTTATTGAGTCTCCTAGTTCAGTATGATGATTCTTGAACACAGCTTCTTTATGAGTCTTGGTCGTGGCCCTAAGCACTTTGTTTTCCAGTATTACCACCGGATACATAAATGCCACAGACACATAACTGGGTGAACCTTTTCAGATTGTGACTCA
>NC_029785.2:62726149-62728355 GCF_000816755.2 Arachis ipaensis
TTTTTTCTTTTTTTTTTCTGCAAGCTTTGTTCTTTGCTGCTTTTTCTTGCTTCAAGAATCATTTTTATGATTTTTCAGATTATCAAATAACATGTCTCCTAGTCATCATTCTTTCAAGAGCCAACATATTTAACATTCTTAAACAACAACTTCAAAAGACATATGCACTGTTTAAGCATTCATTCAGAAAACAAGAAGCATTGTCACCACATCAATATAATTAAGCTAAGTTCAAGGATAAATTCGAAACTCATGTACTTCTTGTTCTTTTGAATTAAAATATTTTACATTTAAGAGAGGTGATGGATTCATAGGACATTCATAACTTTAAGACAAAGTTACTAACTACTAATGATCATGTAATGAAGACACAAACATAGATAAGCACATAACATAGAAAATGAAAAACAGAAGAAATAAGAATAAGGAATGAATCCACCTTAGTGATGGTGGCGTTTCCTTCTTGAGGAACCAATGATGTCCTTGAGCTCTTCTATGTCTCTTCCTTGTCTTTGTTGCTCATCCCTCATTGCTTTTTGATCTTCTCTTATTTCATGGAGCATGATGGAGTGCTCTTGATGTTCCACCCTTAATTGACCCATGTTGGCACTTAATTCTCCTAGGGAGGTGTTGATTTTCTCCCAATAGTTTTGTGGAGGAAAATGCATTTGAGGCATCTCCTGGATCTCATGGTGATGAGCTTCATACGCCTCTTGAGCTCTATGAATGGGCTCTCTTGCTTGCTCCATCTTTTTCTTAGTGATGGGCTTCTCTTCCTTAATAGGAATTCCCTCTATGTCAATCCCCATTGAATTGCATAGGTGGCAAATAAGGTGAGGAAAGGCTAACCTTGCCATAGTGGAGGACTTGTCAGCCACCTTGTAGAGTTCTTGAGGCATAATCTCATGAACTTCCACCTCTTCTCCAATCATGATGCTATAGAATTTCATGTCGGATCTCCGGATACTCATTTCTTTTGAGTTTGAAAGGGACCTCGGGGATCACCTTCTTCTTGGCCACAACATCATAGAAGTGGTCTTGATGGGCTTTGGAGATGAACCTTTCCATCTCCCATGACTCGGAGGTGGAAGCTTTTGTCTTCCCTTTCCCCTTTCTAGAGGATTCTCCGGTCTTAGGTGCCATCATTGGTAATGGAAAAACAAAAAGCTTATACTTTTACCACACCAAACTTAGAATATTGCTCACCCTCGAGCAATAAAAGAAAGAATAGAGGAAGAAGAAGAAGAAAATATGGAGAAGAGGGGTGAAGTGTGTTTCGGCCAATTAGAGAAGAGAGGGTTGTGTTGTGTGAAAATGACGAAGAATGGAGGGCTATATATAGGGGAGGGAGGGGAGTTAAGGTTCGGCCATTTAGGGTGGGTTTGGGTGGGAAATTGGTTTTGAATTTTGAAGGTAGGTGGAGTTTATGAGGTAGGTTTATGGGGAAGAGTGGATGGATGTGAGTGGTGAAGAAGTGATGGGGAAGAGAGGTTGAGGTGATTGGTGAAGGGTTTTGGGGAAGAGTGTTTATGGGATTGTGTGAAGAAGTGATGGGGAAGAGAGATGGGGATCCTGTGGGGTCCACAGGTCCTGAGATGATCCTGTGGGGTCTACAGATCCTGAGGTGTTCAAGGATTTACACCCTTGCACCAAATTAGGCATGCAGAATGCCCTTGCACGCAACTCTGGGCGTTCAGCGCCAAGTTGGTGCCCATTTTGGGCGTTCAACGCCCATTTACTGCCATTTCTGGCGTTGAACGCCAGAACCATGCTTGTTCTGGGCGTTCAGCGCTAGGATGCTGCCCATTTTGGGCGTTCAGTGCCAGAACCATGCTCTGTTCTGGCGTTGAACGCCAGGCAGATGCTTCCTCCAGGGTGTGATTTTTCTTCTGCTGTTTTTGATTCTGTTTTTAATTTTTCTATTTATTTTGTGACTCCACATGATCATGAACCTATAAAGACATATAACTAAGAAAAATATTGTTAGATAAATAAAAATTGGGTTGCCTCCCAACAAGCGCTTCTTTAATGTCAATAGCTTGACAGTGGGCTCTCATGGAGCCTCACAATTGTTCAGAGCATTGTTGAGACTCTCCAACACCAAACTTAGAGTTTGGATATGGGAGTTCAACACCAAACTTAGAGTTTGGTTGTGGCTTCCCAACACCAAACTTGGAGTTTGACTGTGGGGGCTTTGTTTGACTCT
>NC_029785.2:62728362-62728626 GCF_000816755.2 Arachis ipaensis
AGTACAAGGTATTATGAACTTTCCAGGATCCTGTCTCTTCTGAGGCAATGTCAGTTGATCCAGATCACTTAGTTCATTGATGAATAAGGGAGGTTCATCTTCCCAAGTTTCAATACCAAATAATTTGGCATTCAGCTTCATGATTGCACCAAGGAACTTGGCAGCTTGCTCTTCAGTAACATCCTCATTCTCTTCAGAAGAGGAATACTCATCAGAGCTTATGAATGGCATAAGGAGGTTCAGTGGAATCTCTATGGTCTCTGG
>NC_029785.2:62729888-62748056 GCF_000816755.2 Arachis ipaensis
ATCAAAGATCTGCAAGAATTCAGTTAAGAACTGAAAAGGATCTTCAGATGGAAGTCCATGAAACTTGCAGTTCTGCTGCATTAGAGAAACTAGCTGAGGTTTCAGCTCAAAATTGTTTGCTCCAATGGCAGGAATGGAGATGCTTCTTCCATGTAAATTGGAATTAGGTGCAGTAAAGTCACCAAGCATTCTTCTTGCATTATTATTATTATTTTCAGCTGCCATCTTCTTTTCCTGTTTGATAATTTCTGACAGGTGCTTGCTGGTTTGTTGTAATTCAGCTTCTCTTAGTTTCCTCTTCAGAGTCTTTTCAGGTTCTGGATCTGCTTCAACAAGAATATTCTTGTCCTTGCTCCTATTCATATGTCAAAGAAGAGGGCACAGAAAAATAATAATAATAGAGATCCTCTTTTTTTTCTTTTTTTTTGTGAGTGAGGGAGAGATGTTAGTAGATGAATAAAAAAAATAGAAGGAGATGAGAGAGAAGAGAATTTTTGAAAATTATTTTTGAAAAAAGAGTTAGTGATTTTCGAAAATAGTTTTTGAAAAAGGTTAGTAATTTTCGAAAATTAAAATAAAAATTTAAAATAATTAGTTAATGAAAAAGAAATTTTGAAAAAAGAGGGAAGATATTTTCGAAAATTAGAGAGAGAGAGTTAGTTAGGTGGTTTTGAAAAAGATAGGAAAGAAACAAAAAGTTAGTTAGTTAGTTGAAACAAATTTTGAAAGTCAATTTTGAAAAGATAAGAAGATAAGAAGTTAGAAAAGATATTTTGAAATCAAATTTTTGAAAAAGATAAGATGAGAAGATATTTTTGAAAAGATATGATAAAAATTAGTTTTTTTGAAAAAAGATTTGATTTTTAAAATCACAATTAATGACTTGATTCATAAGAAATCACAAGATATGATTCTAGAACTTAAAGTTTGAATCTTTCTTAACAAGTAAGTAACAAACTTAAAATTTTTGAATCAAAATATTAATTGTTATTGTTATTTTCGAAAATTTGATATAAAAATGAGAAAAAGATTTTTGAAAAATATTTCTGGAATTTTCGAAAATAACTAAGAAATTTGAAAAAGATTTGATTTTTAAAATCACAATTAATGACTTGATTCATAAGAAATCACAAGATATGATTCTAGAACTTAAAGTTTGAATCTTTCTTAACAAGTAAGTAACAAACTTAAAATTTTTGAATCAAAACAATGAATGCATGCAAGAATGCTATGAATGTCAAGATGAATACCAAGAACACTTTGAAGATCATGATGAACATCAAGAACATTTCTTTGAAAATTTTTATATGCAAAGAAAACATGTAAGACACCAAACTTAGAAATCTTTCATGTTTAGACTCTAACAAACGAAAAATGCACATGAAAAACAACTAAAGATGCAAAACAAGAAAACATCAAGATCAAACAAGAAGACTTACTAAGAACAACTTGAAGCTCATGAAGAACACTAAGAATGCATGAATTTTCGAAAAATGCAAGATGCATATGCAATTGACACCAAACTTATGATATGACTTAAGACTCAAACAAGAAACACAAAAATATTTTTGATTTTTTTTATTTTCTAATTTTTTTTGGATTTTTTCGAAAATTATATGAAAAAGAAAAAATAAGGATTCCAAAATTTTTAACATGAATTCCAGGAATCTTGCATTCTTAGTCTAAAGCTTCAGTCCAGGAATTAGACATGGCTCACTAGCCAGCCAAGCATTCAATGAAAGATCCGGTCTAAAACACTAGACATGGCCAATGGCCAGCCAAGCTTCAGCATGTAAATTAGGAACAGCAGCAGGTGGATTAGCAACAACTAGCTTGCTCTTGATAACAAATTGCAAGCCTCAGTCCAAATAAATTTAGACATGGCTTTACAGCCAGCCAGGCTTCACATGCTTCATGAAACACTAGAATTCATTCTTTAAAAAATTTTGAATAATTTTTTTTTTCGAAAACAAAGGAGAAATTTTTGAAAGATTTTTGAAAAATTTTTGAAAAGAAAACAAAAAGAAAGTTACCTAATCTGAGCAACAAGATGAACCGTCAGTTGTCCAAACTCAAACAATCCCCGGCAACGGTGCCAAAAACTTGGTGCACAGAAATTGTGATTACACTTTAATTATGTAAAATTCATCGCTCTTTCTTTCCCTGGTAATGGCGCCAAAAACTTGATGCCAATACCATGGTTCACAACTTCGCACAACTAACCAGCAAGTGCACTGGGTCGTCCAAGTAATACCTTACGTGAGTAAGGGTCGAATCCCACGGAGATTGTTGGTATGAAGCAAGCTATGGTCACCTTGTAAATCTCAGTCAGGCGGATATGAAATAGTAATGGAGTTTTCGAAAACAATTAATAAAACAGGGATAGAAATACTTATGTAAATCATTGGTGAGAATTTCAGATAAGCGAATAGAGATGCTTTCGTTCCTCTGAACCTCTGCTTTCCTGCTATCTTCATCCAATCAGTCTTACTCCTTTCCATGGCTGGCTTTATATGATACATCACCACTGTCAATGGCTACTTTCGGTCTTCTCTCGGGAAAATGATCCAAATGCCCTGTCACGGCACGGCTATTCATCTGTCGGTTCTCGATCATGCTGGAATAGGATTTACTATCCTTTTGCGTCTGTCACTACGCCCAGCAATCGCGAGTTTGAAGCTCGTCACAGTCATTCAATCATTGAATCCTACTCGGAATACCACAGACAAGGTTTAGACCTTCCGGATTCTCTTGAATGCTGCCATCATTCTAGCTTACACCACGAAGATTCCGATTAAGAGATCTAAGAGATACTCATTCAATCTAATGTAGAACGGAGGGGGTTGTCAGGCACGCGGTCATAGGGAATGAGGATGATTGTCACGTTCATCACAGTCAGGTTGAAGTGCGAATGAATATCTTAGAAGCGAAATAAGATGAATTGAATAGAAAACAGTAGTACTTTGCATTAATCTTTGAGGAACAGCAAAGCTCCACACCTTAATCTATGGAGTGGAGAAACTCTACCGTTAAAAATACATAAGTGAAAGGTCCAGGCATGGCCGAATGGCCAGCCCCCAAAACGTGATCACAGGATCAAAAATACAATCCAGGATGTCTAATACAATAGTAAAAGGTCCTATTTAGAATAAACTAGTCACTAGGGTTTACAGAAATAAGTAATTGATGCATAAATCCACTTTCGGGGCCCACTTGGTGTGTGCTTGGGCTGAGCTTGAGTGTTACACATGTAGAGTTCATTCCTGGAGTTTAACGCCAGTTTTGGTGCCAGTTTGGGCGTTCAACTCTGGTTTTGGATCCTTTTCTGGCGCTGGACGCCAGAATTGGGCAGAGAGCTGGCGTTGAACGCCCGTTTGCACCGTCTATTCTTGACCAAAGTATAGACTATTATATATTTCTGGAAAGCCCTGGATGTCTACTTTCCAACTCAATTGGAAGCGCACCAATTCGAGTTCTGTAGCTCCAGAAAATCCACTTTGAGTGCAAGAAGGTCAGAATCCAACAACATCATCAGTCCTTCTTCAACCTCTGAATCTGATTTTTGCTCAAGTCTCTCAATTTCAGCCAGAAAATACCTGAAATCATAGAAAAACACACAAACTCATAGTAAAGTCCAGAAATATGAATTTAACATAAAAACTAATGAAAACATCCCTAAAAGTAACTAGATTCTACAAAAAACATACTAAAAACAATGCCAAAAAGCGTATAAATTATCCGCTCATCACTCCTCCTCTTCCTCTTGAAGCTTCAAGTCCATTCCCTCACTAAGCTCATTGATTGCTTCTCCACATTCAAAAATGGGAGTGCCTTGATCGCACAAGCTTAGGTAGGATGAGTACATGTTGCTAACGGCTTCCACCACGATAGCAAACTTAGCTTCTATCTCCTTGAGCTCTTCATCTCGCTTCAAATACCTAGCTAGAAGTTTTTGTTGCTCTCGCATTAGGTCGTCTGATGAAGGTGGTGGTAGAACAGAGAGTTCATTGTTTGAGGGAAAGGTATTATAGTTGGAAGGTGGTCCATATTGGTGAAAGTCTTGAGGTGGTGTATATGGAAATTGTGGTTCTTGGGAGTATTGGTGTTAGGATGCTGGTGGCTCTAGGTATGGGTCACATGGTAGTTGGTACGGTGGATATGGGTTAGGGTCATATGGGGGTGAATGGTGGTATGAGGCTTGTGAGTAAGGTTGTTAGGGACTATGTTGAGGGAAAGGGTCATATGCATATGATGATTGTGGTTGACAATCACAATAAGGGTCATCACACACATTAGATTGGTCTGCATCTTGGGGTGGTTCTTGTTCATAGTACCTTGGTGGAGGTTGTTGCCATGAAGGTTGATCAAAAGCTTGAGGTTCCTCCCACCTTTGATTGCTCCATCCTTGGCACATATTCTCATTGTAATTTCTATCTCCTACAATATAGTTGTAACCACACTCATAGCCAAAAGGATGAGAATTTATAGTGAAAGAGAAAGTAAAAACAAAAGCTAACAAGAAATAAAGAAAAACAAAGTCCTACAACTAGCAAAAACTAACAAAGAAGTAAAAGGCAAACATATTCACAATATATACAATAGCCAAAAACATAGCACCATTGCGATTCCCCGGCAACGGTGCCATTTTGATGCTTGGATTCTTTGTATGGTTTAGAATTTCACAATTGAATTCTCGTTGCAAGTATAGTTCTAAACCAACAAACAATCCTCACATGCAAAAATTTAGTTTTGTCACAAGTAAAAACCCCAATGAAAATTAGCCGAAGTATTTAAACCTCGGGTCGTCTCACAAGGAATTGCAATGAAGTGGTCAATTATTGGCTATGAGGGAATACGGGGGGTTTGATTTGATAAGAGGACAAGAAAATAAATGGCAAGAAAAGTAAAGAAAATAATTAAAGAAAGCAAGTAATAAAGAGACATTCATGGCAAGGGTTGAAATCATGGTCTTTCTATCCTAGTCACTAATAACAATGATTAACAAGAATTTATCTTATTTCATCATCTCTAGTAATGGAAGAAGATACAATATTATCTTCACATTGAGAGAACGTCAAACAAGACTAGCTAATCTCAATCCAAAAGTCCTAATCAACTCACTAATTGAATTAGCAAAAGATTAGCGTCAATGGAAACAATACTAGCTAACAAGTCTAGATCACCAACATGAGTTGGGTATTCATGACTTAAGATTGCTTAATTCCTCTTTCCAAGCCAAGAATGCTCAAAATCTACTCTAACAACCAACCAAGCATTTCGTCAAACACTTGGAAGGCATAAAAGGAAAGTATAATAAATTTCAAAGAAGAATAAAATCTACCAACTACCGGCCAATTGCAAGGAATTAATAATAACAACTCAAATCAACCATAAAAGAACATTAAACATCAATTGCATTAAAAGAGATCCAAATCCAACATGAGCATTCATAAAACTAAAAGGGGCATGAAAGGAGAATTAACACTACAAACTAAGAGAATTAACATGTAGGAACAAGAAATTACAAGGAAAACTAAATGAAAATAAGAATTGAACCCTAGATCCAAGATGCAAATACCCTAAGAACCCTAATTCTAGAGAGAAGAGGGAGATTCTCTCTCTAGAAACTAAACTACATGATGCTAAGCTACAACTAATTGCTCCCCCCTTTGCTCAATCTTGAATTCTGCATGAAATACCCTCAGAAACGAGTTCGATTTGGGCCTGGACATCTTAAAAATCGCTCCCAGTGATTTCACTTTAAGTGAGTCACGTGCTAAGCGTCACGTGTGCGCGTTGGCGACGCGTGCGCGTCGATGGCCAAAAATCCTTCTCACGCGTACGCGTGGGCGACGCGTGCGCGTGGCTTGCAAATCTTTAATGCACACGTAAGCGTGAGTGACGCGTGCACATGGCCCTCAATTCTCCAAATGCTCATTTCTTCATGAATTCTCCATTTTGCATGATTTTCTCTTCACTTCTCCCATCCACTACTTGCCTTATAAACCTGAAATCACTCAACAAACACATCAAGGCATTGAATGGAATTAAGGTGAATTAAAATCACCAATTTTAAGGCCTAAAAAGCATGTTTTTACACTTAAGCACAAATTAAAGGAGAATTACAAAACCATGCTATTTCATTCAATAAATGTGTGGAAAGGTGATAAAATCGCCCAAATTAAGCACAAGATAAACCACAAAATTGGGGTTTATCAAGCTCCAAAATAGCTCTTCTGAGTTCAAGGAGGTCAGATCTGGACAGCATCTGTAGTGCTTTCTCTGTCTCTGAATCAGACTTCTGCTCTAGCTCTTAAATTTCAGCCAAAAAATACCTAAAATTGTCCAAAAACACACAAACTCATAGTAAAATCCAAAAATGTGAATTTAACACTAAAACCTAAAAAAGATTAATAAAAACTAAACAAAACACACTAAAAACTATATGAAAATGATGCCAAAAAGCGTATAAAATATCCGCTCATCACAACACCAAACTTAAACTGTTGCTTGTCTCCAACTAACCAAAAACATAGTAGGATAAAAAAAAGAAAAATAAGATACAATAAATCTCAGAGTTTCAAATGAAGCTCAGTTACAATTAGATGAGCGGAACTTAGAAGCTTTTTGCTTCTGAATAGTTTTGGCATCTCACTATCCATTGAAACTTAGAATAGTTGGTATCTTTAGGAACTTAGAATCCAGATGATATTATTGACTCTCCTAATTCAGTTCTTTTTTAATTCTTGAACACAGCTTTTTAGAGTCTTGGCCGTGATCCTAAGCACTTTGTTTTCCAGTATTACCACCGGATACATAAATGCCACAGACACTTTACCTGGGTGAACCTTTTCAGATTGTGATTTAGCTTTGCTAGAATCCCCAGATAGAAGTGTTCAGAGTTCTTAAGCACACTCTTTTTGTTTTGGACCACGACATTAACCGCTCAGTCTCAAGCTTTTCACTTGACACCTTCACGCCACAAGCACATAGTTAGGGACAGTGATGAATCCATATTTGACGATATATTTTGGGTTGATTTGAGTGGATTTCATCATACAAACCCACATTTATTCATCCAAATAGCATACTTTTGTGTTCACTCCCTAAATTGAGCCAAATTGTGAAAACATGTTATTTTGTGCTTATTTTAATCACTTTTATCGGACTTTTAACCCATTCGATACCTTGATAGTTTTGAGGAAGTGATTTTAGGTGTAATAGGTTGGAATGGCTTGATAAGAGTGGAAGAAGAGCATGCAAGAGGGAGAAAACATGAAGAAAACAAAGGAGAAGCACACATTGGAGTGTGTGTGCGCACAACCCACTGTGCGTATGATAAACCACTATTCTATGGTTTATCTTGTGCTAAATTGAGTGGTTTTTATCAAGTCTTTGTACACTTACTCATACAATTTGCATGATTTTACAATTCCTTCCTAATTTTGTTCTATTATTAAAAACTTGCTTCCTACGCCTTTAACTTGTGTATTTTTAATGTCCTTTTATACCATTCGATACTGTGATCTGTGTGTTAAGTGTTTTCAGGCTTTATAGGGAAGGAATGGCTTATAGGATGCAAAGAAAGCTTGCAAAAATAGAAGGAACACAAGAAAACTAAGGAGTTGACCAGCAAGCATCGACGCGTACGCGTACCTCACGCATGCGCACGATCTGGAGATTTTCACAGCGCGCGCGCGTACCTGATGCATGCGCGTGACTTGGCGCACTCCATAGCGACGAGTGCATGTACCTAACGCGTACGCGTGACACGCGGAAAAGACCATCGATGCGTACGCGTGACTGATGTGTATGCGTGACGTGCGCCACGTGCAGAAAGTGCAGAAGACGCTGGGGGCAATTTTGGGCCGAGTTTGGACCCATTTTTCGGCCAGAAACACAGACTAGAGCTAGGGGACAAGCAGAGACTCAACACACATTGACACATTCACATTTTAGATTGTTTTTAGTTTTTAGCTTTGAATCTTAGAGAGAAAATACTACCTCCTCTAGGGTTCTTCATATTCATAGTTTTAGGATTTTATGCTTTTGATTTGGATATCGAGAAGAGTTACTACCTCCGTTGAAGTTTTTATCATTCTAGTTTGTTTCCTTATTCCCTTACTCTTTTAATCACCCATTAACCATGTTCAGATATAGATGTTTATGGTTTTGGAATTTATTAATGCAAGGAATTATTTTTACCTTTAATTAATTTTCTGTTATTATTTTATTTGATTTTCCATGCCTTCTCTTCTTTCCCTTTTATCGTTTATGAAAATGACATTCATGTTAATGGAGTAGACTCCCAACTTGACTTGGGAGTTGATTAATAGGAGACCCTTGAGTTGGAATACTCAAGTGTTAATTTTAATTGAAAATTGTTGGCCAATTCTGCAGTCACTAACGCTAATGCTTCCATAGGAGAGGATTAGGACTTGTGAATCAGAGTTGGCTCAATTACTTGACTTTCTTTTATTCGGTAAAGGTTAACTAAGTAAAAACAACAACCTCTTACTATTATACTTGAGAAAATCCAACAAGAATAGAACTTCCAATTAATCTTCTTCCGGTCAAGGCTTTTATTTTGATTATATAAATTCTCTTGTTAATTTTCATTGCTTTAATTTACAATTATTTATTTTTTTGTTCTCCAACTCCTTAAAAATTTCTCGGAAAGATTTCTGATCAATAAAATAGCACTCTTTTGTCAACTCATTAGGAGACGACCTGGGATTTCTACTCCCAGTATTTTATTCTTAAATTGTGACAACTCTTTCTAAATTGATAAGTGGAATTTTTGTTGGTTAGGAACTGTATTTGCAACGCTATTTTCACCATAATTTCTTAATCGACAATTTTCCACCCGTCAATTTTTGGCGCCGTTGCCGGGGAGTTGCAATAGTGTGCTAAATTATTGGTTGGTGTAAATATTCTTATTTTAATTTACATATTTGCATATTTTATTTTATTTTATTACCATGAGTTGTATGTTTCTTTCATTGAATGACGCGTTCACTACCTTATCCGAGCTTAGCCGCATTTGATACTGAAATCAAAAGAACTATTTCACGTATTAGGCGAGCTCGGCGTCGGTTAGCCTCTGAGGGTGGTGAAGTGGTTACTACCAATTCACCAGTCTTATCTGAGAGCGAATCTGAAGCGCCATTTGAGGAAGAAACAAGCTCCTCTTCTACTGATTTTGTTGATTTACATGCAGGTAATATGACAGAGCCCAGAAGAATTACTCTCCAAGAAGCAGGAGCTCCAGACTTTACACTGCAACCGTATCTAGCGCGTCATCCAAATCTAGTTGCAGAATTTGAACTGAAGACTGCGTTAATCAACCTAATACCTAAGTTTCATGGCTTACCTGCTCAGGAGCCTATCAAGCACCTTAGAGATTTTCAGACAGCCTACTCAACTACTAGGTGTCATGGTACAGATGAGACTACTATTTTGTTGTCTGCCTTCCCGTTTTCTCTTGAGGGAAAGGCAAGGGAGTGGTTCTACACTCAACCTGAAGAGGTTGTTACTAATTGGGATCTGCTCAGAAGGAAATTCCTGGACAAATACTTTCTGGCTGAAATTACAGATATACTGAGGAAAGAAATTTCCTGCATTATCCAAGGCGAATCAGAGACTATTTACGAGTATTGGGAATACTTCAGGAATCTCCTAGACTCATGTCCCCACCACAAAATTGACCAGTTGGTGTTGATTAGCTATTTCACACAAGGCATGAAGCCTCAAGACAAGACTACATTAGATTCTGCGAGTAATAGCTCTCTGAAAGAGTACAAGACGGCGACAGAAGCGTGGCAACTAATCACCGATTTAGCTGAGTCTACCCGAAATGCCAGACACAGGAACAACCATCCTAAGGCTATTGTGGAGGTTTCCTCTAGTAGTGAGACTACTGCTCTCACACAGACTCTGGAAGAGATGACCAACATACTAAAGCAGCTACAGCTGAATCAACAACAACCTCAGCCTCCCCTACAACCACAGTATCATCAGTTGGTCCCCCAGAGAGTGTGCGAAATATGTGCTTGCTATACTCATTACACCGATGAATGTCTGCAGCTCCAACAAGAAGACAACACCTTGGCAGCTACCCATAATTTCTATGACCACCGGAATCAAGGATACTATCAACAAGGCGGTAATTATAACCAAGGTGAGAACTACAATCAAGGTTGGCAAGACAACTCCAACCAGGGATGGAGGGACAACTCCAACCAAGGATGGAGAGATAATTCCAACTAAGGGTGGAGGGACAACTACAACCGAGGAGACAGAGACAATGGTGGAAATCAGAGGTGGAACAACAATAACAGACAGTAGAACCAAAACAAGCCTTACTGAGCACCTCACCAAAGGTAGTCCCAAGCGCCTCAGAATAACCAACAGCAGGCCCCTCAAATTACTTACCCCCTTCTTCTTCTAATGATGAGATGCTTCACTCTCTTGCGCAAGGACAACAAGACATTCAGAATATGATTAGCTCTTCTATAAATGGTCTTAGCTCCACTATACAAGCTCTCCTCTCCCGGATGTAATCATTAACTACCCCCAACAATCAACCTTCAAGCTCCAGTACACTTCCTTCTCAACCCTTACCTAACCCAGAGGGTGGAATCAATGCCATTACTTTGAGGTCCGAAATCACACTGCAAGAGAGGAATCATGAGGAGCCAAGCTCAAAGGAAGACACCCAAGTTGAAGACATTGTTGAAGTGGAGGATGTTGAAGAGGAAGATGAAGTACAAGACATGGTTGAAGAAGAAGCCGCTCAACTAGGGAATGGAGCACCAAAGAAAGATGAAGTTACAAGAGAAGTGATTCCCATTCCCTTCCCACACCTTGCTAGAAAACCCAGGAAGCAGATGGAGTTCGACCCCAAGATGGTGGAGATCTTCAAAAAGGTTGAGGTAACCATTCCCCTTTTTTATGCCATTCTCCAGGTACTTAAATATGCGAAGTTTCTAAAAGATTATGCATGAATAAAGATAAAATACAGGATTTAGAAACTATTCCTCTAGGTAGCTCTATTACTGCTTTAATGGGTGATATACCGGAAAAATGTAGTGATCCGGGTCCATGCATAGTTACTATTACTATAGAGGGTGTAAAATTTTTTGACTGTACGTGTGATCTACGCGCGCGTGTGAGTATTATGCCATTATCTGTATATGATACTTTGAGGCTCCCTCCCTTAAAAAGGTCGGCAGCACATTTTGTTTTGGCAGATAAAAGCATAATCTCGGTGCTAGGAATTGCTGAGGAAGTGCTGGTGAGCATTAAGAGGCTAACATTCCCTATTGACTTCTATATTTTAGAGATGCCCCCTAATGACTCCGGAAGACCGTATTACATCCTCTTTGGAAGGCCATTTCTGAAGACTTCAAGGTTCAAATTGGATGCCTTCTCAGGAACTTACTCTTTTGAGATAGATGGCCGAGCAGTGAGTTTCAACCTGGATGAAGCCATGAAGCATCCTCTGGAAGATCACTCCGTCTTCTAGTGCGATATTATTGATGAAACTGTAGCTGCAGTTCACCAAGAATAAGTAGAAGAGATGCACATGGAGCAAGGTGCAAGTGTGAGGAAACCCTCTGAACAAGATGAAGATACCTTGCCACCATCACTAGCTCCAAATGATCAAGTGCCTAGCCATGAGAAGAAAATAGAATTGAAACCCCTTCTATCCCACCTCAAGTATGCTTACCTTGAGGATAATTAGAAGCTCCCAGTTATTATTGCAAGGGAACTCACTTCCCAACAGGAGGAGCGGCTGCTTAGTGTGCTGAGAAGACACAAGAAAGCGATTGGGTGGAGCTTGGCGGATATAGTAGGCATCAGCCCTCAAGTTTGTGAGCACCGAATATTTTTAGAAAAGGGAGCAAGGCCTGTCCGTCAGTCTCAAAGGAGACAGAGCCCCACCATCTTAGAAGTTGTCAAGAAAGAAGTGACCAGGCTGCTTGAAGCTGACATCATCTACCCCATCTCAGATAGTGAATGGGTTAGCCCAGTACAAGTGGTGCCCAAGAAGTCTGGAGTCACAATAGTGAAGAATGAGCATGGAGAGTTCCTGACAACTAGAGTGCAGAACTCCTGTAAGGTGTGCATTGATTATAGGTGCCTCAACCAGGCTACCCGCAAAGATCACTACCTACTGTCATTCATTGATCAAATGCTTGATCGCTTGTCAGGTAAATCACACTACTATTTTTTAGATGGTTACACTGGCTATTTTCAAATTCATATAGCTCCTGAAGATCAGAAGAAAACTACTTTTACATGTCCCTTTGGAACGTATGCTACAAGAGGATGCCTTTTGGCTTTTGTAATGCACCGGCTATGTTCCAAAGATGCATGATGAGCATTTTCTCAAATTTTCTTGAGAACTATATGGAGGTTTTCATGGATGACTTTAGTGTGTATGGTGATTCATTTAACCTTTGCTTGGATAGTTTAGCTAGATATTAGACAGGTGTGTTAGTTCAAACCTTTTACTAAATTTTGAAAAGTGTCATTTTATGGTAAAACAAGGTATTATTCTAGGACATGTTGTTTCTAATACTGGTATTTCGGTAGATCCAGCAAAGGTAGATGTCATTTCTAGTTTACCTTACCCCTCCTTCGTGAGGGAAGTCTGTTCGTTCCTTGGTCATGCAGGTTTCTACCAGAGATTTATCAAGGACTTCAGTAAGGTAGCATTGCCTTTATCCTGATTGCTGCAAAAGGATGTTGAGTTCGAGTTGAGTGAGGACTGCATGGAAGTATTTGATAAACTGAAGATCGCCTTGACTCAAGCTCCGATTGTGAGAGGACCAGACTGGAGCCAGCCATTTGAGATTACGTGTGATGCTTCCAACCATGAAGTAGGAGCGGCGCTGGCTCAGCGCGAAGGTAAGGACCCTTTTATAATTGCTTATGCTTCTAAGACCTTAGACGCTGCTCAATCTAATTATACTACCACTGAAAAAGAGCTTCCAGCTATTGTTTTTACTCTGGATAAATTTCAAGCCTACTTACTTGGTACTAAGGTGGTAGTATACTCAGACCATGCAGCTCTAAAATATTTGTTAGCTAAAAAAGAGTCCAAACCAAGGTCAATACGTTGGATATTGTTGCTACAAGAATTTGATTTAGAAATCAAAGATAGGAGTGGTTCCCAGAATTTAGTGGCAGACCACTTGAGTCGCCTAGAGCACATTAAGAGCGACTCCACTCCTATCAATGATGCTTTTCCATTTGATAGCTTGCATGCAATATCTAAGGTAGTTCCTTGGTATGCACCTATAGCCAATTATTTAGTTAGCCATACCTTCCCTCCTAATTATTTATGAAGGTATGGTGCTGACCAGATAATTAGAAGGTGTGTGCCTCAATCAGAATTCTAGTCAATTTTAGAGGCCTGCCACTCCTCTGAGAGTGGTGGACATTTTGGTCCTCAAAGAACAGCTAAAAAAATTTTAGACTGTGGATCTGGTGGCCCACTCTTTTTAAGGATGCTACTGACTTCTGTAAATATTGCTCCCCATGCCAAAGGTTTGGGAATATATTCAAGAAGGATGAGATGCCCCAACAACTTATGTTGTTCTGTGAAATTTTTTATGTTTGGGGCATTGACTTCATGGGTCTATTTCCAAACTCTAGTGGTTTCTTATACATATTGTTAGCCGTAGATTATGTTTCTAAATGGGTGGAAGCAATTCCTGCCCGTACTGATGATGCTAATGTTGTTGTCTCTTTTGTTAGAAATCATATTATCTGTCGCTTTGGATCACCACGAGCAATCGTGAGTGATCAAGGCACTCATTTTTGTAACTGGAGATTAACAGGTCTACTGAAGAAACATAACATTGTTCACAAGGTAGCAACAGCTTACCATCCTCAGACCAATGGGCAAGTCAAGGTGTCTAATAGGGAGATAAAGCGCATATTGGAGAAGATTGTCAAGCCTCATAGGAAGGACTGGAGCATCAGGCTTGTAGACGCGCTTTGGGCTTATCGGACAGCGTACAAGACACCCATCAGGATGAGTCCCTTCCACCTAGTCTATGGAAAGGCTTGTTACCTTTCAGTGGAGGTAGAACACAAGGCTTTCTGGGCTGTAAGGGAATGCAACATCGGATTTGAGAAAGCCGATGCTAAAAGGAAGCTGCAACTAGCAGAGCTGGAGAACCTTCGACTCGAAGCATATGACAACTCCAGACTATACAAGGAGAAGGTGAAGGCGGTGCAAGACAAGCATATCAAAAGAAGAGAGTTCAGACCTAGGGAGCTGGTTCTCCTTTACAACTCAAGGTTGAGGCTTATGCCAGGCAAGCTGCGATCAAGGTGGGAAGGCTCCTATAGAGTAGAGAAGGCAGAGCCATACAGAGTCTTCCACCTGAGTCATCCTTCAAGCTCCAATTGGTCAACGGACATCGCTTGAAGCTGTATCATGGTGAGAAAATGAAGGACAATAAAGAGCTAGAGGTCTTCCTCTTGGAGGATCCACCAACTGAAGCAGACTGAGCTTGTCGATCGTCCAACTTAAGGACGTAAAAGCAAAGTGCTAGGTGGGAGACAACCCACCATGGTATGATCGTCCCTTTTTATTCTTAGTTTTATTTTATTTTTATTTTTATCAGCGTTCATTCATAATTTCTGCATAATCATCTGCATTCTGCATAAAAAAAGAGCATTCGACGCGCACGCGTCTAGGATGCACACGCGTCATATGTGACTGCGAGAATAATAGGAATTGAACAAAGAGTTAGGCAGGAGTGGCGCTGGAAGCATGCTTTGCGCACAAGCAAGCCCACGCGTACGCGTGACCCCAAAAATTGGCGTAAATATCATGTTGAACAGAGAGTTGTGATGGTTTAGGGTTGGAACTATGCTAGAAGCACAAACCCCATCACGCGTGCGTGTCAGTTTCACTATGTGGCTATCCACGCGTGCGCGTACCTAACGCGCACGCGTCGTATGTCTTTTTGGCTATTATGCGTTTTAACCCGAGAGTTGTGCGTGCGCGGGGCTGCCTTCACGCGATTGGCACAACCACTGTCACGTGTACGCGTCCCAGACGCGTACGCATCGCATGCGACGCACAATTCAACCAATACGCCGGCAGATTTCAGTTAATCCCTCCCCCAATCCTAATTCTTTTTTCCTCCCTAATTCTCCCTTATTTCTTCCTCCTTCCTTCTTCCTTATTCCTTCTTACTATTGATGATTAGATTTTTAACGGTTCAGAATTTGCAAATGAATTCTCGTTGTAAAGTATAGTTTCTAAACCAACAATAATCCTTTCATACAAAATTTTGTTTGTCAAAGGAATTGCAGGGTAGTGTTCTTGTTATTGGTTATGTACATGTATATTTTAGGGTTTTGGGATAAGAAACATGAAATGTAAATAACAATGAAGTAAACTAATAACTATGAAGGTCTTGGCAAGGTTTGGTGGTCAAGGATCTCTATCCTAATCACTAACCACAACATGAGAATTGGCAAGGATCAATCCCATTAAGTCATCCTCTAACTAGGTAAAGGAAAGTCAAATGAGCTATATCAATCCAAGTCCATAAGTCCTAGTTCTCCACCAATTTAATTAGTGAGATCTAGAGTTAACGACTCCCAATCGTCAATCACTTGGACATTAGTAACTCAAGAGTTCCTAAGTTACCTTCCCAAGCCAAGAGCATAAAATTCTACTCTAAAATCCTTCCAAGCATTTTATCAAACACTTGGAAGGCAAAAGAATAAAGCATAGTAAATCAATCAACAAGAATAAAATCTAACAACAATTGAATGTAGGAAATCAACAACAACAATCAAAAGGAACACAATTATTATGAATTACCTCTAATTGAATTGAAAGAGAATAGAAGGAACAAGAGTAGATCTACAACAAAGCATAGAAGCAACATAAAGGAAATTACAACAAAAGAATAGAAGAATGATGATTGCAACAACAAAGAATTGAGAAGAAGTAGTAGAAGAAAGCATGAATTAAACCCCAGATCTAAGAACTCAGCCTAATCCTAATTCTAATTCTAGAGAGAAGAGAGAGCTTCTCTCTCTAGAACTAACTCTAAACTAATCCTAATGAATGTAAAATGATGCTAAGTCATGATTCCCTTCAATCCTTGGTCCTTATATACATTTTGGCACCAAAGTTGGTTGCAAACTGGACCCCACAGTTCTCAAAATTTGCTGGGCATGTTTTCTATTTAAAAATCACGTGCGCCCACCGACGCGTACGCGTACAGTGCGCGTGCGCATCCCTTGCATTTTCGCGATCCACGCGTGCGCGTATAGTGCGCATGCGCGTGGATGAAGATATCCAAATCTTTGGCTTTTTCATGTGTTCTCCACTTTACATGCTTTCCTATTCACTCCTTTGATTCATTCCTAGCCTTTTTCAACCTGAAATCACTTAACAAAAAAAATCAAGGCATCTAGTGGAATCAAAGGTGAATTAAATTTAGCTAATTAAGGACCTAGAAAGCATGTTTTCATATTTAAGCACAAATTGGGAGACAATCATGAAACCATGCTATTCCATTGAATAAATGTGGGTAAAAGGTCATAAAATTACCTAAATTAAGCACAAGATAAACCCTACAAAGGGGGTTTATCAACCTTCCCACACTTAAACCAAGCATGTCCTCATGCTTAAACCAAGAGAAAGCAAAGAATATCAACATTTATTCAATGAAATCTAACTAAACACAACCTAAGCTATATGCAACTATCTATATGAATGCAATTACTTGGTCAAAAATAAATCAATTCCCAAAAGACATATATGCACAAGGGCTAAAGGTATTAACAAGTCTAATCCAAAATTGAATTGAGTTATTAAATATTTTTAAAAACTTGCAAGAAAAGTGATGATTGTAGGTGAAAACATGTAATTGAGCATCAAACCCTCACCGGATGTGTTTGTACTCTATTCGCTCAAGTGTTTAGGGTTGATTCTCTCAATTCTCCTCTATTTCATACTTTCTAAGATTTGTTTTTCTTCTAACAATAAACATTTATTTCATGCATGCATACAAGTATCATGAGGTCTTTTCATTGGTTGTAATGGGGCTAGGGTCAAGGTAGGATGCATATTTGGTCAAGTGAGCTTGAAATTTGAATCTTTGATAAGCTTAAACTTTCCACCTAACCTATGACATCCTATACAATTAAGTTCTAACCTAACTACCCATTTTTCACTTTTCCACATACTCATGCATTCTTTTCTTGATCATGACTCATATGCATTGATTTTATTGAGCTTCGCTTTGCTTTGGGGCATTTTGTCCCCTTTTTATTTCTTTTCTTTTTCTTTTTCTTTGTCTTTCTTTTTTCTATTTTTTTTCTTTTCTTTTCCATATTTTTTTTCATTTGTCTTTCTCATTTCTTTTCTTTCTTTCAAGCTATGTGCAAGGACATCAACGCATAAGGTCTATACATTTAATCAATACATGAGCATGTACCCAATTCCCAATATTTACAATAAAATTACAAAACTACCCTTTTATTCACCCAATGTCCCAAGTTTTTCACCTTGAATGATACACACACATACTAGCCTAAGCTAATCAAAGATCCAAATAAGGACTTTTATTGTTTTTCGCTTTAAGGCTTGTAATGTGCTAAATTAGGAACAAGTGGGTTAATCGTAGGCTCAAATTGGCTAACAATGGATGGTAAGAGGTAAGCCTATTTGGGTAAGTGAGCTAAATGAAATAATGGTCTTGGTGCACGAAATTGTAATGTCAATGTTCACATTACTCTCTTACAACTTCGCACAACTAACCAGCAAGTGCACTGGGTCGTCCAAGTAATACCTTACGTGAGTAAGGGTCGAATCCCACGGAGATTGTTGGTTTGAAGCAAGCTATGGTTATCTTATTATTCTTAGTCAGGATGCCAACAACAGTGTTTTTCAAGTTCAATTGTAAAGAGTGAGAGGGCATAAATATAAATACTTATTGTGCAATGATGGAGAATATGTTGGAGTTTTGGAGATGCTTTGTCTTCTGAAATTCTGCTTTCCTCTGTTTTCTGATTTACGCACGCAAGTCCTCCTATGGCAAGCTGTGTGTTGGTGGATCACCGTTGTCAATGGCTACCATCCATCCTTCCAGTGAAAAGGGTCCAGGTGCGCTGTCACCG
>NC_029785.2:62748973-62751488 GCF_000816755.2 Arachis ipaensis
AGCTTGAAATTTGAATCTTTGATAAGCTTAAACTTTCCACCTAACCTATGACATCCTATACAATTAAGTTCTAACCTAACTACCCATTTTTCACTTTTCCACATACTCATGCATTCTTTTCTTGATCATGACTCATATGCATTGATTTTATTGAGCTTCGCTTTGCTTTGGTCCCCTTTTTACCCTTTTTATTTCTTTTCTTTTTCTTTTTCTTTGTCTTTCTTTTTTCTATTTTTTTTCTTTTCTTTTCCATATTTTTTTTTTCTCATTTCTTTCATTTGTCTTTCTCATTTCTTTTCTTTCTTTCAAGCTATGTGCAAGGACATCAACGCATAAGGTCTATACATTTAATCAATACATGAGCATGTACCCAATTCCCAATATTTACAATAAAATTACAAAACTACCCTTTTATTCACCCAATGTCCCAAGTTTTTCACCTTGAATGATACACACACATACTAGCCTAAGCTAATCAAAGATCCAAATAAGGACTTTTATTGTTTTTCGCTTTAAGGCTTGTAATGTGCTAAATTAGGAACAAGTGGGTTAATCGTAGGCTCAAATTGGCTAACAATGGATGGTAAGAGGTAAGCCTATTTGGGTAAGTGAGCTAAATGAAATAATGGTCTTGGTGCACGAAATTGTAATGTCAATGTTCACATTACTCTCTTACAACTTCGCACAACTAACCAGCAAGTGCACTGGGTCGTCCAAGTAATACCTTACGTGAGTAAGGGTCGAATCCCACGGAGATTGTTGGTTTGAAGCAAGCTATGGTTATCTTATTATTCTTAGTCAGGATGCCAACAACAGTGTTTTTCAAGTTCAATTGTAAAGAGTGAGAGGGCATAAATATAAATACTTATTGTGCAATGATGGAGAATATGTTGGAGTTTTGGAGATGCTTTGTCTTCTGAAATTCTGCTTTCCTCTGTTTTCTGATTTACGCACGCAAGTCCTCCTATGGCAAGCTGTGTGTTGGTGGATCACCGTTGTCAATGGCTACCATCCATCCTTCCAGTGAAAAGGGTCCAGGTGCGCTGTCACCGCACGACTAATCATCTGCAGGTTCTCAATCGTACCGGAATAGGATTTACTATCCTTTTGCGTCTGTCACTACGCCCAGCACTCGCGAGTTTGAAGCTCGGCACAGTCATTCAATCCCTGAATCCTACTCAGAATACCACAGACAAGGTTTAGACTTTCTGGATTCTCTTGAATGCTGCCATCAATCTAGCCTATACCACGAAAATTCTGATTAAGAGATCCAAGAGATATTCATTCATTTTACGGTTGAACGGAAGTGGTTGTCAGGCACGCGTTCGTGGGGGAATGATGATGATTGTCACGTTCATCACATTCATGTTGAAGTGCGAATGGATATCTTAGATAGGAACACGCATGTTTGAATGAAAAACAGAAATACTTGCATTAATTCATCGAGACACAGCAGAGCTCCTCACCCCCAACAATGGAGTTTAGAAACTCATGCTATCAAAGAGTACAAAGTTCAGATCTAAAATGTCATGAGATACAAAATAAATTTCTAAAAGTTGTTTAAATACTAAACTAGTAACCTAGGTTTACAGAAAATGAGTAAACTATGATAAATAGTGCAGAAATCCACTTCTGGGGCCCACTTGGTGTGTGCTGGGGCTGAGACTAAAGCTTCTCACGTGCCTGGGCTGTTTTGGGCGTTCAACGCCAGGCTGTAACCTATTTCTGGCGTTGAACTCCAACTTGTAACGTGTTTCTGGCGCTGGACGCCAGACTGCAACATGGAACTGGCGTTGAACGCCAGTTTACGTCGTCTATCCTTGAGCAAAGTATGAACTATTATATATTGCTGGAAAGCCCTAGATGTCTACTTTCCAACAAATTTGGAAGCGCGTCAATTGGACTCCTGTAGCTCCAGAAATTCCATTCCGAGTTCAGAGAGGTCAGGATCCAACAGCATCAGCAGTCCTTTTTCAGCCTAAATCAGATTTTTGCTCAGCTCCCTCAATTTCAGCCAGAAAATACCTGAAATTATAGAAAAACACACAAACTCATAGTAAAGTCCAGAAATATGAATTTTTCCTAAAAACTAATGAAAATAAACTAAAAACTAACTAAAACATACTAAAAACTATATGAAATTAACCCCAAAAAGCGTATAAAATATCCGCTCGTCACAACACCAAACTTAAACTGTTGCTTGTCCTCAAGCAACTAGATAAATAAAATAGAATACAAATGAGTCAAGAAACAATAATATCTCAGAGTTTTTGAGTGAAGCTCAGATTCTAATTAAATGAGCGGGGCTAGTAGCTTTTTGATACCGAGCAGTTTTGGCATCTCACTTTATCCATTGAAGCTCAGAATGATTGGCATCTATAGGAACTTAAAATCCAGATAGTGTTATTGATTCTCTTAGTTCAGTATGTTGATTCTTGAACACAGCTACTTTTATGAGTCTTGGCCGTGGCCCTAAGCACTTTGTTTTCCAGTATTACCACCGGATACATAAATG
>NC_029785.2:62752773-62753882 GCF_000816755.2 Arachis ipaensis
GACAGCTTGGTTTAGCCGCTTAGACCAGGATTTGATTTCCTTAGGCCCTCCTATCCACTGATGCTCAAAGCCTTGGATCCTTTTTATTACCCTTGCCTTTTGGTTTTAAGGGTTATTGGCTTTTTCTGCTTGTTTTTTTTTTTTTGCAAGCTTTGTATTCACTGCTTTTTCTTGCTTCAAGAATCATTTTTATGATTTTTCAGATTACCAATAACATGTCTCATGTTTATCATTCTTTCAAGAGCCAACATATTTAACATTCAAGAACATCAAATTCCAAAGACATATGCACTGTTCAAGCATTCATTCAGAAGACAGAAAGCATTGCCACCACATGTAATTAATCAGAATTTCTTGTATTAAAAACTCAAAAAATATTGCCTGCTTTTCCTAAAGAAAATCTTCTATTTTATTCATGTTTAATGATGATGAGAAAAATAAATTATAGCTTAATTGGAGATAAAATCAAAATATAGCTACTAATTACTACTATATGACTCCTAAGGTAAAACTCAAATAAAAAAAATTATCACAAGGTTAAGGTTAAGATCAGAACTCAACAACCTTGTCTTTGGGAAGCGGATGCCTCTTTAGTCTGTGGAGTGCTTGGCCCTTCAAGAGATAGTTTCTGACGCTTTAGTTCTCTTAATTCATGCCCTTGCACTTCTTGTTCTCTGAGCAGTTTGCAAAGCATGCTGTTTTGATTTTGCTGTTCTTCCTTCATTTGGTCCATGGTTTCTTGCAACTTAGTGACAGATGCCTCAAGATGCTCCCAGTATTCAAATTGAGGGAGTTCTGGTAGGAATTCTTGCGCCCTCCTCTTGATGGGGTCATCCTGCATTTGTTGTTTTTCCATTGTGATTTTAGTGATTGGTTGCTCCACTGAGATATACTCTGTTATTCCCATCTTTACTCCAGCATCTTTGCAGAGCATAGAGATTAGGCTTGGATAAGCCAACCTGGCATCCTTGGAGTTCTTGTTGGCAAGTATGTAGAACTCAGATGGGATCAGTTGATGAACTTCTACTTCTTTTCCCAACATAATGCAATGGATCATTACTGCTCTTCTAATATTGACTTCAAAACAGTTGCTGGTGGGCAATATAGAA
>NC_029785.2:62757038-62781259 GCF_000816755.2 Arachis ipaensis
GTTTCAGGATTAGCTAGGACTTCCCAGTTCCTGTTTCGAATCTGCTCTTGGATCTCCGGATATTCATCTTCTTTCAGATCGAACTTGACTTCCGGGATCACAGATCTTAGACCCATTATTTTGTAGTAATGGTCTGAATGTTCTTTGGTTAAGAACCTCCCTTGATTCCAAAGTGGTTTTGGAACACTCTCTTTCTTGCCTCTTGGAGTGGGTTGTTTTCCTTTAGGAGCCATGATCTTAGTGAGTATAGTTTAGTGATCACGGATAAACACACCAAACTTAGAGGATTGCTTGTCCTCAAGCAAAAGAAAAAAAAGGAGAGGGATAGAAGGAGAGCTAGTGTTGAATGGTGGATGAGAGGAAGGAGGTCGAATGTATTTTTAAAAGGGAGGGGGTGGGTTTTCGAAAATAGGGAGAAAGATAAGATAGAAGATTATGATTTAAAAAGAGATAAGTATGATAAGAAAAGATATAATTTAAAATTGAAGAGATATAAAAGATATTTGAAAAAGATAAATTTGGTTTTTTGAAAAAGATAATATGGAGATTTAAAAAAATATTGATTAGTTGAAAAGATTTTAGATTGAAAAGAGATAGATTTGTTTTGAAAATTTGAAAAAGAGTTGAATTAGATTGAAAAAAAGGACTTGTGCTTATGGATTAAGATACATTTGATATTTTTAAAGTAGGGTTTTTAGAAATTAGGGATTTTAGAAATCAGGGTTTGTAACATGTTTATGCAAGAAATCATGAATTGAAACATGAAAATTAAGATAAAAATGAAAAATATGAAGTAAAAATGAAATTACCTCCTCCCCACCATCCTGGCGTTTGAACGCCCAAACGCTGCATGTTTTGGGCGTTCAACGCCCAACTGCTGCTTCTCCTGGGCGTTCAACGCCCAGCTGTTGCTTCTTTCTGGCGTTGAACGCCAGGAACTCCTTTGTCACTGGGCATTTTTCTGAACGCCCAGGACGCTGTAAATCTGGCGTTAAACGCCCAGAAGGAGCTTCTTTCTGGCGTTCAACGCCCAGAAGATGCTTCTTTCTGGCATTTAACGCCCAGATGGCTATCCTTACTGGCGTTCAACGCCCAGTGGATGCTTCTTTTGGGCGTTGAACGCCCAAAATAGACTTTTACTGGCGTTTTCTTGCCAGTGAGCTCTTTTTTCTGTGTTTTGTGTGCAGAATCCTTCTGTAACCCTGTAAACTTATACAATTGACTCTTTACCTTAGTATCAATGAACTTTATATAAACAAATAAAATCACGAATAGGGAAAAATGCTTAGAGGAAGTGATGCCCCATGGCTGGGTTGCCTCCCAGCAAGCGCTTCTTTATTGTCTTTAGCTGGACCTTGCTGAGTTTTTAATCTAGCCTCAGCCTTGAGCACTCTTGCTCAACATTGCTTCAAGATAGTGCTTGATTCTCTGTCCATTAACAATGAACTTCTTATCAGAATCAATATCTTGAAGCTCCACATAACCATATGGTGATACACTTGTAATCACGTATGGTCCCTTCCACCGGGACTTCAGTTTCCCGGGGAATAGCCTGAGCCTAGAGTTAAACAACGGAACCTTTTGTCCTGGTTCAAAGATTCTAGATGATAGCTTTCTGTCATGCCACCTTTTTTATTTTTCTTTATAAAGCTTGGCATTTTCGAAAGCAGTGAATCTGAATTCCTCTAGCTCATTCAGCTGGAGCAATCTTTTTTCTCCAGCTAATTTGGCATCAAAGTTTAGGAATCTGGTTGCCCAGTAGTCTTTATGTTCCAGTTCCACGGGCAGGTGGCATGCCTTACCACACACAAGTTGGTACGGAGAGGTGCCTATAGGAGTCTTGAATGTTGTTCTGTAAGCCCACGGAGCATCATCCAAGCTTCGTGCCCAATCCTTTCTACGGGTACTTACAGTCCGTTCCAGGATTCTTTTTAGTTCTCTGTTAGAAACTTCAGCTTGTCCATTTGTCTGCGGATGATATGGAGTTGCCACCTTATGGCGAATCCCATACCAGACCATGGCAGAGTAAAGCTGTTTGTTGCAGAAGTGAATGCCCCCATCACTGATTAGTACCCTAGGGACACTAAATCTGCTGAATATATGTTTCTGGAAGAACTTTAGTACTATTTTAGTATCATTGGTGGGTGTGGCAATGGCCTCTACCCATTTTGATACATAGTCAACTGCCACCAGAATATAAGTGTTTGAGTATGATGGTGGAAAAGGGCCCATGAAATCAATACCCCATACATCAAACAACTCAATCTCCAAGATTCCTTGTTGAGGCATGGCGTAACTGTGAGGCAAATTACTAGCTCTCTGGCAACTGTCACAGTCACGTACAAACTCTCGGGAATCTCTGTAAAGTGTAGGCCAGTAGAAACCACATTGGAGGACCTTGGTGGCTGTTCGCTCACCTCCGAAATGACCTCCATATTGTGACCCATGACAATGCCATAAGATCCTTTATGCTTCTTCCTTAGGCACACACCTATGGATTATGCCGTCTGCACATCTCTTAAAAAGATAGGGTTCATCCCACAAGTAGTACTTTGCATCAGTAATTAATTTTTTCTTTTGTTGCCTGCTGTACTCCTTGGGAATGAACCTTGCAGCTTTGTAGTTTCCAATGTCTGTAAACCATTGTAATTCCTGAATGGCAAACAAATGCTCATCTGGAAAGGTTTCAGAGATCTCAATAGAGGGGGAGGACGCCCCTTCCACTGGTTCTATCCAGGACAGATGGTCGGTCACTTGGTTCTCTGTCCCTTTTCTGTCTCTTATTTCTATATCAAACTCTTGCAGAAGCAACACCCATCTTATGAGTCTGGGTTTTGAATCCTGCTTTGTTAGTAGATATTTAAGAGCAGCATGATTTGTGTACACAATCACTTTTGATCCTACTAAGTATGATCTAAACTTGTCAATGGCATAAACCACTGCAAGCAATTCTTTTTCTGTGGTTGTGTAATTTTTCTGGGCATCATTCAAAGCACGGCTAGCATAATAAATGACATGTAGAAGCTTGTCATGCCTCTGCCCCAGTACTGCACCAATGGCATGATCACTGGCATCACACACTAATTCAAATGGTAATGTCCAGTCTGGTGCAGAGATAACTGGTGCTGTGACCAGTTATTTTTCAATTTCCTCTATTTTAGTTTGATCCACCTCTATTCCCTTGTTTGAAATTTTATGCCTAAGTACAATCCCTTCAGTCACCATAAAGTGACGTTTTTCCCAGTTTAAAACCAGGTTGGTCTCTTGGCATCTTTTCAAAACCAGTGTCAGGTGATCAAGACAGGAGCTGAATGAGTCTCCATATATTGAGAAGTCATCCATGAAGACTTCCAGAAAATTTTCCACCATATCAGAGAAAATAGAGAGCATGCATCTCTGAAAGGTGGCAGGCGCATTACATAGCCCAAAAGGCATCCTTCTGTAAGCAAATACTCCAGATGGACATGTGAATGCTGTTTTCTCTTGATCCTGGGGATCTACTGCAATTTGGTTGTAGCCTGAATAGCCATCCAAAAAGCAGTAATAATTATGACCTGCTAGTCTTTCTAGCATCTGGTCTATGAATGGTAAAGGAAAATGATCCTTTCTGGTGGCTGTATTGAGCCTTCTGTAATCAATACACATGCGCCACCTTGTAACTGTTCTTGTAGGAACCAGTTCATTTTTTTCATTATGAACCACTGTAATGCCTCCCTTTTTAGGGACAACTTGAACAGGACTCACCCAGGGGCTATCAGAAATAGGATAAATAATCCCAGCCTCCAGTAATTTAGTGACCTCTTTCTGCACCACTTCCTTCATGGCTGGATTCAGCCGCCTCTGTGGTTGAACCACTGGCTTAGCATCATCCTCCAATAGGATTTTGTGCATGCATCTAGCTGGGCTTATGCCCCTAAGGTCACTTATGGACCACCCAAGAGCTGCCTTGTGTGTCCTTAGCACTTGGATTAGTGCTTCCTCTTCCTGTGGATTTAAAGCAGAGCTTATGATCACTGAAAAAGTATCACCTTCTCCCAGAAATGCATATTTCAGGGATGGTGGTAATGGTTTGAGCTCGGGTTTAGGAGGTTTTTCCCCTCCCTGAGGAAATTTCAGAGGCTCTTTTAATTCCACTGAATCCTCTAGATCAGACGGAACATCTTTAAAGATGTCTTCCAGCTCTGATTCGAGACTCTCAGCCATGTTGATCTCCTCCACCAGAGAGTCAATAAGATCAACTTTCATGCAGTCTTTTGGTGTGTCTGGATGTTGCATGGCATTGACAGCATTCAACTTAACCTCATCCTCATTGACTCTCAGGGTGACTTCCCCCTTTTGGACATCAATGAGAGTTCGTCCAGTTGCTAGAAAAGGTCTTCCTAGAATGAGAGTAGCACTCTTGTGCTCCTCCATTTCCAGCACAACAAAGTCAATGGGAAAGGCGAATTGCCCAACCCTGACAATCATGTCCTTAATCACGCCTGATGGGTATTTAATGGAACCATGAGCAAGTTGGAGACATATCCGGGTTGGTTTAACTTCTTCAGTTAAACCAAGCGTTCTGATGGTGGATGCAGGTATTAGGTTGATGCTTGCCCCAAGATCGCATAAAGCTGTCCTGGTGCAATTTCCCTCTAATGTGCATGGTATCAGAAAGCTTCCGGGATCTTTGAGCTTTTTAGGAAAGCTTTTCAGAATGACTGCATTGCATTCTTCAGTGAGGAGAACTCTTTCAGTTTCTCTCCAATCCTTCTTATGACTCAAGATCTCTTTCATGAACTTGGCGTAAGAAGGTATTTGCTCAAGTGCTTCTGCAAACGGAATCTTTATTTCAAGAGTCCTGAGATAATCTGCAAAGCGAGCAAATTGCTTATCCTGCTCCTCTTGGCAGAGTTTTTGAGGATAAGGTATCTTGGCTTTATATTCCTCAACCTTGGTTGCTGGAGGTTTATTTCCTACAGAAGTGGTTGAAGAAGCCTTTTTAGATGGGTTGTCATCAGCACTTGTGTGTGTCTGATGCCTCTCTGGCAATTGAGTGCCAGAGTTAGAAGCTGGAGTGATGTTAGACGCTAACTCCTCATCTATTCCTGGCATCTGAACGCCAGAACTGTGCTTCTTTTGGGCATTCAACGCCAGTTCCTTGCTTGTTTCTAGCGTTGAACGCCAGTCCTGAGCATGGTCTGGGCGTTCAGCGCCAGCCTTCCACCCAATTTCTGGCGTTTTAACGCTAGAATTATTTTTTTCTGGGCTCTTACTGTCCTCAGATAGATTTTGGGTGGTTTGCTCATTTCTTGGCTTCCAGCTGCCTTGAGATGAGGTATTTAATGTTTTCCCACTTCTTAATTGAACTACTTGGCATTCTTCTGTTGTTTGTTTTGCTCCTTGTTTGAAGCCTTGGATGTCCAGCCTTAGCTGTGTCATCCGTTTTGGAGGAAAGTATTGATTCAGGAATTTTTCTGTCAGCTGTTTCCATGTCTTTATGCTAGCCTTAGGTTGGTTATTTAACCATCTCTTGGCTTGGTCTTTTACAACAAATGGAAACAGTAATAATCTATAGACATCCTGATCTACTTCCTTATCATGTACTGTGTCAGCAATTTATAAAAATTGTGCCAGAAACTCTGTAGGTTCTTCCTGTGGAAGACCGGAGTACTGGCAGCTTTGCTGCACCATGATAATGAGCTGAGGATTCAACTCAAAGCTACTGACTCCAATGGAGGGTATGCAGATACTACTCCCATATGAAGTAGTAGAGGGGTTAGCATATGACCCCAGAGTCCTTCTGGACTGTTCATTTCCACTTAGATCTATGATGGAGAAAGGGAGATGATGTAAAAATAAAAAAAAATTATTTTTATTTATTTATTTATTTATTTTGAAAATAAAATAAATTAAAATAAAATAAATGAAAATGGGTGAAGATTTTTGAAAAAATGAGGAGAGAGAAAGTGGTTACGAAGTTTTGAAAAGGATATGATGATTTTTTGAAAAAAGGTTTTAAATTTTGAAATAAAAATCTGAATTTTAAAGGTAAATTTCGAAAGTTTGCTTTAAAATAGAGAAAAAATATATTTTTGAATTTAAAGAGGAGAGAGAAAAACAATAAGATAGCACAAGATTTAAAATTTTTAGATCTAATGCTCCTTGTTTTCGAAAATTTTGGAGGAAAAACACCAAGGAACACCAAACTTAAAAATTTTAAGATCAAGACACAAGGAAAACTTAAGAACACTTTGAAGACTCACAAGAACACAAGAACATGAAGAAAGAACACCAAACTTAAAATTTTTAGAAAACCAAAACAAGATTTTCGAAAACCAAAGAAAAATCAACAAGAAAACACCAAACTTAAAGATTGGCACAAGATTTAATGTAAAAATTATTTTTGAAAAAGAGTTTTAAAAAAGAAGGTACCCAATTACCAAGAACACAGACCAACGCTCTAGCCAATTGGGCAGTAAATGTAACACTTGTTTTGAAAAAGTATTTTTAATAACTAAGAAAAAATATTATTATTTTTTTTTGAAAAGAATATAAAAGACTCTGACTCAAAAGACAAAATTTTCCTAATCTAAGCAACAGGATTCACCGTCAGTTATTCAAACTCAAACAATCCCCGGCAACGGCGCCAAAAACTTGGTGCACGAAATTATAATGTCAATGTTCACATTACTCTCTTACAACTTCGCACAACTAACCAGCAAGTACACTGGGTCGTCCAAGTAATACCTTACGTGAGTAAGGGTCGAATCCCACGGAGATTGTTGGTTTGAAGCAAGCTATGGTTATCTTATTATTCTTAGTCAGGATGCCAACAACTGTGTTTTTCAAGTTCAATTGTAAAGAGTGAGAGGGCATAAATATAAATACTTATTGTGCAATAATGGAGAATATGTTGGAGTTTTGGAGATGCTTTGTCTTCTGAAATTTTGCTTTCCTCTGTTTTCTGATTCACGCACGCAAGTCCTCCTATGGCAAGCTGTGTGTTGGTGGATCACCGTTGTCAATGGCTACCATCCATCCTTCCAGTGAAAAGGATCCAGGTGCGCTGTCACCGCACGGCTAATCATCTGCAGGTTCTCAATCGTACCAGAATAGGATTTACTATCCTTTTGCGTCTGTCACTACGCCCAGCACTCGCGAGTTTGAAGCTCGGCACAGTCATTCAATCCCTGAATCCTACTCAGAATACCACAGACAAGGTTTAGACTTTCCAGATTCTCTTGAATGCTGCCATCAATCTAGCCTATACCACGAAAATTCTGATTAAGAGATCCAAGAGATATTCATTCATTCTACGGTGGAACGGAAGTGGTTTTCAGGCACGCGTTCGTGGGAGAATGATGATGATTGTCACGTTCATCACATTCATGTTGAAGTGTGAATGGATATCTTAGATAGGAACACGCATGTTTGAATGGAAAACAGAAATACTTGCATTAATTCATCGAGACACAGCAGAGCTCCTCACCCCCAACAATGGAGTTTAGAAACTCATGCTGTCAAAGAGTACAAAGTTCAGATCTAAAATGTCATGAGATACAAAATAAATCTCTAAAAGTTGTTTAAATACTAAACTAGTAACCTAGGTTTACAGAAAATGAGTAAACTATGATAGATAGTGCAGGAATCCACCTCTGGGGCCCACTTGGTGTGTGCTGGGGCTGAGACTAAAGCTTCTCACGTGCCTGGGCTGTTTTGGGTATTCAACGCCAGGCTGTAACCTGTTTCTGGCGTTGAACTCCAACTTGTAACGTGTTTCTGGCGCTGGACGCCAGACTACAACATGGAACTGGCGTTGAACGCCAGTTTACATCATCTATCCTTGAGCAAAGTATGGACTATTATATATTGCTGGAAAGCCCTGGATGTCTACTTTCCAACGAAATTGGAAGCGCGTCAATTGGACTTCTGTAGCTCCAGAAATTCCATTCCGAGTGCAGAGAGGTCAGGATCCAACAACATCAGCAGTCCTTTTTCAGCCTAAATCAGATTTTTGCTCAGCTCCCTCAATTTCAGCCAGAAAATACCTGAAATTATAGAAAAACACACAAACTCATAGTAAAGTCCAGAAATATGAATTTTTCCTAGAAACTAATGAAAATAAACTAAAAACTAACTAAAACATACTAAAAACTATATGAAATTAACCCCAAAAAGCGTATAAAATATCCGCTCATCAGGTCTCAATCATATAAATGCATGAATACACAAAATGATGGACATAAAGAATCAAACAAATCAAAGATTACAATCATAGAAAGAGAATAATTGCACACAAGAAGAAAAATAAGTGATTATAAGATGTAACCACACCATTAGGCTCAAATCTCACTTGCTTGTGTTCTTAGCTCAAAACATGATCCACAATATATATAATTCAAGAAAGTTCAATGAAAAGTTTTTACTCAAATCAATTGAAGTGCCCTATAGATGGAAATCTTGAAAAATTTCATTATTTTGACTAAGCTTAATTGTGTATATATATGAAAAAATTAAGAAAATGTAAGTAAAAATCCTAAAAGACCTAAAATGAAATGCAAAAGTGTTGGGATTAGAAACTTGTCACCCAAAATTGTCGATTCGGTCAGACGACCTCCCCACACTTAAAAGTTTGCACCGTCCTCGGTGCACTCAATGATGAGCAAGGGGGTACGGCGACTTTCCGAGTTGCTACCTTCAGCTGGTAGATCAACCGGTTGCTGCATGTTCTTTGTCCCACTTCCATGGTTACTTGTGGTGCATTAATCGTGAAAAGCAAAAGTATAACACCATAAGATGAGAAAACACAAAAGCAAGGAAGCATACATTGTTGGAATGAGGTACTAATCACTAGATTTGAGTGAGTGAATTAGTGTGACATTAATGACAAATAAGTGTGTGAATTATAAATTGCACAGTTTAAAACACACATTAGCATAAAAAACGATATCACAAAAGAAGCATGCACGTCACTCATCTTAATGTGCTTGAAATACTTTAAGTAAGCTTGTAAGATAAAACAAGAAATAAAGAAGCATGAGAGCATTAAAGCTAAAAGCATATGGATGTATATGATTATGAAATACAATGCATTAGGATAAATGCACAACATCCATCAAGAAATTGCCTAATCGAGTAAAAGGATTATGATTACATGGTGGCCAAATCATGTAATTCAATAAAATCTACAAGCTCGAAGGCGATTCTCATCACTTGGTATTCTCAAGATGTAGTATGAACAATTCAAAACCAAGTAGCAAAATATAACCTCAACAATAGACTCCAACAATGAATAACCAAAAACAATTATGCTAAGATAGCATTCAATTAGTAATAAGCAGCAATGTATGGTAAACAAAATTCGTAAACCAACACTTATAATGAAAAAGAGAAAAGAAAGAATGGAAACTAAGCTAAAACTAACTAATCAACTAACTAACTAACTAATTAACTAACTAAAATAGATGGTTATCAATGGCGTTTGGAAGTGTTGGATGAGGGATAGAAGAAGGGAAGAAGAAAGGAGAAGGAAAGAAATAGAAGAAGGAGAAGAGAAGAAATGTTTGAAAGAAGGGCATCCGCGTGTACGCGTGCATGGCGCGCGCGCACGGATGGTGGTGCAATGGCCACGACGCGTACGCGTACATGAAGCGTGCACGTCGATGGCTTATTTCGAGAGTGACGCGTACGCGTCATGTACCGGTACGCGCGAGTTGGCTTGCGCGAAAGGCACAGTGCACGGGCAACATTTGCACAACTCTCGGGTCATGTATGGGGGTGGAATTTTTCAATCCACGCGTACGCATGCATGGCGTGTGCGCGTGGGTAGGCGAAAATGATTGATGCACGCGTACGCATGCGGTGTGCGTACGCATGGATGGTGCTCTGTTTTTTCAAAATATTTATATGTTTTTGCACCAATCCAAGCATTCCAAACCTCTAAACAGCTACCAAAACACCATAAAACCTTATTCAACATACCAAACTACCAATTAAACTCAACTAACTAATCAAAACATGAATTTAACTAATTCTATCAATATGTACAAAAGTAAAAAATGAAAAGAATTTACCATGGTGGGGTGTCTCCCACCTAGCACTTTTGTTTATTGTCCTCAAGTTGGACTTATGGGGAGCTCCTCTCAAGGTGGCTTGTGCTTGAATTCATCCTCGAACATCCACCAATGCTTAAGTCTCCAATAAGCTACATTCTTCAATTTTAACATCTTCAAGCTTTGATGGAGTTCTTCACGAACCATGAGCTCCCAAATATGATTTTTGTAATGACCCAATTTTCAGTACGCCTTGGACATACCAGAAACTGAGTGCTACCAATTTGTCACCTAATTATTATCTATTATTTATTATATGAGCCTGATTCATTGTTAAAAGCATAGTTAGTTAGCGAGGTACTTTTTTTTTGAAAATGTTTGAATTAATAAACAGAATCATTTATAATCAATTCACAAATAATAACAGATAAAACAGTTATAAACAACCACACATAAATACATCACAAGTAGTTGACAACATTCGGTGATTCAGCCTTTATTAGAATATAAACTATTAGTTAGAACACCCCTAGATATAGCTAGATAATATCTATATACATATATACATACAACATCCCAGGTCCTGACCTGTTCAAGAGGTCCCTAAGCTGGCACCTAGGCTAGCCTAGACTCTATACTCGTCTAGTCCCTCTAAACTACTAAAGCAAGGGAAAGTACATTCTAGGTTTTCAAAACTCAAGTCAGGTGGAACGTCACCAAAAGGTAGAACATCATCTGCTACTCCTCTGCACGATCAGACTTTTCCACAGGACGTCTCTCTGGTACCTCATGAAGTAGCCACACAACAGGAGTCTCGTACACAGGATTTAAGTTAAAGTTCAAGAACAAACGGGGTGTAGACATTGGCTGGTCTCACAGTATATACATATAAACAGGGAACGATATTCACCCTAGACTCAGAAGACTATCTAGAGCAGAATCCTCTTTGCAGACCCATCATCAACGAGCTACTGTAAGGTACTCTTACTTCCATCTGAAGGGGGAAGGGAGAGAGAAGGGGTAAGAACTGGGGAGTTCTTAGTAGGGCCGGGGTTATTAGTTAAGTTCATTAATTCTGTGTCGCTTAGCAGACATATAGCAGAATACAGAGAAACAGTAAACAGAAGATACAGATAAATAAAGAAACTAAGAAAGCAAAACACAAACAAAAGAATACAAGAAAACAAAACACAGACACAGAGAATAGAATGAAAACAAAGAAAGCATACATTCAAACAACAATCATAACAGAGGAAATGCGCAACCAAGTATGATGCATGTCTGTCCTATGCAGGCCATGAGCTCACGTGTCGGTTTACACCCTGCAGCCCGACATTACCTAGGAACTAGTCCTACATATGGCTTATTTTCTGTAAGTGAACTTCGGCCTACAGAAATAGCACTCCCGTAAGTGAACTTCGACTTATAGGAATAGTCTAAACACAACACAACAACTTTCTGTAGGTGAACTTCGGCCTACAGAAATAACACCTCTGTAAGTAAACTTCGGCTTACAGAAATGGTGCCCCTGTAAGTGAACTTTGGCTTACAGGAATAATATAAACACAACACAACAACTTTCTGTAGGTGAACTTCGGCCTACAGAAATAGCACCTCTGTAAGTGAACTTCGGCTTACAGAAATAGCACCCCTGTAAGTGAACTTCGGCTTACAGGTATCACAACTCTCTGTAGGTGAACTTCGGCCTACAGGAGCAATACCCTGAGATACACAATTGATATTCACTATAGGTGAACTTCGGCCTACAGGAATAACAACTTACTGTAGGTGAACTTGGGCCTACAGGACCTCTAGGGCCAATGGAAAAGCAGCAGATGAATATACAAATATCTATGGAGTTGCCTTAACGCAACAAATGACCTTTCAACAGGCCCTCTGCTTGTTCTTTATTCTCTTTATCATATTACTCTTTTCACTTTGAATTTTTACTCTGCTCTGATTACTCTTTTCTCTATATCTCTTTACTTTTCTCTGGTTACTCTGTTCTCTGTGTTTTCTTTACTCTGCTCTGATTTCTCTGCTTAACGTATGTATTTAAAGCTTATGTAAATTTCGGTATGAATAGTATACCTATCCCAAGTATAGGTTCATTAAGTCTATACTGAAACAGTTTAACTTTTCATATAATACCTAACCCTAGTCGCAACTCAAGGACTAACTATGTTGCCCTAGTTCGTTCACTAATTTCTGTCTGTTTTTCTGTCATTAATACTTTACAGACTTTTACTTCGATTTTTATCTTTTTTTCAACTTTTTTATCTTTTATTTATCTTTGCCTCACTAATATGTTCTTACCACTCCCTAAGTATCTTATGAAGGTAATTATGAGATCCTGCGCTTAAAGCTGTCTTTCTAAAGCTTTTACAGAAAACTGTCTTTTCTGCATTATTTTATTATTTTTATTAAAATATTATTTTTAATTAAATATTACTATTTAATATTTTATTATTATTTATTATTTTATTATTTTTATTAAAATATTATTTTTAATTAAATATTACTATTTAATATTTTATTATTATTTATTATTTTATCATTAAATTTTCGAAAATTAACTTACCTTTTACTTTTAACCTTTAAAATTAACTTTTTACCACCCGTAACTTTTAATATTTCTACTTTTACCACCCTACCTTTCATAAATTACCAAATAACCCCTTAAACACCAAAAATTTTACTTCCTTGCCCTTTCTAAGATCTAAAAGGTGTTCTTCAATGTTCTTCATCACACTCAAAGTGTTCTTCGTGTTCTTCGTATATTCTTCATATTCTTTCTCTGTTTTTACCCGTTTTTCAGTCTTTTCAGCAACCGATTTTTACCATAATTCATAATACATTAGCAGCCACTAAAACTCCATCTTTTCTACATGATTTCAACACAAATTGAACCTTAATTTAAGCCTAGTGTTTCGTTTTTCCAGCTGCTCCAAGAACATGAACTTAAAGCTTGAATTTCATCAAATTTCATCAAAATTTCACCAAATTTTCACCAAGAATCAATCATATATGCAACCAATTTTTAGCACAGCCAAATTATACAACATTCACACGACTCAAACACAAATAATCAAGATTAATTTCGTGACACCCTACCTTGATTTGCTGCTCCAAATCCGATTACTCTTTGAAGTGTTCTTAAAGCACTTTTTCCTCCTAAAACACATCAAGAACAACTTTAAAACTCTAAAACATCAACTAAACAAACTTCAGAAGCATCTTAGGAAGGTTATCCTCACCTTAAATGTGCAGGAAATCAAAGATCTTTGGCCCACAAGTCAAGCTAAGCAAGAGATCTAAGGAAGAACATCAAGAAAACACTTGTTTAAGCATGTTTCCTTGAAAACCGAAATTGAAGAGGGAGGGAGACAGCCATCTCACCTTATTTACAGCCTTGATAAGTCACATGGTTATGTAGAGGAAGAAGAGAGGATCATTTTGGTGAAATCGGAGTTTTGATTTGAGTTTTGGTTCAGAAGAAATCAAGCTTTGAAGATTAAGTGTTCATGAAGTTTTCTCTCTTTTCTCTCCTTTCAATTTCGGCCAAAGGGAATAAATGACCAGCCTTGGAGTGTCTTGGGGGTATAAGGTGAGTTGTGATTGGTTGGCTTGAAGGTGGATTAAAATAATATTAAAATATCTCAGGTGTATAACTACTAAAGCTAGATGTATCGGAACACTTGTAAAAACATCTCTAAAAATTATTTTCTGAGCTACTAGCATAAATAAAACTAGTAACATATTTATTATGAGAATAAAACATGTATGATGAGGCCTTAGCATTGCTAAAGTCATCAGAGAGTGCTGGTGCTAAGCTGTACCAGTAAACTGTGAACCCGGTTAAACTGATTTTCTGTTTTTAACTAAAACAGACCAGGTAACCTTATAATATCATTCAAGTATTTTCTAATACTAATATAATGATAATATTATACTATTATCTCTCTCCTCTCATGAATCGAGTCTAGTTCGTCAAACAGAGACTATTTACGAAAATCAAAATCAAAACTGCCAACCGATACGGTTCAAAAACTAGGTTCTTCGTGACTGCGTTATCGAGCTTGCCTCGGAAAAGGTTCTAGCTTAAGAATAACATAATGACAATGAGGATTGAGATACTTGTTGATATAGAAGAGGTGTTCCCTTTACTGATCTTCTGGCAAAATTCGTGCCTTCGGAAAAGATCTCGCATACTCAAAAATCGGGGTTGTTACAATTTTCCTTGTGCGATCCAGGATCCCACATTTTGTTTTGACACCCGTCCTTAAATTGATCATCATTATTCCAACCGGGTGGCATAACCTTATAATTCTCAAAGAAGCTTCCAAAAAACTTCCTAGACCTATGCAATTTGGTTCTCCACCAATCATTACTATACAACTTTGAGCATGCAACCATCATGAACTTAGAGTGATGTTTCCAACCACTACACAAGTCTCTTCTACTTTTAACTCCACAAAGAGCTCTAAGTTGACCATCATTTTCAATCAAATCATATTCAAGTGAGAAAGTAAAGCTTAGGGATAAGAATTTTACCCACTTGAACGTTGTGTGGGATGGTGACTTAGGGAGGGGTGGTCCTAATGATCTTACAAGCTCCACTCCCATGTGCTCTTCCTTAACTATCTCCACCTCTTCGCAAGCTTCTTCAATTTCAACATTTTCCCCCTTTATCACTTGACTTGGTGTTGTCTTCAAGAACTTCGATTTCTTGCTCAATGGGAGGTGATTCAATTTTGGATAGGAATTCATTGATGAATGAATTCATCTCTTGATAAACCTCTTCATATTCTTTAATTTTGATATACTCCGGAGGTTGTTGAGACTCCCATGGTGGTTCCGCATCTCCTAAATCTTCAACCACTTCTTTCTTTTCTTCAACGATCATAGGTTTCTCCAATTGTCCCAATACAAAATCCAACTCCTCATTCTCCACCGGATTTTCCAATATCTTCCTTATGCTTTGCTCTTCTTTTGATCCTTCACATGTGGTTATGGAAGCACCTTGAGTGTTCAAGCATCGGTAGGCTAAGGTATGCACTACCTTGGTCAAGTTGGTCACAAACTCTAGGGTGTTCCTTTGCATATCCGCTTGTTCTTGAAGTAGCAAGGTGAGAGAATCATCTATTGGGGCTTGGGGTGGATAGGAAGGTTCATTATTTTGGAGAAAGGGTTTATAGTGGGAAGGCGGTTCTTCTTGGTAAGGGTATGGAGATGGTATATATTGAGGTGGTTCTTAGTAGTAATCATGATAGGATTGTGGTGGTTCTAAAGGTTCTTGCTCATAATGGTCATAAGGATATGGTATGGGTGATTGGTCATATGATGGATATGGATCTTAAGAAGGTACTTAGTAAAGAAAGGCTTGTGAGTATGGTTGAAGTTCATGTTGAGGATAAGATTCATAGGCATAAGATGGTGGTTGTTGATTATCACCAAAAGATTCACCATAGCCATCGAATTGACATGCATTAGGATGGGAATTGTACCTATAAGTATCCGGAAGTTGTTGCCAATAGGAGTGATCAATTCCTTGAGACTCCTCCCATCTTTGTTGGTTCCATCCTTGATACATGTTGCCATTGAAGTTCACATCTCCTACAACACAATTAGGACCAAACTCATAGCCAAAAGAGTGAGAATTCATAGTGGAAGCAAAAACAAACTAACTAAGTCCTAAAGCTAACAAAAATTAGCAAACAAGTAAAAGACAAACATATTTACAATATTCACATATATATAACAACCAATAACAAGGCACACAATTGCAATTCTCCGACAACGGCGCCATTTTGATGAAAGAGATTTTTGATGGCATAGAATTTCACAAATGAAATCTCGTCGAAGTATAGTTTCTAAACCAACATAATCCTTTCATACAAAAGTTTGTTTGTCACAAGTACAAACCCCTAATAAAACTAATAACCGAAGTATTTAAACCTCGGGTCGTCTCTCAAAGGAATTGCAGGGTAGTGTTCTTGTTATTGGCTATGGACATGTATATTTTGGGGTTTTGGATGAGAAACAAGGAAGGTAAATTGCAAAGGAATTCAAATGATGAAAAGGTCTTGGCAAGGTTAGGTGGTCAAGGATCTCTATCCTTATCACTAACCACAATATGATAATTGCACGATTCACTCTCTTCTTCATTGCTCACCAAGGGTATGGAGGGTTGTGCACATTCTTTTATAATTTCAACTTCATGTCCAATGGGAAAGGATTCAATTGTAGATAAAAATTTACCCATGATTGAATCCATCTCTTGATAAACCTCTTCCAAGTCTCCAATGATGATATGCCTTGGTGGTTGCGCGCCCTCCTCAACATCAATATCAAGCTTCTTGGAAGAGTGCTCCATGATGCTACATTCCCATGGACCTTCAACATCTCCTAAATCTTCAACCACTTCTTCCTTTTCTTCAATAACCATAGACTCCTCCAATTGCTCTAATACAAAATAACATCCCTCATTTTCCACCGGAGTTTCTAATCTCTCCTTCATGCTATGCTCTTCAATTGATTCTTCACATATGGCTATGGAAGCACCTTGAGTTTTCAAGCATTGGTAGGCTAAAGTATGCCCTACCTTGGTCAAGTTAGTCACAAACTCTAGGGTGTTTGGTGCACGAAATTGTGATGTCCAGGCTCAAACTATTCCTGGCACGTGAGCAACTTGGTACGCGTAATCGTGATTACACATTCATAATTTGTCACAACTTCGATACAACTAACCAGCAAGTGCACTGGGTCGACGTGTAGAGGTCTTTCTTGGAGTTGAACGCTAGCTTTTGTGCCAGTTTGGGCGTTCAACTCTGGTTTTGGCTCCTTTTCTAGCGCTGGACGCCAGGTTTGGGTAGAAGTCTGGCGTTGAACACCAGTTTACGTCGTCTATTCTTGGCCAAAGTATGGACTATTATATATTGCGCTTCCCTTTCCTCTTTCTAGAGGTTTCTCTGGCCTTAGGTGCCATCAATGGTTATGGAAAAAACAAAAAAGCTATGCTTTTTCCACACCAAACTTAGAATGTTGCTCGCCCTCGAGCAAAAGAAGAAAGAATAGAAGAATAAGAAGAAGATATGGAGGATGGGAGTGTGTATTCAGCCATATGGGTGGGATTGGGTGGGAGAGAGATGTTGAATTTTGAAGGTAGTGGGTGTATGGATGTGAGTGGTAAATGGAAAACAGAAGGGATGATCATGAATAGAAAGAGAGATGATGAGGTAGGTGGGGATCCTGTGGGGTCTACAGATCCTGAGATGATCCTGTGGGGTCCACAGATCCTTAGGTGTCAAGGCATTTACATCCCTGAACCACTTTAGGCATGTAAAATGCCCTTGCACACAACTCTAGGCGTTCAGCGCCAGGTTGGTGCCCATTTTGGGCGTTCAATGCCCCTTTGCTGCCATTTCTGGCGTTGAACGCCAGAACCATGCTTTTTCTGGGCGTTCAGCGCCAGGATGCTGCCCATTCTGGGCGTTCAGCACCAGAACCATGCTCTGTTCTGGCGTTTGAACGCCAGACAGATGCTCCTCCAGGGTGTGATTTTTCTTCTGCTGTTTTTGATTCCGTTTTTGAAATTTTTTGTTTGTTTTGTGACTCCACATGATCATAAACCTATAAAGACATATAACTAAGAAAAATATAGTTAGATAAATAAACATTGGGTTGCCTCCCAACAAGCGCTTCTTTAATGTCAATAGCTTGACAGTGGGCTCTCATGGAGCCTCACAGATGTGCAGAGCTTTGTTGAGACTCTCCAACACCAAACTTAGAGTTTGGATATGGGAGTTCAACACCAAACTTAGAGTTTGGTTGTGGCCTCCCAACACCAAACTTAGAGTTTGACTGTGGGGGCTCTGGTTGACTTTGCTTTGAGAGAAGCTTTTTCTGCTTCCTCTCCATGGTTGCAGAGGGAGAATCAGGTTGAGAGTCCAACCATATTCTAGCTCTGTCTCTTACAGCAAAAGGGAAAAGCATGAGCCTGTAGACTTCAGGATCTACCCCATTAGTCTTAACAGTATCACATATCTGCAAGAATTCAGTTATGAACTGAAAAGGATCTTCAGATGGAAGTCTATGAAACTTGCAGTTCTGCTGCATCAAAGAAACTAATTGAGGTTTCAGCTCAAAGTTGTTTGCTCCAATGGCAGGAATGGACATGCTTCTTCCATGTAAATTGGAATTAGGTGCAGTAAAGTCACCAAGCATCTTCCTTACATTATTATTATTTTTGGCTGCCATCTCCTTCTCCTGTTTGAAAATTTCTAAAAGGTTATCTCTGGATTGTTGTATTTTAGCTTCTCTTAATTTTTTCTTTAGAGTCCTTTCAGGTTCTGGATCTGCTTCCACAATAATGTTCTTATCCTTGCTCCTGCTCATATGACAAAGAAGAAGGCACAGAAAAGTAATAATAATAATGGAGATCCTTTATACCACAGTATAGGGATCCCTGTGTGAGTGGAAGAAGAAGGGGAGACAAAGAATGTAATATAATGGAAGAAACACAACTGTGAGGATGGAAGAGATGTGAGATGAGATGTTAGGATATGAATGAATAAATAGAATAAGATGGGAGAGAGAGAATTTTCGAAAAAATATTTTTGAAAAAGAGTTAGTGATTTTTGAAAATAGTTTTTGAAAAAATGTTAGTAACTTTCGAAAATTAAGATTTAAAAATTAAATTAATTAATAAATTAAAAAGAAATTTTGAAAAAGGGGAAGATATTTTCGAAAAATGAGAGAAAGAGAGTTAGTTAGGTGGTTTTGAAAAAGTTAAGAAACAAACAAAAAGTTAGTTAGTTAGTTGAAACAAATTTTGAAAAGATAAGAAGTTAGGAAGGTAGAAAAGATATTTTGAAATCAATTTTGAAAAAGATAAGATAAGAAGATATTTTTGAAAAGATATGATCGAAATTAGTTTTTGAAAAAGATTTGATTTTTGAAAAAGATTTTTAAAAAAAGATAAGATTTTCAAATTGAAAATTTGATTTGACTCATAAGAAACAACTTGATTTTAAAAATTTTTGAAAAAGTCAATCCAAATTTTCAAATTTGATGAGAGAAAAAGGGAAAGATATTTTTTTTTGATTTTTTGAATTTTTATGATGCAAGAGAAAAACACTAAAAATGATGCAATGCATGAAATTTTTAGATCAAAACAATGAATGCATGCAAGAATGCTATGAATGTCAAGATGAACACCAAGAACACTATGAAGATCACGATGAACATCAAGAACACATTTTTGAAAAGTTTTTAATGCAAAGAAAACATGCAAGACACCAAACTTAGAATTCTTTAATGCTTAGACAATAAGAATTCAAGAATGCATATGAAAAACAAGAAAAGACACAAAACATGTGAATGCAAAGATCAAACAAGAAGACTTACCAAGAACAACTTGAAGACCATGAAGAACACTATGAATGCATGATATTTTCGAAAAAATGCAAGATGCATATGCAATTGACACCAAACTTATAACATGACTCAAGACTCAAACAAGAAATACAAAAATATTTTTTGATTTTTTTGATTTTCTAATTTTTTTGGATTTTTTTCGAAAATTATATGAAAAATAAAAAATAAGGATTCCAACATTTTTAACATGAATTCCAGGAATCTTGCATTCTTAGTCTAAAGCTTCAGTCCAGGAATTAGACATGGCTCACTAGCCAGCCAAGCTTTCAATGAAAGCTCCGGTCCAAAACACTAGACATGGCCAATGGCCAGCCAAGCTTCAGCATGTAACACCAGAGTATATTGCTCTTGATAACAAATTGCTGCTCATTACTTATCAAATATGTAACTTGCCTCTGATGGTTTGGAAGCCTCAGTCCAAGAGAATTTAGACATGGCTTTACAGCCAGCCAGGCTTCACATGCTTCATGAAACACTAGAATTCATTCTTAAAAATTTTGAATAAAATTTTTGAAAACATTTTTATTATTATTATTTTATTTTTTTTCGAAAACAGATGAGAAAATTTTTGAAAAATTTTTTAAAATAATTTTTTTTTAAAAAGAAAACAAAAAGAAAATTACCTAATCTGAGCAACAAGATGAACCGTCAGTTGTTGCTTTCCTGCTATCTTCATCCAATCAGTCTTACTCCTTTCCATGGCTGGCTTTATGTGATACATCACCACTGTCAATGGCTACTTTCGGTCATCTCTCGGGAAAATGATCCAATGCCCTATCACGGCATGGCTAATCGTCTGGAGGCATTGATGAGTATTTTGGAGGAAAAACGAATTTCTCCCAAAACACACAAAACTAACCGGCAAGTGCACCGGGTCGCATCAAGTAATAAAAACTCACGGGAGTGAGGTCGATCCCACAGGGATTGATGGATCAAGCAATTTTAGTGGGTGATTGGTTTAGTCAAGCTGACATTTAGTGAATTGTGTGAAGTTGAGCAACAGAATGTAAAAATTGCAGAGAAATTAAAGTTGCAGAAAATAAATGTGCAGAAACTTAAAGTGCAAGAAAAGTAAATTGCAGAAACTTAAATTGCAAGAAATGTAAATTGCATTAAATGTAAAGGGGAGAGGGTGCTGGAAATTAAAGAGAGCAATAGATCAAAGCTTAGAGGAAATTTAACTTGCAGGAAAGAAAAGTGTAGTAGAGACTTGTAGAAACTGAGATTTCAGAAAACTAAATTCAAAATTAGAAAATGACAATTGCAGAAAATTAAAAGTGTATCAAAGGGGACTTTCTATTCTACTCTACTCCTAATGCTCTAGCAGAGCCAGCCTCCTCACAAATATGAAAATGATGCCTTATATAGGCTTTACAAAATGGAAATGAAAATGAAATTAAAAACAAATTACAATTAAATGAAATTCCTATTTTATCTATTTCTTGTGCCTTTCAGTGATGATCATGGGCCTTTGCTCTTGGTGGAATTGGGTTGAAAGAGGCCTTGGTTGATTGCTCTTGGAGTTTGAAGAGGAACTGAAAAAGTTAGGGGTCTAACTTTTGGACTAACTTTTCATATCAGCCCACAAAATTTGCTGCTATCCATGTTGGGGCAAAAGTTAGGGGTCTAACTTTTGCTCCAACGTTGGCCTCCCTTATGCACATTTATGGCGCCAACTTTGTCCTCTTGTCATGTTGCCAATTTTATGCCCAATATAGACTATCATATATGGTTGGAAAGCTCTGAATGTCAGCTTTCTAACCCACTTGGAATCACTTCAATTGGACATCTACAACTCAAGTTATGATCATTTGAAGAGGGCATGGTCGCTGGCTTTGGTGTGCAGTGTTTGAGGTAACGTTTGCCTCAAACGTTGGTGAAAACGCCAGTTCTGGAGGCTCAAACGTATTGTCCACCCCATACTATTATACATTGTTGGAAAGCCCTGAATGTCTACTTTCCAATGCCTTTGGAAGCACATCAATTGGAGCTCTACAGCTCGAGTTATACTCCGTTGAAGGTGAAGAGGTCAAGTGGCCTCACTGCAGGTTGCCACCATGTTCATTTATGCACATTGCGGGGCAGTTTTCTCCCTCAATTTTAGTGTCCACCATACAGTGCCATATATGCTTGGAAAGCTCTTGATTCCTACTTTCTAATGCTTTTTGAATCACCTCATTTGGAGCTCTGTAGCTCAAGTTATTCTTGTTGGAAGTATACCCCTTCAAGCTGTTGTGGTGTGTGGCGCCAACGTTAGCCACCAAGTTAGGGGGCTAACGTTGGCGCAAACTTTTGCTCCTCCCCTTGTGATTTTCATGTTCCAATTTTGATGCAATCATCTATGAAGATGGAAAACAGTTTGTTGCAGGGCAACACCAAACTTAGAATGTAACCATATGCCAATTTATTGAAATTTAAACAAAGCAAGGAAAAGAAATGTACCTCCTGTCTACCTGTTCTTTACTTTCTTCCTCTTCTTCCAATTTGTTAAGAGAAATGACTTCAAAGGAGGAGAAGATTCAGCTATTACCCCCTGTCTTGGTCTCTCCTCAGCAAGCTTTCTTTTGTACATGGCTTGATTGATCTTGTTTACTGGATTAGGGATAGGATTGGTGCTTTTGTTAGTTGCCTTCACTTCTTTGAATCCAAGTCTTGGTTGCTGTGTGATTATTGGAGTTTTGCATTCATCCAGAGCCTTTTGAATCGGTGGTTCCATGAACTCTTCCTCACTTGAGTGTAAATTTTCTGGAATGACTTCCTCACTTTCTTGCTCCTCCACTTCCTCTTTTACACCCAACATTTGTTTCAATCGCTCTATCATGGGGGAGGTTTGTCGATCTTCCCAACATTTCTTCATCTCCTCGTCATACCTTTCAATCATGGATTCAGATGTTGAGGCATTTTGGTCCAGGGAGGTTTGTGAGAGTTGTGAGTTTTCATGTTCTCTTGTCATCTTAAGTGAAGTTTCAGGTTCAACCACCTCATTCTTCATTGAAAGTTCACTTGATGCAGTGGCCTCCTTATCTTGCTCTTCCACTTTATCCTTTACATCTATCAATTGGTCTTCATTTTCCTTGCTTAGTAGTTCTAAGCGTTTATCTGTGTCCTCCAATTGCTTATCTGCCTCCTGAGAAAGGATTTCTAGTTCCCTCCGGGATTGTTGATATTCCTCCGCCATTCTGTTGAACCTAGACTTAAATTCTGACAACCATGAGTGGTTCATGGAAGTTTGTGTGGGTGGTGAGTCTTGAAAGGGGCTTTCAGTTGAAGTATGGTCAAGTGATGATATCTCTGGATGAATATCATATGGAGCACTAGAATTCCCTTCCCAGCCACCATTAGAATCATGACTTGCATTATTTTGTGGTGGAGAGAAATATCCCATATGATTTTCTTTCTCATCTTGTGGTTCTGAAGCATAGCTCCATGAATTGGAGTGCCCAGAATTTGAGGTTTCTTGGTGATATCCCCAGCCATCATTAGAGATTGGTGATGGTGGTTGATATCCCATAGAATTTGTTTGATCATAAGATAAGTTGAACTCCATTTGAGTTTTGTAAAACACACAACCAAGGAAAATTGAAATTACTCATATCAGAGATGAGAATTTCTTAGTGAGGCAAAAACTCAAACACCTTGGTTTCACTTTGAAACAGAAAACAAAAATAAAGAAAATGCTTGATCTAGACTTCTCACCCACATAATCATTGTCGATCTAATCAATCCCCGGCAACGGCGCCAAAAACTTGATGAGTATTTTGGAGGAAAAACGAATTTCTCCCAAAACACACAAAAAATATTAGAAAATGATAATTGCAGAAAATTAAAAGTGTATCAAAGGGGACTTTCTATTCTACTCTACTCCTAATGCTCTAGCAGAGCCAGCCTCCTCACAAATATGAAAATGATGTCTTATATAGGCTTTACAAAATGGAAATAAAAATGAAATTAAAAACAAATTACAATTAAATGAAATTCCTATTTTATCTATTTCTTGTGCCTTTCAGTGATGATCATGGGCCTTTGCTCTTGGTGGAATTGGGTTGAAAGAGGCCTTGGTTGATTGCTCTTGGAGTTTGAAGAGGAACCGAATTGAACCGGGTTGAGTTTGCAAAAGTCGGTGCAAAAGTTAGAGCAAAAGTTAGGGGTCTAACTTTTGGTCTAACTTTTCATATCAGCCCACAAAATTTGCTGCTATCCACGTTGGGGCAAAAGTTAGGGGTCTAACTTTTGCTCCAACGTTGGCCTCCCTTATGCACATTTATGGTGCCAACTTTGTCCTCTTGTCATGTTGCCAATTTTATGCCCAATATAAACTATCATATATGGTTGGAAAGATATGAATGTCAGCTTTCTAACCCACTTAGAATCACTTCAATTGGACATCTACAACTCAAGTTATGATCATTTGAAGAGGGCATGGTCGCTGGCTTTGGTGTGCAGCGTTTGAGGTAACGTTTGCCTCAAACGTTGGCGAAAACGCCAGTTCTGGAGGCTCAAACGTATTGTCCACCCCATACTATTATACATTGTTGGAAAGCCCTGAATGTCTACTTTCCAATGCCTTTAGAAGCACATCAATTGGAGCTCTACAGCTCGAGTTATACTCCGTTGAAGGTGCAGAGGTCAAGTGGCCTCACTGCAGGTTGCCACCATGTTCATTTATGCACATTGCGGGGCAGTTTTCTCCCTCAATTTTAGTGTCCACCATACAGTGCCATATATGCTTGGAAAGCTCTTGATTCCTAC